>NC_090265.1:1069452326-1069760792 GCF_040414725.1 Anabrus simplex
GTGGCTAATATTAAACAGGCTACAAAAAAGGTAGAGAAATTGTCAAAATAATCATGAGGCTTCATAGACAAAAGATAAAGTAAAAGATAAGTCCTGACACCTGAGACAAGAAACAGGATATAATATGCGGAACTTGATAAGCTGATAAAGAAAGATGCTACATGTTGTCACAGATTTTAACAGATCTCTGCACCAGTCAGGTTAACTTTACTTCTGAGGAAATTCTCAATGGTGTTGAGACGAATGTACAAATGACTGAATGCTTATTGCCCATTTCAATTAGAGGTCCATGAGCTCAAGAAGGACAAGTGTCTTGAAGAGGACGGTGTTACTAATTAGATATTTCAGATGCCATGTATGAATCCAGAAGGCCCAATCACAAAGTTGTTCGGTAAAATCCTCAGATCATGAAGAATGGACAATATCCAAGATAGTTCTCATACATAAGAAACGCCCTGAGAATGACATTAACGATTACTCTTCAATTAGTGCTGAAGATAAATTTTGCATTGTTCCAGTTTAGTGCACTTTTTATTTTGTTACATGTATGTGCCCATAATAAGACACTTTCATTCCGAGGGTATGTGGGTAAACATGGAAAGGATGGAGGTACATATAGGACATTGAAATGAAACAAAAAAATTAAAATGCAGCTAAAATCAATTGTTTATTCATTTGGCAAAAACATCCCTATCCTTAAGATGGTCTTGATAATGGTAATGATCAATAAGTTAACAATTTGCTACTGATATCCAATATGATCAGTGCCTAACAAAACGATATATCTCATGATTTGAATTATTATTATAATTGTACAAAAACTCCTACACTAATTAAATTACTTAAAAATCTCGATATTTTAATTCAGTTTCAATGCGGAAACTTTGTCACTGTCCTGTGATAATTTTTCACGTTAGTAACTTTGTTCAGCCAACGTCGTTGAAAAGTATGGTCCTAAATAATTCTAAGCCAATCAACAATCGATCACTAGTAGCTTTTTCTCTAATCTAATTAAGTAAAACACAACATTCATGGATGAAAAGATTGTGGAAGGAAAAGAAAAGACAAACCAGTAAACCAGTAGTTTCCTGCAGTCCAAAGTAGGCCAAAATCAAAAGAAGAAACATAAAGTAAAGCACACCCAATACAGAAGTGCACAACATGATTGGGAAATCCTTTTTTTTTTTTAAATCATCCCTTGTTATTTGCTCAATGAATGTTTGTTACCCAGTTTGCGATAGAACAAACATGGCGCAGCTCGGACGACTTCACAAACAGTACCAAAGGCTGCCAATACAGGTTAGGTTATCTTGTGTTGTACTCGAAAATATGGTTACGGATGCTAGTATCAATTCTCAAGAGTTCCCAGATGCATTATTCAATTCTTCCCATCTTAAAAGGCACTTTATTAAGGATTTAGCATTTACGGGGCCAAAATTTCTGGATGGTTGATACAGGACTTAGTTTTTTCAAGACATACAGGATTTTTAAAACTTGATTCAATTAGGATGTTCGAGGGACCCTGTAATTTAAACAAATTATCCGGAAAAACTGTTTCCGGGAACAGACAATCGAGGCTCCACTGTAACATGTATAACCACCTTGGGCCTTGGGGCATGCTTGAACATGACAAGGCATACTCGGCACCAAAGAATCCCAACTTCTTTTGGGGCAGATTATCCCACTCTTAGATAGCATCTTCAGTCGGTTAAGGAATGTTATCAGGAGGATTAGATCAGTGGGCAATTGCTCCCTTCATTTTGCATATTTAACACAGTTTAAGTTTGCATAATATGCCAGTCACAGCATTCATTTTACACCATGTGTCTCAAGAAACAGATGGGCTCAAGCATTGTCGTCCACTAGTGTAAAGCCCTCACCCATAGTGGCACCAAATACTCCAGTTACAGTATCGTCTGTATACCAGACCAATCATGTTACCCCGGATAGGAATTAAATGTGTACGTTGACCAAACATAATCCCACCCCAAAGTCCAAGTCTCAGCTGCATAAGTCAGTATGGGTACATGGTACATGCTGTCCTTTCCCCAGATCACATCATCATCTGCAAATAGCAGTATCTTATTCTCTTTATTTCCATAGGCTTCCTTTGTTTCCTTTACAATTTCGTCCATGACCATAATAAATAAAAGTGGTGACAGCACACTCCCCTATCTTAGTCCAGTCTTATTCCTAAACCATTCTGTCTTTCCAACCAACTCTGCTAACACAGTTATACATTCCTTGCACCATTTCTAACATTTCTCTTCTGAGTCTCTTTTTAACCATGATTTCCCAAACCTTCTCTCTGGGAAAACTATCATGCCTTTTCTATATCTATGAAAGTCATGACCAGATCCTTTCCATATTCCCAGTTCTTTTCCATCAACTGTCTCATGCTAAAGATTGGTTCCACTGTAGATCTTCCACTCCTGAAACTATGTTGTTCCTCCTGTAGCTCTCCTTCAGTCTTTCTTCTCATTCTTCTTTCTAATATCCTTTCCAGTATTTTAACTACCTTCTGTAGTTACCACCAACTTTCTTGCCCCCTTTCTTAAACACTGGTATTATTATCCCTTTTTTCCAGTCTTCTGGTACACATTTGTGTTTCCACATACACTTTCCTGTAGTAGTCTGTACAACCATTGCATACCAACAGGTCCAGCAGTCTTTATAATTTCCACACTGATTTCATCCATCCCTGTTGCTTTTTCCATCTTCATTTTTTGTACCGCTAACTCCACACACTGTATTGCTTCTATCTCCCCTGTACAGTTGTTTGCATTCAATAGCTTATCAGAATACTCCTTCCATCTTCTCTTTATCTCTTCTGGGTGTGTTAACAGTTCTCCATCTTCCTTTTTCACTAGCTTAGCTTTGTGGTAACTCTTTCTGTCCTCTTACTTCTTACAAGTCCAAACAGCATCCTTTTACTGCCACTTACATTCGCTTCCATTTTTTGTGTAAATTCTTCCCAACTCTTCTTTTTTCTTCTCCTACCACCTTTTTACATCTCCGTTTGCTGTTGAGATACTTCCTTTTGCTTTCTTCTGTTCGATCTCGGTTCCATTCTCACCAGGCTATCTTCTTTTCTTTTGCCACTTTCATCACTTCCTCATTCCACCATGGTGTCTTCTTTTCTTTCACTCTTTTAGATGTCGTGGCACAAGCACTCTCTGCTGCACTAACAAATGCCTTTTTTAAATTGGCCCACTCCTCTTCTACATTTTCCAGTTCAGTAACTGGAATTTGCTGCTTCAATCTCTCCTGAAAATCTTCCTGTACATTTTGTCTTTCAATTTCCATACTTTTATTTTGTTTTCTCTTACCTCTTTTAGTTTTTCCATTTGTCCCAACCATAATTTTGCCTCCACAACTCTATGGTCCCCATCAAATGCTTCTCCTGGTGAAGCTGTCACATCCATCAACTTCCTGTGATTTGTCCTTTCCACCAAAAAGTAGTCAATCACTGATTTTGTTCTTTTGTCACCCCATCCATATCTCATAATTTTCCTGCTGTTTTTCTTTCAAAACCATGTATTCCCCACTATAAGTCCATTCCTTTCACAGAAGTCCACTAGTTCCTCTCCTTCATGATTCTTTTTTCCCATATCCATATGGTTCAGTTACTTCTTCCTTTCCTTGTTTCTAGTTTCTGACCTGTGCATTCAGATCTTCCATAATAACCACTTCCACACCTGAAATTTCTCTTTATTACAGTATTTCTCCAAGAATCCTTCAATATCTTCTTCTTTGTTTCCTGTCTGTGGTGCATACGCTTGTATGAAGTCCATCACTTCATTCTACATCTTTAGTCTAATCTTCATTATTCTGTCACTCACACATTCTAACACTTCAGCATACTCCTCCAATTGCTTCGAAATGATTAGGCCCACTCCGTTTATTGCCTCTTGGACATCACTCCAGTATACTGTGTATCCTTTCCTCAATTTCTTCCTTCCGTTACCTTTCCATTTCACTTTACTCAGCCCCATCATTTCCACCTTCTCGTTCTTCATGAAATCCACCTTTCCTGTCAGGGTCATAAGATTTGCTATTGCTATCTTAATCTTGGTTACTGGTCGCCCATTTCTCACAGTTCCCCACATACCCTGAGAACTGCACGTCACTTTAAGCAGGGGACGCCCTAACCTTTTCTGAGGTTAATTTCCTAGTACCATACCATACCATATATAGGCAATTATTAGGATGGGGTCACCACTCCCAAAGGCATTTTATTCCTACTGCCAGGCATTATTTTAGGCTGTTCCACTGGAGTACAGACGCCTTCTGTAGCCGCTTCTCTGGAGTATAGACGCTACAAGTTTCTCTCTTCCGCCACCAAAGCAGTACCGAAGTCCACCTTCTCCAACACTGATCCCGTTGGGGTCTTCACCCATACCCTGGGCTTGGGCCCTCCATATTTGTGACCTTTGGAGAGAGGGTGTCCCAGTATTTCAAAGCCCCCAAAAACTGGGCTGCCTGTTGGTCCGTGGATTGTATTGGGTATTTCAACCAGCCCTACTGAATTGTAGGATCCCCCTATCTCCCACCCAGGGACGCACCCTCTAGGGATTAGCAGGCTTCCCTGAGGGATTGAAGCCATTGCATTCTGCAATGTTGTAAATAACGTTATTTTTTGAATTTTTGCGCAATAAAGAAACAGTCAATATTCTGAGTACCATACTATTGTAAGCTGCTTTCTTATGTATGTCTGGGTGCATGTTATTGCTATTAGCTTTACGTCGCGCCGACACAGGTAGGTCTTATGGCGACGATGGGATAGGATAGGCCTAGGAATTGGAAGGAAGCGGCCGTGGCTTTAATTTAGGTACAGCCCCAGCATTTGCCTGGTGTGAAAATGGGAAACCATGGAAAAGCATCTTCAGGGCTTCCGACAGTGGGGCTCAAACCCACTATCTCTCGATTACTGGATACTGGCCACACTTAAGCGACTGCAGCTATCGAGCTCAGTCTGGGTGCATGTCTGGTATTGATGGTGTGCATGGGTTTTCTGTATATATTAAAGGATAAAGTGTTGTTGTAGTTGTGTGTAATGGTTAAATACAGGTAATTAAGGGCATTATTGTTTTCTGACTCTATGTTGAATTTTATATGTGGATCAGTCAAGTTGAGAAGTTCAAGTACTGTGTTGCTGTTAGTAATACGAGAGTAAAATAGTAAATGTGTCCTCCACATAGCGAGCCCAATGTTGAATGACATTAATCTTACCAATGATGTGAGAATGTTCTAAATGATCGATGTAAATATCTGCAAGTACACGCTTCTATTTTAACTGTAAGCAGGTAATGAAAATGAGACACATTAAAATGATGCCGAGAACTGATCTTTGTCATATAGAATAATGAAAACTGTGTTTCTATCAGTAGAAATTGTACGTTGCTGTCAGTAGACTACGGAGATCTGAAAGAGAAAAGTTAACAATGGACGAGATACAGGAAGAGGACAGTCTTCTTTTTCTACCGCTTTTCCCACACCTGTGAGGTTGCCGATGCGAACTGTGTCACACATGTGGATTTAGCCCTGTTTTATGACTGAATGTCCTTCCTGGCACAACATTATGGGGAGGGATGTAATCACTATTGCGTGTTTCTGTGGTGGTTGGTAGTGTGTTGTCTGAGTATGAAGAGGAGTGTTGGGACAAATGCAGACAACTAGTACCCGAGCCAGAAAAAAAATTTCTGACCTGGCCGGGAATCAAACTCGGGACCCTCTGAACCAAAGGCCTCGATGCTGACTGTGCCAGACAAGTGGACAGTAATAGATATAAAACTAAAATTGAAATAGCTGAAGAGTTAGGAATTGCTTATACCTCACTTTGCACAGTCATTAGTAGAAGAAAGGCAATTTTTAGATGATTTTTTTAAATGGGTGTAAAATCAACTGTTGATTAATTAAATTTTGTGATTATCCGTGTATAAGATGGGTTCGTAACTGTTGGTTTTCTTTTAGAGGACAATATACATTTGGTTTTGGTTTTTGAAAACTTGAAACCTGTGTGTTTAGCCCACTTTTGGATGTTTCCAATGCTTTCTTGTAGTAATTCTTGAGTTGTAAGAACGTTCTTTCCTGCACAAAATATTGTCAAATCGTCAGGTCTTTACTGGTGAACTGACATTGTAAACAATGCTGTTTATTGCTACTAGGAATAATGTGAAGCTGATGACTGATCCTTGTGGGATTCTGTTATTGATGGCAACTTCTTTTGATAAAATTCTATTTGCTCTGACTTGAATTCGTCGATCCTGAAGAAAATTAAAAATAAAGTGCTACATATTTCCTGAAATCTTGTTTCTCATCAATATTCTCACAATGTAATCTTTATGCAATGTCTAAACTGACTGCACTGAGATGCTGCTTGTTGAAAAACGCGTTCCAGGTTTCGGATTCTAGGTTGATTAAGTAGTCTATACTTGAATGAGCTTCTCGAAATCCTCTTTGTACAGGGCTGAAAAATTTAATGTGCTGGACATACCTACGCAAACCTTAGTGTTCCATGTATGGTTGAATATTGCAACCAGGTAATGTAATGCATTGAGTGGAAGCTGGTTTAAAAACTCGTGAAGAATAGCATCAGGACCAGGGCTGGATCTTCCACATTTGTCAAGTTCAGTTCTTGCAATTGTAAAGTATCATTAATAACCTGACCAGAGTCAGTGGAAGCTTCTTCTAAGTGTATCACTTTACAAGGTGTCTTTGTGTGGAGAAATTCAAACTCGCAATTGTTGTCACTCAAAATTTCAGAGAAAGTATTTGCCAATGTATCAGCTATGTGTTGAGGAGGATCATTTATGAAGGATCCATCAACTGGGTTTCTGAGAGCTGTGATTTTGAATTGATGGTATTTGCCACTTATTCTTTTGATTTTATCCCACATGACCTTTTGTGGAATTTTGCAGTTAATGAGGAAAGAAATGTCAGCCAAGAGTTTGTTTTACTTTGTTTAATTTCTTTGCTAGCTATTGCTCTATAGGCCATTTTTTATAATTTATTCTATTTTCAGGAGTGGGCTTTTTCAGTAAATATAAAAGGCACGGTTTTTATTTTTTATATCCTCCTTGCAAGATTTATTCCACCAGGGAACTTTTTCTTGAAGAGTCTATCATTACTTTGGGGATAGAGGAATCTGCGGATTGGATTATTACTTCTGTGAAATCACTAATTGTATTATTAATATGCTTATTAGAGAATTCACTTGGTAATGTTAGACAATTTAAAAGATTATTCACTTTATTTCTAAACAGTTACCAATTAGCTTTTTCCATAATTCCACTTTGTTCGGTAAGCTTGAGAAGTAGGTGAAGAATTGACATGACTAATTACAATAGCAAAATGGTCCCTTCCATACAGAGTAGAATAAACAGACCAGTTGAATGGATGAGAGACGTCAGGTGTGCAAATGGTTAAGTCTGTACTGCTATATGTGCTGTGAGCTAGGTCATAACAGGAAGGGTTTGTCGAGTTTAATAACATCACATCAAATTTATCCAGTAACGTTTCTATTGCTCTTCTCCTTATACCTGTATCCCACAAGCTGTTGTGACTGTTAACATCACCCAATTAACATGAGGGGTTTAGGTAACTGGGTAAAGTTAACTTCCGAAAGTAACCAGGAGAACCTGACCCCTACAGAGCGCGTCCCCAGGTGGTGCATAGGGGGCCCCTACAGTATGTAGGGCTGCTTGAAATACCCAATACAACCCGTGGACCAACAGGTAGCCCAATTCCTGGTGGCTTTAAAGTACTGGGACACCCTCTCTCAGGGGGTCATAAATATGGAGGGCACTTGCCCTGGGTTATGGGTGCCAAGTCCTCAGCGGCATCTATAGCAGAGAAGATGAACTTCGGTATGGTTGAGATGGCGGAAGGGGCAAACCCATAGCGTCTTTACTCCAGAGGAGTGGCTACGAAAGGCATCTGTCTCCATGTTGGGGGCAGCCTAATTTTGAATCTGGCAGTAGGTATAAAGTGCCTTTGGGTGTGGCGAGTCCGTCGTAATAATAGCCTATATGGATAAAGCAGATATGGTGCCTCGGAAAAGGTTAGGGCGTCCCCTGCTAAAAGCGATGCGCAGCTCTTTGGGTGCTGGGGGAACTGTCAGAAGTGGGCAACCAGCACCAAACTACATCAAGGGTGCGACAGTAAATGTCCTGACACTGGCGAGAAAGACAGAAGAACTGGTTGACTTCATGAAAGAAAAAGATATAGCCATACTTGGACTGTGTGAGACAGGAGAGATTCCTCTGAAAGAAGGATACAGGCTGTGTATTACAGCAGAGAACGTAAAGCAAAAAATGGAGTGGCCATCATATTTAGAAAAGAAATCCAAGAATATGTGGAATCTACAAAATACGTCAGCGATAGGATGATGGTGATGAGACTCCAGTTTGAAAATGGCATGAAAGATTTTTTTCAAATGGGTTGCTTAGATGAACATCTAGAGGACTTTTTGGAGGAATGGAGAGACAGGTAGAAGATAAGGAAGTGCTATTGAGATCTAAATGCACAACTTGGAATGGAAAGACAAGGAAAGGAAGATGTAGGGCCATTAGAATATGGAAATGTAAATCCAGAAGGCGAGTTGTTGGTGGATGTTTGCATGAGGAACCGAATGATAGTTTAGAAACACCTCGTTTAGGAAGAAGAACAGTCAGAAGATTACAAGGTATGGTTGGGGAGATAGATGAAGAAAGGCCTGATTGACTATATAATCATAGAGAAAGAACACCTGAAGAACCTTTTAGATGTTACAACCATGCCTGAAGAAGCCTTCGGTGGAGATCATAGAGTTGTGATAGGAAAACTGAAAGTGGGAAAGATTGAAAAAACCCCCATTAAGAAGAGAGAAAAGAATTAAAGTATGGAAGTTGAAGGAGAAAAGCATACAGGAAGAATTTCAAAGGAAAATAATACCCTTGGTAACCAGGACAGAGAGGGGGAATGTTGAAGATGAATGGAAAAGATTTAAGGAAGCACTGGTTGGATGTGCAAAAAAGGTATGTGGTAGAACATCAGAAAATATGAAAGACAAAGACACACATTGGTGAAATGATAGGGTAAACATTAAAGTGAAAGAAAAGAAAATGGCATGGAAAACATCTAAGACTGAAGAAAATACACGGAGGCAAAGAATTTGGCCCAGAAAGTATTGGGGGAAGAAAAGAGGAAAATCTGGGCCTTATTCATACAAAAATTAAGAGATGATATGCAGGGAAGCAAGAAATTATTGTATGGCATCTTAAGTAACAAAAAGAGATCAAGTAAACACCAGATTTGTGAAGGATGAAAGTGGCATAATATTAACAAAGCCAGAAGAAATAGATGGAGAGAGTATTTTCAGAAGTTGCTGAACATGAGAACTAATGACAGTCATTCACCGGACCAACCACTAGGAAAGGCAACTAGTTGATGAAGAAATGGATAATTACAATGAATGAAATTGAAATGGCAGTAAGAAAGGTGAAGAATGGAAAAACAGCTGGAATAGATAAAACTTCAGTGGAGATGATAAAGGCAGCTGGAGCTGTAGGCCTGCAGTGGACATATCGATTTCTCAGGATTGTCTGGGAGAATAAGGAAGTCCCTGAGGATTGGCAAAAAGGAATAATCATCTCAATTTTCAAGAAAGGCAATAAGAAAGTATTGAACTACTGGAGAGGATACTGGAACAAGGATACAGTTGAGGGTTGAAAATCAGATGCAGGAAAATCAGTTTGGTTTCAGAAATGGAAGGTTAACAATAGAGCCCATTTTCATAACGAGACAACTAATGGAAAAGCAATGGGAGTATGGGAATGATATGGTGATGACATTCATTTACATTGAAATGGCATATGACAATGTCCCCAGGGCTAAAGTTTGGGGCAGTCTGGTGCAAAAAGAAATTGGACAGGGATTAATAAAAATTATCATGGCAATGTACAAGGAATGTTGTAGTTGCATGCAAACACAAGTGTAGGACAAGCTGGTTCAAAATCACTAGTGGGCTGACGGAGTGATTACAGCTCAGGATATAAAGCGATAACAATAGTCGTAGTCCTAATTATCTTACATGTTATCGTCTAACTTGCACGGAAAAGTTATTTATGATAACAAGATTGAGTGAACTGTGAATAGTTGAGGTTGTGTAGTTAAACCCCCAAGTGGTGAGTGTAGTAAATATCAGTTTTGCACTGGTCGACTATTATGAGAGGTGAACTTGAAATTTAAAGTAAAAGCATATGAAATATTTTACTTACAACAGTTAACTAAATCCTAAACACCAGAATGAAGACTGACTACCAGCTTAATTAATAATGCTAAATTACTAAATATTAATAAGAAACTCATAATAATAAGCAAATTCACTAGCACAGCAAGAACACTGTCACACACACAAACAAAAATAATGTAAACATGGTTGTTCCTGCCAGCTGACATAAATGCACGAATATTGATTGAGAATTGAAACTTGAATTACACATATAAAGTATTGTATTTGTAATGCTTTGAGAAAAGGTAGGCTGTTCCATCTAGAGTTTTTTTGCTTACTTTTGTCTCCCAGTTCATTTGAGATCCAGTTAAGTTGTAATTTTCTCATTTTTATTGAGTGTATTGTATTGTACTTGTAAAAGTGTAGCTAGAAATTATTTGTGGAACTTAAAATGAGTATTCCAGACTATAGACTTGATTTGGTATGGGGAGATTAAAAAAAAAAAAATCCCACTTCAAGTGGAAAAGACATGAAAGCTAAATTCAAGTAATTTGGTTTAGAAACGCAGGGATTAGTTGCTAGAATCATGTATTCAGAAATGTAACAGCACAAAAGATAATAAAGAGAAAAATGATACTGCAGTGAAGATTAAAATTACGAAACAGATCTATAGTTACACGTTCAGCATCAAAACAAGAGAGAAAATTAGTTATGAATCAGCTATCCATTGAGGGACCATCTCTAAAAAAGAAAGCAAAGTCAGATGAGTCACTTTGTTGTCCATACTATTGAAAAACAAAAAAGGAGGACTTATATAAACAGGTTGCAAATTTCTGGTAATTCAGAATTCAGTATGTTGTGACCTGGCTATACTCCTCCTTCATCTGCTTGCAGTAGCTGGATCTCATCTTGAATACATTTATCAAAGTGATAGAGATATGTGTTTTAAGGATTTATTTGGGAGTACAGTTTGTATGATGGTGGTGGTTATTGTTTTAAGAGGAAGTACAACTAGGCAACCATCCTCCAGTTTCTATGAGCTTAGATAGATGGTCAAATGTACATAATGAGCCCATTGTGAGTTAATGACCAGTGAAAGTGGGGGACATACAGTATATCTGTTCAACACAGTTGATACATGCGCGCGCATGCACACACACACACACACACACACACACACACACACACACACACACCCACCCACCTAAGTGCAGATTAAAGGGTAGTGTGAAAAGTTATCTTGCAAACAGCCAAAAATGAGGAGTGCTTTCTAAGAAAGGGAAGATATTCATGTAATTACATATGGCTGCTCTGCTCATATTTTGAATCTTCTCTCCCAGGATCTTACCAAGGACACCTCAAAAAGAAGCATGTAGTTGAAATTGTGAAATACTTCCACAATAATACATTTTGCTAATGCAAAATTTAGGAGTGAAGAAAGGCAGTTATTAATCTTGTTTCAAGTAGTTTCATGGAATACGTTGTCTGACTGCCTTTTAATCTTACATTAAAAACTGGCCACCACTTGTGAAGATATTTAAAGAAAATAGGGACAAGATTCAAAATTCCATTAAGAGAAAGGTTAGTGACCTTGTAATAAAGCGAAATGTTGAAGGCATTTTAAATTTGTTAAAACCAATAGCATAATAATAATAATAATAATAATAATAATAATAATAATAATAATAATAATAATAAGAGCACTGGCTCTTGATGTAATGCAAAGAAGTGACTGTACTGCGGGACAAGCAGTGAAAGTGTGGAAGAAAAAAAAAGTATGACTTGGAGGAAATAAAAGTTTTAAGGAAATCTGGTACTAACAACTAAGATGTTTGAAAAACGTTATAATCAACCATTGGCTGCACCACATTTTCTGGCTTTCATTCCCCCAGAATTGAACTACTGAGAATATGTTTTACAACCATCCGAGCATGAATGTGCATTTAAATTTGCCCAGAAAAAATATGCGGGAACTTCATTTTTATCAGTACTTGTGAAATACCGTATCAAGCAAAATCTCAACCCTTCCAACGAACCAGGGGAGTCGGCCGTGCGGTTAGGGGTGCGCGGCTGTGAACTTGCATCCGGGAGATGGTGGGTTCGAATCCCACTGTCGGCAGCCCTGAAGATGGTTTTCCGTCCGTGGTTTCCCATTTTCACACCAGGTAAAATCTGGGGCTGTACCTTAATTAAGGCCACGGCCACTTCCTTCCCACTCTAGGCCTTTCCTATACCATCATTGCCATAAGACCTATCTGTGTCGGTGCAATTTAAAGCCAATAGGAAAAAAAAAAGCATTCTAACGATGTTCACAGATAAGTGGTGTAAGGTGTATGTCTGCTTTGCAGTAGTGGGAATCTCAAGGAAATGTTGATGGCAAGTTGGTAATAGACAAAGTTATGCATCTCTTAACAGCTAGAGCGTCATCCGCTCGTGTAGAACGTGCTTTCTACATTTGGCGTTGCTCATTCAAAGTTAAGGAACAGACTTGGTGTAGACAAAGCTTCCAATGGTGTTTGTATAAACACTTAAATAAGGACGTTATCTATACATGTGACTGAAAAGAAAGAACTAGTTTAGAAATGGGCTTGATGTAAACATAGTTTCTAGTCTGTTTTTATTTAAAATAATACATCACGAGACAGAAAAATTGGTTTAATAATATGTTGTAGTGGTTCATGTTTGTGGGTTACTGTAGTCACGTCCTAGTTCGTGAACCATGGGCAACGGCTGGGTGGCCTAGTAAGTGGTCCTCAGAGTCGGGATACCAGTTGCTATAGAATGGGAGTGGGCATCTCGGACATATTCTGAGTCGTGGCCCTCCTTGTGCTCAGGTGGCTAGGACTATACAATTCACCGGTGGTCCATAACCCGTTAGAGGAGAGATCCTCACTTGGACTATGTGCAAGTAGGGTAGCATCCTGCTTCATGAATTTACCGAGCTCAGAACACTTTAAGCAAGCCTCAGACCTATGGGAGTAATGGAGTCCCACTCCCATTTGACAGGCGAGGGACTCCTTGGAAACAACTTGGCAAACGAAAAGGATTTCGATGGGGAGCTATCAATATTAATGGGGCTTATGGAAGAAAGAAGGTAGAACTGGCTGAGTCAGCAAAGAGGATGCATCTGGATGTGCTAGGAGTAAGTGATATTCGGGTAAGGAGAGATAATGAGGAAGAGATAGAAGATTATAAAGTGTACTTGACAGGTGTTAGAAAGGGAAGGGCAGAGTCTGGGGTAGGGCTCTTTATCAGGAATACCATTGCACGCAACATAGTTTCTGTTAGGCACGTAAATGAGCGAATTATGTGGGTAGATTTGTCAGTTGCAGGAATTAGGACAAGAATTGTGTCCGTGTATTCACCATGTGAGGGTGCAGATGAGGATGAAATTGACAAGTTTTATGAAGCATTGAGTGACATCGTAGTCAGGGTGAACAGCAAGGATAGAATAGTGCTAATGGGCGATTTCAATGCAAGAGTTGGGAATAGAACTGAAGGATATGAAAAGGTGATTGGTAAATGTGGGGAAGATATGGAAGCTAATGGGAATGGAAAGCGTTTGCTGGACTTCTGTGCTAGTATGGGTTTAGCTGTTACGAATACATTCTTCAAGCATAAGGCTATTCACCGCTACACATGGGAGGCTAGGGGTACCAGATCCATAATAGACTATATCTTAACAGACTTTGAATTCAGGAAATCTGTTAGGAATGTACGAGTTTTTCGTGGATTTTTCGATGATACAGACCACTATCTGATCTGTAGTGAACTAAGTATCTCTAGGCCTAGGGTAGAGAAAGTGAAATCTGTCCGCAAACGAATAAGGGTAGAAAGTCTCCAGGACGAGGAAATTAGACAGAAGTACATGGATATGATTAGTGAGAAGTTTCGAACAGTAGACAGTAAGCAGGTTCAGGATATAGAAAGTGAATGGGTGGCATACAGGGATGCTGTAGTAGAAACAGCAAGGGAATGCCTAGGAACAACTGTCTGTAAAGATGTGAAAAGGCGAACATCTTGGTGGAATGAGGAAGTGAGAGCAGCCTGTAAACATAAAAAGAAGGCTTATCAGAAATGGCTCCAAACAAGGGCTGAGGCAGACAGGGATTGGTACGTAGATGAAAGAAACAGAGCGAAACAAATAGTTGTTGAATCCAAAAAGAAGTCATGGGAAGATTTTGGTAATAACCTGGAAAGGCTAGGTCAAGCAGCAGGGGAAACCTTTCTGGATAGTAATAAAGAATCTTAGGAAGGGAGGGAAAAAGGAAATGAACAGTGTTTTGAGTAATTCAGGTGAACTCATAATAGATCCCAGGGAATCACTGGAGAGGTGGAGGGAATATTTTGAACATCTTCTCAATGTGAAAAGAAATCATCATGGTGGTGATGCAAACAGCCAAGCTCTTGGGGAGGAGGAAAATGATGTTGGTGAAATTATGCTTGAGGAAGTGGAAAGGAAAGTAAATAAACTCAATTTTCATAAGGCTGCAGGAATAGATGAAATTAGACCTGAAATGGTGAAGTATAGTGGGAAGGCAGGGATGAAATGGCTTCATAGAGTAGTAAAATTAGCGTGGAGTGTTGGTAAGGTACCTTCAGGTTGGACAAAAGCAGTAATTGCACCTATCTATAAGCAAGGGAACAGGAAGGATTGCAACAACTATCGAGATATCTCATTGATTAGTATACCAGGCAAAGTATTCATTGGCATCTTGGAAGGGAGGGTGCGATCAGTCGTTGAGAGGAAGTTGGATGAAAACCAGTGTGGTTTCAGACCACAGAGAGGCTGTCAGGATCAGATTTTCAGTATGCGCCAGGTAATTGAAAAATGCTACGAGAGGAATAGGCAGTTGTGTTTGTTTCGTAGATCTAGAGAAAGCATATGACAGGGTACCGAGGGAAAAGATGTTCGCCATACTGGGGGACTATGGAATTAAAGGTAGATTATTAAAATCAATCAAAGGCATTTATGTTGACAATTGGGCTTCAGTGAGAATTGATGGTAGAATGAGTTCTTGGTTCAGGGTACTTACAGGAGTTAGACAAGGCTGTAATCTTTCACCTTTGCTGTTTATAGTTTACATGGATCATCTGCTGAAAGGTATAAAATGGCAGGGAGGCATTCAGTTAGGTGGAAATGTAGTAAGCAGTTTGGCCTAAGCTGACGACTTGGTCTTAATGGCAGACTGTGCCGAAAGCCTGCAGTCTAATATCTTGGAACTCGAAAATAGGTGCAATGAGTATGGTATGAAAATTAGCCTCTCGAAGACTAAATTAATGGCAGTAGGTAAGAAATTCAACAGAATCGAATGTCAGATTGGTGATACAAAGCTAGAACAGGTCGATAATTTCAAGTATTTAGGTTGTGTGTTCTCCCAGGATGGTAATATAGTAGGAGAGATTGAATCAAGGTGTAGTAAAGCAAATGCAGTGAGCTCGCAGTTGTGATCAACAGTATTATGTAAGAAGGAAGTCAGCTCCCAGGCGAAACTATCTTTACATCAGTCTGTTTTCAGACCAACTTTGCTTTACGGGAGCGAAAGCTGGATGGACTCAGGATATCTTATTCATAAGTTAGAAGTAACAGACATGAAAGTAGCAAGAATGATTGCTGGTACAAATATGTGGGAACAATGGCAGGAGGGTACTCGATGGATGAAGCTGTGCGCATAAACCGGCTTCGGTGGTGGGGTCATGTGGGGCGAATGGAGGAGGATAGGTTACCTAGGAGAATAATGGACTCTGTTATGGACGGAGGCCAAGACGATGATGGTTAGATTCGGTTTCTAATGATTTAAAGATAAGAGGTATAGAACTAAATGAGGCCACAACACTAGTTGCAAATCGAGGATTATGGCGACGTTTATTAAATTCTCAGGGGCTTGCAGACTGAACGCTGAAAGGCATAACAGTCTATAATGATAATGTATGTTTGTATGTATGTATGTATGTATGTATGTAATATGTTGTAATATAATGCCCCAATTCAAAATACTGTTAAAACTCAGGATTTCAATTGATCTTTAATTATTCATCATGAAGCATACACCAACCTGAAAATGATATCAAATGATTATTATTTCTGTTTGTAGGTGTTACTTTGAATGTGAGAAATTAACAAAGAAATTTGACTAATATTACATTTCCAGGCTTAGTTGTTCAGATAGTAGAGCATAAGTTGTCAGGTTTGATCCTGGTTCAGTCTGATAGTAATCGGAGGTGCTCAGCCTCCTGTTATAGATGTGTGTAAGGGGACTCCTGCAGGAGAAACTTCTCGCAGTTCTCCATGTCTGAAGACTAAAAATAATAGAATATAAAACCAATAACATGATTTTTTTGCTTGTTTGAGATATTTACACACACACACACACACACACACACACACACACACACACACACACACACACACACACACACACACACACACACACACACACCCATATGCCACTGATACAGTCACTCATAAAATTATAAACATAGATGACAACCTCTCTCATAATATGTTATGAAGAAAGAAGCAGGGGAGTTAAAAAATAAGACACAAGACCAATATAGAAAAGCAGAAATAACTGCTGATGGAAGTAGAGCAGATGCAACCAAAGTGTCACTGGGTAGTAGACAGGAAGTTTATTTATTACGACTGATAGACAGTATCTGCAAGGAAGGCTTGACGGAGCCGGCTGGCAAGGCAGCATGTTGAACTAGGTTGGGACTCAGTCTTCACCTTCCTATCTATGGACCTTTAAGACCAGTTTGTTCTGACGTAAATTTACTAACTCACACTGGACAATAATTGCACAGATGGGGAGCATGATAGCCAAGTGGCATTGTCACTAGCTTCTCACCAAGGTGGCTGCACTTTGAATTGGGCTAATGCATGTGGAATTTCAATTTTTCAAATGAAATCTTACGACCCTTATGTCCGTGACGTACCATTGTGCCGTCAGAGATCCCTCGATCACTACCAGCAGTGACCTGAAGTTATACCTAATGGTTCCCTACACCATGACACCAGAAATAACACCGCTGTGTCCTAAGCATTGGAAGAATGGGACCTCTCACCAGGTCGCCGCCCTGCTTGCAGGCGATGCTCATCCGGGATAGTGCACAATTGCAATTCATCACTGAATACAATGCGACGTCATTCATCAGTAGTCCATACTTCCCGGTTACAGCAACACTCCAAACACGACTGATTGTGTTATGGGGTTAACAGCAGCCTATGAATGGGATGGTAATTCCCTTGTTCGGCTGCTGCTAGTCTCTGACCAATGGTGCAAAATGACACAGAATGTTGCCAGAAGTCCATTACTCATTCTCGGTAGCTATCAGCTTGCATTCTATAGATAGTGGGTTCGAATCCGATTGTCAGCAGCCCAGAAGATTGTTTTCCATGGTTTCCCATTTTCACACCGGGCAAATGCTGGGTCTGTACCTTAATTAATACCACAGCCGCTTCCTTCCTGCTTCTAGCCATTTCCTATCCCATCATCACCATAAGATCTATCTGTGTTAGTGCAGCCCAAAGCAGATTGGAAGAAGAAAAAAAAAAACTTGTTCTTGTATGGCAAGCGCATATGTGAAAGGGTTATGATGTTTTGGTGCTCAATACGGTGATCCTCCCTTGTGGTGGTGAGATGTGGTCAACTGGAACCTTGACACTGAGTATACCTGCCATCACGTTCTCATGCTGTCCAATATCAGGCCACTGGCGCATTCAATTGCTCCACAAATCTGGGTATAGCATGATTTGATTACCTGGCCAAATAGAGACCCACAATGAGGCCCCTTTCAAACTCTGTCAGGTGCTGGTAATACTGCCTCTCTTGAGGACATATCAGTGTTCTTCACAGTGATCACTCAATTTCTGACTCTGTCCATGCCCCTTATATACCATACATCACTAGGCCTGGTAACACTAAACACGAACAACACTAACAAAGTAATGGATCAAAATGCTCATAACCTTGAAATTACTAGTTTTGTTTTGTTGGAAGTAACAGAAAGTTGCTAGTGTTGTAACTCACTGTTGCAACTGCAAATCATCCATGTGCATTAAGTAAAAGCTACACAGTTATAAAAGTTAGCCGGAAAACCTAGTGTCGAGTAAACTCTCCTTTATAGAATACCACTGATCGCAACAGGAAGCTTCCTGCATTAGCTTTGCTGCACCTTGATTCCTCCAACTGGCAAATACACATCGTAAGTACTCAAAATAATCTATCTGTTCCAATTTTGTATTCCCAACTCGACACTCAAGTTTTTTCCCTATTGACATCACGGACAAGAGACAACAAACCACTATAATTTCCTGCTACCTGTCAGTTGCAGTAGCTGATGGAGAAACTACTTCACTAAAACTTCTTATTGAGCTAACAACTATTGATCCTAATTTCACATATCCTTCTCCTTCATATAATCAGCTAAAACTTGGAAATTGTATAGTGTTGTTTTGATCACTTTTATTTAAGATCAAAAATTGGACAGTTTCATCTATAACAGATATTAATGATTCTGCTTAACGAGAAATTCATTTTTACTTATTTGATGAATAGAAACTTGGTACTGTTAATACCAACTATGTAGCTCAGTAATCAGGTGCTTGCTGGATTGAATCATGATGCATATTAGTTTGGCATTTGTTAGTGCTTAAAGATGTGAATTCAGATATGAGTAGATTTATGGACCTGTTAAACTTGTTTTCAGAACAAAAAATTCCAGCATGCCAGTAAGTCTTAAAATTGGTAACTGTTGAAGGGAAATTGATCATACAGTATAGTACAATTTTGTTATTGTGATTTTGTTGTTTATGGGCTTTTCCTGATTTTTCAGTTGCAGGTGCTAAATTTGGAATTTATTGTTAATTTTTCAGGTGGATGAAGCAGTGGTAAAGACAGTTGTTAGTGTCCTTACTGCTGAAGAACAGTCTTTAGGACTTCAGCAGCCATCAGGAATAGGACAGCGTCCACGACCAGTGACAGTTGATTATTATCCTGCAGGTAAGTCAAACATTGCTCAGTTTCTACCTATCAGTATATCTGTGATTATCTTTATTTGGGGGAGGGTTGTGGCAGTATACCTAAGTGATGTTGCCACCAGCTGTGGTTCAAATCCTCGCTAGTACACATTGGAATTTTGAAATATAAAGTCGTGAATTTATGATTCTGATACCAAGGTGATTTGATTGTGATCATGATATCAGCAGTTATGCACTTTCACAGTATGAAGGAGTTGTCAGGACCAGATTATCAGTTTGCAGCATGAATTTGGGAAAGTCTAAAATAAAATTTTTTAAAATAAATTTTTAAAAAAGAGAGAGAGAGAGAGAGAGAGAGAGCGTAAACTGTTACACTTCAGTTTTATAGTTCTAGAGATGATCTGTAGTAATCCATAAAGGGATAAGATTGGCCATAACAAGGGTTATGCCATCAAATATTGATATGCAGGTTGCACTGAAAGTTGGTTGAACTTAGTCCTAAGGAGTTAGAGGGGTCACTCAAGGCTCTGACCTTAATTGAAAATAATTTACGTGGACTATTTAGATCATGCACTTACAAACTTGTTTCTATATCAGTTTTCATCAGAATAGTGCACTTAATCATTTTTGTAGCTTCTTTGCTGTAATATCATGTTTTAGTTATCTTCATTATTACATTTACATCACCGTGTTATTTTCATGAAACCGGCAGTCGGCGTATTTGTAGACTGCGGCCCAAAGAGTTTAAAGGCAAAAATAAACAGTGTATTTCCATGGTGAAAGTTTTCTTTTTATTTTTTTTATAGTCGATTTAACTCCAAGGTCTTATTGCGACTCTTACATATGATTACAGAATAATAGTAATAATAATAATAATATTGTAATTATAAAAATGTAAAGAAAAAATCATCATCATCATCATTTCCCTTTATCCAGCTGTAGCCGGGTAGGGGCAAATATGGTTCCTCTCCACTTTCTTCGGTCTTTCCACCACTCCTCCTTCAACACTGTGTCCCAGTCCAGGTTTCTTTCTATAATGCTGCGTTGGATGGTATCCTTCCATCTCAATCGTGGTCGTCCACGGCCTCTCCTTCCTTGGATTTGCATTTCCATTACCTTTTTTGGCATTCTTTCGTCGCTCATTCGCTTTATGTGCCCAAACCATCTTAGTCGGCTCTTCTCTATTCTATCATTCATTTTTTCCACTCCAATTTCTTCCCGGATTTTCTCATTCCTTATTTTGTCTCTTCTACTCTTCTGTATCATACTCCTCAAGAATTTCATTTCGGCTGCCTGTATTCGACTCTCATCCTTCTTTGTCATTGTCCAAGTTTCTGCTCCGTAAGTTGTTATGGGTACGTAATACATCTTGTACATAGTTCTCTTTGCTTCCATTGGCACATCTTTGTCCCGTAACATATTTCTTATACTATGCCTCTTCGGAGGCAGCCCTACCCAGGGAGTGGCTCCCCTGCCTATGTGAGTCCCAGAGCACACTGACCCGGTGTGTAACATCTGGTATGGGTCCCAGCTCAGGGTTACGAGTGAAGACCTCAACGGCATCTACGGCGGAGAAGGTGGACTTCGGTACGGCGGAGATGGCGAAAGGGGCAAACCCGTTGCGTCTGTACTCCAGAGGAGCGGCTACGAAAGGCGTCTGTCTCCATGTTAGGGGCGGCCTAATTTTGAACCTGGCAGTAGGTATAAAATGCCTTTGGGTGTGGCGAGCCCATCGTAACAATAGCCTATATGGACAAAGCAGGTATGGTGCCTCGGAAAAGGTTAGGGCGTCCCCTGCTAAAAAAGAAAGAAATAAATAAGTGTAATGTAATTAGATTTTGGAGTGCAAGCCAGTGTCTTTGAGGAAGTTGATGACTTGATGACGGAGAAGACAGTGTCAGTTCCATTTCCTTTTGTATGTTGTGGTGTTGGCGCCAATGGTCATACAGTTGACATTCTGAGATGATATGCTTGACAGTGAGAGAGCAGTTACATTTGCTGCAGGTGGGAGGTTGTTTCTTTTCTAGGAGATAGTTGTGGGTGATCTTCGTATGTCCTATCCTTAGTCGGGAGATTAAGACTTGTTCATGTCTGGTGAGGTTTTGGAGAGGATATGTTCTCGTAGATATAATTTTAATTTTTTGGAGGTTGCTAGTGGAAGTTTTAAGCCAGTTCATTTTCCATTGTTCGTGTAGTTTGATTTTGATATAAGCGATGATATTAGAATGTTGATTCCCATAGGGAACATGAAATATTTGCCCTGAATAGAATGTAGCGTGGCAATTTGACGGTCATTGATTGGAAGACTAGTAGCTTCTTTTGCTGCTTGATCAGCTGATTCATTGCCTGGTATTCCTCTGTGAGATCGTATCCACATAAAAATAACACTTTTTCCTGCAATCTTGATCTTGTGGTACAGCATTTGAATTTCTTTAACAAGGAGGTGTGTTGTTGATGGATTTTGTATTGAAGTTAATGCACTTTTGGAATCAGAGAATATTATGAATGAGTTATTGTAGCTTGCTTTTCAAATATGAATCATGGCCTGTTTAAGAGCATACAGTTCACTTGTAAAAACTGTGAAAAGATCTGGTAATCTGTATAGCTTACTATAGTCTTTATATTTCACTGCACAACATTTCTCGCATCGAATTTTGATCCATCAGTATAAATTGCACTATATGATGAGTATCTATTACAAATTTCATTAAATAACTGTTGGGATTTTGCTGTGTCAGTTTGAGCTTTAAGATTGTTGTTCAGTTCCCAGTTAACTGGAGGCAAATGAGCTTTCCATGGAGGGGTATCTAGTGAGTTGTGTGGAAATAAAATGGGAGGAAGGCTGAGGTTTATTTCTTTGAGAAGATTGGATATCCTGATGTTAAAGGGTTTGGGTTGAGATCCAGTTAGTTTTCCTTTATGTCTCTTTGAAAGTAGGTGTTTTTTCAAGTGTTGGTTACTTGTACCAGCTATCTTGAGTGCATATGTCAAACTCAGCTGTTTACGTCTGATTTCAAGTGGTGGTTCGTTGGCTTCAATCTCTATACTAGCTATGGGGCTGGTGTGGTGGGCTCCTAGGGCAATTCGAAGAGCTGAAGATTGGATGGTATCAAGGATCTTAAGAGTAGATGGTCTGGCAGAACAATATACTATACTGCCATAATCCAGTTTGGCTCCGATTGTGGCTCTGTATTAGGGTTGGGCAGACCGGAACATTCACTTATTCCGCAACATTAGGAGCTTGAGGAGGAGTGTTTCGGTACAGAGTGCCGGGACACGGGACAAAGGACTGTAACTGCGTCCTAGAGAGAACTTCGAGAGGCAACAGGACATGCTCCGCTTCAGCTGGAATGTGCCTGAACCGAACGTGCTGTGCCAAGGCCGCACTAGATAGATTAGTTGGCCCTGGCTATGTCTGCCTGTCGATACCAGCTGTGTGCCGCCCTGTGCTGGAGTGTCAACATTTTTTCATCCAGTTATATCTATAATTCCAAAGCGATAACCCATATTTTTCTTGGGCTTAAAAGTTTCCTTAAAGTCCAAATTAATTTTTAACGTCGATACCCGAGAAAGTGTTGAGGGAAATTTTCGAGATATTAATTACTCACTACTTACAATACAGGCCAATACGTTCAACTGGTGAAAATATTCTTGAATTGGTTACTTTTAAACACCTGCACTGCCATTGTAACCTATTACGTGTATTTTATATTGACCGGAAAAATCTTAACCTAAAAGCAGCCTCTAAACGTGATTATTGGGCGCAAATTTCAGTGTTCCGACTGTTCGTTCACGTTCCCTGCAGCTTTATGCTGGACCATGGCCATAACTACACACAGGCACACACCACACAGCACGTTCCGTACAGGCACATTCCCAGTTCCCACTGGCGCGGAGCATGTAATGTTGCCTCTCAAAGTCTCTCTACACTGTGCAGTTAGTCCCGCGTCCCGTGCGCCCGCTGCACAGTTCAGCTAGTAGGCGAAGGGCAGTGCATAGTGGCGTTTCTGACGGGACAGCGAGTCAGTGTCTCTGGCTCGCTTGAGAATGGAATAGCGGAACATAACTGTGCACCGGCACAGTGTGCCGAAACAAGGACATAGTGCCCAACCCTACTCTGTATGTGTTCATTAGGTCATAGTAGTCTCCTCCCCAGTTTTTTGCTGAGAGAATTTTCATTATATTCATTCTTCTTTGACACTCGTCTTTAAGATTTTTAATGTATGGGGTCCAGGTGAGCTTGTTATCAAATAGAAGTCCTAGAATTTTAATAGTTTTAACTGATTCAATTTTATGGTCTTCCATATATAATTCAGGGTTAGCGATGGTATGTTTATTTTTGGAGAAGAGAATACATTTGGTTTTAGTTTTATAAAATTTGAATACAGTGGTTTTAGTCGAGTTTTGAATATTTACAATTGATTCTTGTAATAGGAGTTGAGTCGTCGTAATGTTTTTCCCTGGGCAGAAGATTATCAAATCATCAGCAAAACGGCAACACTTAACTGGTGAGTGGATGTTAGAGACGATACCATTAATTGCCACAAGAAAGTGTTACACTGATAACTGATCCTTGTGGGACTCCATTGTTGATTACTACTTCCTTTGACAGCATTCTATTTTAACTTGAATTCGGCGCATTTGGAGAAAATTAAAAATGAAATAGGATATTTCCAGATATATTATGTGTCATTAGTACTTTGATTACATTGTCTTTCCATACCATGTCATATGACTTATTAATATCTAAACTGACTGCTATTAGGTGTTGGTTATTGAGGAACGCTTCCTGTATTTCAGATTCCAGACTTATCAAAGTGTCTGTTGTGGCGTGTGCTTTGCGGAATCCGTTTTGCACATTACTGAAGAAATTTATGTGCTCGAGATACCAGCGTAATCTTTTGTTGACTATTTTCTCCATGAGTTTACACATCGCATTAGTTAAAGCAATAGGGCGATAATTTTCTGCAATTGTGTTGTCTTTCCCTGGTTTGGGTATTGGAACTACAATGGCATTTTGCCATTGATCAGGAAATGTCTTAGAGCTCCATATGTGGTTGAAAATGGCCAGAAGATAATTTATTGCACGTAGTGGAAGCTGTTTTAGAAATTTATAAGGGACCGTATCTGGGCCAGGACTAGATTTGCCACATTTATCAAGTTCAGTAATTATTTCCTGTAGTTGAAAAGCATCGTTTAGATTATAGTTGGGGCCAGAGGAGGCTTTTCTTAGATCAACGGATTCACTGGATTTCTTTGTATGGAGAAATTCGGGATCATAATTTTTGTCACTAGAGATCTCGGCAAATGTGTCAGCTAATTTATCAGCGACGTTTTGAGGTTTGTTTATGAAGGTTCCATCAACCGAGTTTCTGAGGGAAGTAATGCAGAAGTGATTATATTTGCCATTTATTCTTTGAAGTTTATTCCACATTCCCTTTTGTGGGGTTTGGGAACTAAGCGAGGAGACAAATGATAGCCATGAATTCTTTTTGCTGAGTTTAATTTCTTTTCGAGCGATTGCTCTATATTTCTGAAAGTGGGCTTTATTTTCAGGTGTGGGTTTTCTTTTGTAGAGGTAGAAAGTGTGATTCTTATTCTTAATAGCCTCCTTACAAGTGTCATTTCACCAAGGTACTGTTTTCTTAAAGGAATTTGAGATTACTTTTGGAACACTCATGTCCGCAGATTTAACAAGAACTTCTGTGAAATCATGAACAATGGTATTTATGTGCTTAGAAGGGAAATCATTTGGAGGGGTTGAGTCTTTTAAGTGATTATTGACTGTCTGCCTAGATTTCGTCCAATCTGCCTTATTTCAGTTCCATTTAGTGTTGTTAATAAATGAGGAGCTGACAGAATTTTCATTATTGATTAGTATCGGGAAGTGGTCACTATTTCCTTGGAGTGTTGAATAAACAGACCAGTTGAAAAGGGTTGCTACATCCGGTATGCAGATGGTTAGGTCTATACTACTACAGGTGCTGTGGGCTATGTCAAAGCGAGTTGGAGCAGTAGAGTTCATTAGAATTAAGTCAAATTCATCAAGTTTCTTTTCTATCTCTTTTCCTCTTGCATCAAAACTATGGCTACCCCATAACGTGTTGTGGCTGTTGAAGTCGCCTACTAGGATGAATGGTTTAGGTAGTTGGTGGACAAGGTTTCGTAGATCGTCACCTTGAAACAAATAACTGTTTGGAATATAAACATTGCAGATACATAGAATATTGATGGGTCGGCTTCCAGAACTTGTTTTACTGGCAGGAGCATATCCCTTATTGATTTTTGCGTGTCTGTCTTGGGTTTCTTGGAAGCGTGATTTGTCTTACGGTTTTCGATTTGTTCAGGAGAGGCCAGTATGGATTTGTTGCTATCAGGAGGATTTGGATTAGTTGTTTCACTGCTAGCTAGTGAAATTGGCCTTTTACATCCAGGAAAATTCACTGTTGTAGGGGTGGCGTGTGTTTCCATAGGTGCTGCAATTTCTCTGTCAATTTGAATTCTGGAGGAGGGAGGATCGTTTACAGACTTAGGGAGGATCGTTACAGACTTGGCTAAGTGCTAAGTCAGGGTTGGTCATTGAAGTGGCTTCTTGAGTAGGCCTATCTTTTGGGAGTGAGCTAGAAGTACCGATGTCTGTTTTGGGGTTTTCGACCTGTGACTTTTGTGAAATCTCTTGGAGCTGAGGAAAATTATGCAAAGAGGATTCATCTTTTGGAAGTAATACATTGTTAGGACAATCTTTGGCCAGATGTCCTTCGGTATGGCAAAGAAAACAAGTGGGTGAGTCGGATGATAGGTAAATCCAGTAGTTTGTACCATCGTATTTGAGATAAAGGGATTTGGGGAGTTTATCAAAGTCTTCATTTTGAATGTACATTTGTCTTCGAAAGCTTAAAATGTGGGAGAATCCTGGAATTGACAAACCTGCTCTGATTGGGGTAATCCTAGACATGATTTTCACACCGAGTTTTAACAATTCCTCTTCAATAACATAGTTTGGGATCACAGGACAGACGTTGGGTAATATAATACGCCTGTTTTTTTGTTAGAAGGGGTCTTATTTCCAGTGATACATTGTTTATTAAGATCTTAGGGTTTGTCAATATCAGATCTTCGACATTTTTCTTACTAGAGAGAAAGATGCATATCCTTCCGTTCGATATACGTGAAACAAACCGAATGTTGCTAGCGGTTGTAAGTTTACCTATAGCTAGCACATAATCCTTGATACTGATCCCGTCATGAGATTCGATTACAATAGCTTGTTCTTTGGAGGGGTACGACTGTATTGCAGCAGAATAGCTTAACCTTGAATTAAGTTTGTTACTAGGCCTACTTGTGATGGTTGTCATTTGGTTACCTGATGCACTGTTAGGACGTGGAGGGTTATTTACTGTGTTGTTATTATTATTTGTTGGCTTACTTGGTGTCTGTTGAGGAAAAATATCATTGGTTTTTTTCATTCATTGAATTCGATAGATGCCGACCTCTATCAACAGAGGTGGCCATTTTGAGTGCGTCAACAAAGGCTTTTAGGTTATCTGTATAGTTCTTCACTTCTCACAAAGACCATGGAAATAATGCCAGGTATTTTACGTACAAGAATGTAGTAGGTGATCTAAATATTTTCTTCTGATCACTCTTACACTAATGTAACGATTACGAACCTCTATTACATAGCAAAACTTGAGCAAGGTAATTACTCGCGAACATCATCAGTCACTGCCTTCTCGATCCTCTGGTGAAAGGTTATGAATACTTGTGTACATGATTTCTTTTAAGAAGAGCATTTATGACCTTACAATCTTCTATTATAAAGAAAAATATGGACCGCAAACTATATCAATCACAGGCTTGATGGTGGAAGCCCGGGAAACAATTCCTAAATTCTTATTGCAGTTTTGGACTTCATTAGGTTTAGAAAACCGAGCTCGGTAGTTGCAGTCGCTTAAGTGCGGCCAGTATCCAGTATTCGGGAGATAGTAGGTTCGAACCCCACTGTCGGCAGCCCTGAAAGTGGTTTTCCGTGGTTTCCCATTTTCACACCAGGCAAATGCTGGGGCTGTACCTTAATTAAGGCCACGGCCGCTTCCTCCCCACTCCTAGCCCTTCCTTGTCCCATCGTCGCCATAAGACGTATCTATGTCGGTGCGACGTAAAGCAACTAGAAAAAAAAAGTTTAAAAAAACATATGTTTGACAAACATAGCGGTAACTACCATCCACGGTTCAGTATTAATTTTAAGAAACCGTTTATACAGTCAGTAGCATCGTGTACGTCCTTTTTGCTTATTCCTTTTTTTACTGTATGTGAAAGACATTTCATATTCCATGCTCATATGATTTATTACATAGTATTTTTTTATAACCTGTTAAACAGTGATAGTAGGTTTTGTATTGAAAAATGAAGTATACTTCGTCCTAATGGCAACTCTATAGTTAGGGAAGTTATAAAATAAAATAATTATGCACTTTTATTATAATTTCTGAAGGTGATTGGGTTAAGATACTGTGAAAGGATTGTCTATAATCTGTACAAACAGCAATCCAGAAGGGAGTGAGGCAAGGCCACAGTTTATCCCTTCTCATTCTCAATGTTTATTTTGAATAGGTGGTAAGGGCAGTCAAAAAGGAATTTGGAAAGGGATTCTCAATCCAAAGAGAGAATATCTATCAAAACTATTTAGATTTGCCAATGCTATTCTTATTTTTTCATTGTCTGCAGAAGATCCGGAAAAATTGCTGAATGGTATGCACGCAGTCTTGGAAAAGGAGTACAAGATAAAAATAAATCCAGAACAAAAGTAACAGACTGCAATCAAACAAAGTCAGGAGATGCAGGATATATTAGATTAGGATATGAAGTCTTAAAAGAAGTAGATGAATACTTTTACTTGGGTAGTAGAATAACAATGGCAGAGGACAATACAGCCAAGCACAGTACACTGATATCGACGTTCCCCATCGAAATAACTCGGTGATATTGCGTTCCTTTCTGTAGGCTGGGCGGCATATAAGATGCAGACTAGTACAAGCAAGGAAGATATTCCTTCAGAAAAGAAATTTGCTCAGTTAGAATACTGATATTTAGGATCCAGTTCATTATTACAATGTTAATATGGAAAATCATATCAAAGTATACATGGAAACAAGGGGAAATATTTTTTCCACAAATAAATATATATATAAATATACAAATATAAAGAATGATGTCCAATAACAGACTAACTATGTTTTGTATTATAAATTTACTCATTTGGGACAAATATTTTAGGTTCCCTATGGGAATCAAAATGTATCATCAAATATATGGAAGTCACGCTAACAATAAAACTGACAGATGACCTTGAAGAATTTGAAAATTTAGCTCCATTGAACCATAGTAAAAAACATGCTTGGTGAACGACAGAATGTGATGAAATTCATAAAGCGAGACATCAGACAGGGTTAAAGTTCCAAGCCCATAAATCAGAAAATGCTATGAACCTAAAAAATATCGGTAAGAAATTCTCGCAAAATATTAGAAAAATTAAGAGAAAATTTCATAAGGATATAATAAACTCCATTGAAGTTAATTATCATAACACCCATTCTAGAGACTCTTATAAAAATTTTGGAAGACAACTACAGAAATATGCTCCTCCTACATTAATGTTGAAAGGTGAAAATGGAAAAATGGCACATGGCAGTAGTGAAAATGCTGAGCTTATTGCAAAACCATTCAATAAACTTTTAGAATTAGAAAAAGCACTAAAATAACTTAAAAATTGTAAGGCATGCAGAGAAGACCAAGTTTTTGTGGAGATGTGGAAATATTCAAGTTATACAGTTTGGATTTCCTTACACATGGTTTTAACAAAAATTTGGATCACTGAGCAGTTTCCAGAACATTGGACTACAGCCTTAATACTACCTCTTCATTAAAAAGGAGATAAGAGTAATCTGGATAATTATAGAGGATTGTCTATCTTGGACTGCACATACAAGATTTTTTCTAAGATCTTACATGGAAGGATTGAAGATCAACTAGAAAAAGAGTTAGGAGAATACCAAGGAGGCTTTAGACCCAGGAGAAGTTGTGCTGAACAAATCATCACTCAAAAATTAATAATGGCATACTACAGAAAACGAAACAAGCCTATATTAATAACATTTGTTGAGTTTAAGAAGGCATATGATTGTGTACCTACATGACCTTCAATGTTGAAAATTTTACAGAATTTTGGACTCCATCCTAAATTAAACTGATAGAACTTACTTTAACTAATACCATATCAAAAGTAAAGTTTAGAGGAGAGGTATCTGAACCATTTTTTATTAAAACAGGTGTAAAACAATGAGACTGTTTATCTCCATTACAGTGGAACCTCGATTATCCGTTCCCGGAAAATACGTTTTCCCGGAATATGCGTTCAAATTACGTGGTCCCGCGAGCATCATAATTAAATCACGTTGTAAAAGTCCCACATTATCCGTTCCTCGAAGAAACGATTTCCCGGATCAACCGTCCAGAAATTCCAGCCCCATCAACGCTAAATCCTCGATTAATCGTTTTTTAATAAACTGCATCTCACAAAAGGACGGCTATGTCATATTTATGGATCTTGGCGTTAAGGCCCGTCACTGCGATAATTAAAGCAAGTACTGTACCGGTACTGGAAAAGCGATCGGCGGTGAACTTGCATAAGGGACCATCTTAGCATCGCATTCGGGTGGTATTGTTTAGAGAATCTCGGAAAATCATAAAGCAGAGAGTGGTGACAACAATTGCAAGGAGACACGGCGCATTTCGACAGCTCTGCTTGAAGACGGAACGAGTTTCGTCAAATGTTCGCACTTATAAAACGTCCATATTATGTCCAGGGTTAGATGTTTATATTTTTACTTTTTTCGATCGTACTGCCGAAGAGGTTTTTGGCACTTTGCTCAGGGCACTGCAGAGTAACTGGGCTTTCAGGCAGGAATCGAAACTGCTTCTTAACACAAATTCAGTATTTTTGATATTATCGTACATGATTGTTAGCGAGACAAAAACACATGTTGCACCTAAATGTAATTTAAACAAAAGAAAGCCATGGGAGGTCTTGGAATTGCCTATTACTGTTTAGGTCCTAATGTAAGACTGAGAATTTTACGTTTTCGCGTTAAAATACCAAAAACCGCAGTCGTTTTATTTGCACACGTTACATTTTAAATGGTTGGTATAATTTCAAACTCGTACTGACATGTGCAGCGAGCGCGCTTTCCAGATAACCGAAATTTCTGAAGTTTTGACATTTCTTTTATCTTTCCAATTTGATTGGATTTGTGACGCGCAGAATTGAATATAATGCATTCGAGAACTTTTAAGAATCGATACTTACATTCGAAACCATGTTTTCGAGTTCAACATAACCTTTAAAAGTCAACGTAGGCCTAATTTGCGCGGTACGAGATTTCCAGAAACTGACTACGAACAGTATACCGGAGACCAAATTACAATGAATGATTAAGAAATGAACGGATTTCGCATTCATTTTGGGTGCTTTCGTATCTAATGTGCTTTATTTTATTAGATGAGAGAATTAAAAACTACTTGTGGTCGATTTTCGTTTGGCTTGGCGTTATTAGATGTTTCGAAGACTTTGCTAGCCTAATCAAAGTCGCTGAACTGAAAGAAGTTTTCACGGGAAACTGACGAAGATTCCCCTGTAAAACTGAATATAAAGTATCGAGATTTTGAACTCGCGTACCGGTAATTAATGCGGTTTCGTGGTCTAACATGCCCGCCTCTCATCCATAGGCCCGGGTTCGATTGCGACCAGGTCAGACAATTTTACCTGGATATAAGTCTGGTTCCAGGTCCACTCAGCCTACGTGATAACCTTTAATTGTGGAGCTATCTAATGGTGAGATGGCGACCCCGATCTACAGAGCCAGAAATATCGGCCGAGAGGATTCGTCGCACTGACCATGCGCACCTCGTAATCTGGAGTCCTTCGGGCTGAGCAGCGGTCGCTTGGCAGGCAAAGTCCCACTGGTTTGGTTTAGGAGTTTTGTAAGATTATAATTATACATATTTCATTTTTGTGATGTTTAGCCAAATTGTTGATGGTTTTCATTCATTCCCGGATTTTACGTTTTATTTTCATGGTTCCCTCGAAAAACGGAGAATCGAGGTTTCACTGTACTATTTAATTGAACATTAGAATTTATAATAAGGGAATGGTACAAGGTCAACCCAAAGAACATGAAAGTTGGGAGCTCCAAACAAAATTTAAGTGTAAACTGTTTAGGATTTGCTGATGACCTTGCTCTATTGTCCAGCAATATTCAGGAAAGTCGACACCAAATTAAATCTCTACAGGAAGTAGCACAAGAAATAAGTCTTATAATATCCTTTGAAGAAACTGAGATCATATTTACACATCCTCCACTGGTAAAAAAAATTACAATTGATGGGCAAGAAATCAAAATTGTTGATAAATTTAAGTATTTAGGAGAAATCATAACTTATAATCTTAATGAGAAACCAGCTTAGCATAGCAGATTAAGCAAATTAAACAAAGCAAATTATATTACCAAAACTACATACAATAAAAAAGCTTAATACCAATATAAATGGTCCGTTATTGGACATTATAAATTTTCCAGCTGACTCATTCCTGGTTGCCAGTGTTTCGCCCTCATGTGCTAGGTTGGGCTCATCAGTTGGTACCTAGCACACCTACCAAGACACTGGCTAGTGCATACCGTAAATTTACTCATTCGGGACAAATATTTCAGATTCCCTGTGAGAATCAACACCTATATCACATAAAAAAGCTTTTCGACAGCAGCAAAATTAAGACATTATAAAACAGTCACACAGCCAGAAATAACTTATGCTAGTGAAACCATTTTTAAAACTACTAGTCCAGCTGAAACAGACAAAATACTTAAGACTGAAAGAATAATAATTAGAACATGCATAAATAAACAGTATCAAGTTAATGAACAATGGAGAATAGCATCAAATGAAACAGTTTATAAGAAAGTTGAACCAGTATTGAGCACAATTAGGAAAAAACATATATCATTCTTTGGACATCTTATCAGAACACCTGACACCAGAATTAGCAGAAGAATAATTGAAAAATTATGGAATAGCAAGACCAAGATTAAAAGGATCATGGAAATTAAGGGGCATATTAAAGAACTACAAATAACAATAGACGATCTCAAAAACAAAACAGGAAAAATTAAGATACTTCAAGACACTAACACCAGGCTACAGACCAAGATCAATAAAAGGTCTAATGGGGGAGGGTATTTTCAACAGAGCAAAGGAAGGCAGCATCTCTCATAATGAAAAAATACTGGGCTGATAGGAAGTCAAGAAATCCTTTGTATAATTGACTAGAGTGGTCCAATGTAGGCCATAAAATGGAAAATAAACAAACATTGAATCGACACATATAAGGGTGTAAAAATTATGAATTTTTGGTAATGATTTTACTACAGGTAACCTAGGATTCATGGCAGCGAGTTTTTTCTTTTCAAATTTATTGAAAAGGAAAATACTATTCTTGACTGTTAATTTTAATTCTTTTTGCAACTTATTTTTGGGATCCTTCTTAATTGCGCCAAAATTGTTTTCCCTAAAAAACGCAATTCGTCGTCTGTAATGACTCTCTGTGTTCAGAATACAACGGGTTGCCTTGTTTCACTCTGGCGGTCTCTTGATCTATACACAGGCCATTTGCATGTGTGAAATCAGACATGACTACCCCTGTCTTGCCCACAGAGTGTGTTGACTACTGCCCTTGGTACAAATGGATATGTAGTGTGGCCCTTGACATTTGTTAAAAGATGCCTTTTTTCCCCTTCTTAAAACACTGTCTTGTTGTGCCCCCGGTGGAGGCAAATAGAGCTCTGGTTGATGGCTTTCAATCTCTCAATTCTCATCTGAGAATCCTTTTTCTACTGACAGTCCTGACCCCAGTGACCTCGGTTTTCATAGTACACAAGAAAGGGTCTGGTCCATGAGTCTGCTTCCCCTTTTATTTGGTTTTGTGTTCACATGAATAGTAGCTGCTGTGGATATTGAAGAGGTGGTTAACAGGGTGTCACCACATGTTCTTTAAGTATTAAGGGCTCCTTCCACTTCTTCTTTAACCTTCCAAGTGGTACATTTGTTTTGAGTAGCTACTAACACAGTGGCACATTTCCCATAAGGTTCTAGGAAGTAACGTACAGTAAGATACTCTTGTGTAGTATAGTATTGTTATCAGGTGCAGAAAGTACAGAATATGTATTAAGTTGACAAAAATGATCATAGTACTAAAGGCAAGGCATCTGGCTTGCTGAGGAAAGCCACGGGAACTTACGGTGAGATACTTTCATTTGGTCAGGTATTTTCATCAGGTTTAAAAAAACAAAGTCTCACTATCGAGCTATTAAAATGATTACAGTGGCAAGGGCAAGGAAAGAGAACCTGTCTCAGTGAAGAAAGCAACAGGAAACAGCTTTCAATCCAAATGGTTTATTTTTCAGAGAGTCATCAAACAGGGTGTCTTTTCCTATATATAGCAAGAAATTCCACACGCAACCAGACATAGATTCACACAGTTCAAATGATTTAATACCGAATCTTGAGCGCTTCGACGGTATGAAAACGTCCCTTCTACAACATAAGAGACTCATCTACAGACACATCGCTTTTGGGTGTGTATACACTTCGGAATCTGCTATTCAAGTGGTCCAGAATATGTTTCAATTTGTAAAGTTTCTTCGGACCTCGTGTGGCTTCATCATATGCTCCGTTATCGACAAAATGTAAGAATTTGAGAAGGAGATGAAATCTTCTTCCAGAGAACAGCTCCAAAAATATTGGGGTCTCTAATATCTGTCTACGGGAAAAGTAGCTTGTGTTGTCAGGTAACTGATGAATGCCTTGCAAGAGAAAGAATGCAAGTAAAGTCATAATTTCATCTTTATTCATGTCAGTCCACTGAATCACTCTTGAGTATAGTTTCAAGATCAAGGGTTATAAACTTCATGCATTTCATTTATATATAGTTTCACGGTCAATGTGCTTTGTAAAAACTGTTGAACATATTAGTTCAACTAATTTAGAAGTAATAAACAATTTAAAATATTCTAGCGGATTATTTACGTCTTTAGATTGGACTGACATGAATAAAGATGTCCATACACCGAGCTGAATATCACTACTAGTGCTACCGTCATGTTCACTTGAGTCATTTTCACCATTGCGCTCGCTATTTCCTGACATTTCAACATTAGTCTCACTATCGGATGACACACAATTCTCCGAATTGTCACAGTGTAACAAATCAAACAGTTCATCTTCTCGCAGACGATTCCGAGCTGCGCTTCCACCTGCCATACTGTCACTCTCAGCAGCCTGGCGGCTGGTACTGACTGGCTGCCAGGTGGGCGCAGAACGAAAGCATTTTGCCCGGTCAGGTGGTTTTAGGAGAGTGCTGTAGGCAAAGCTCAAAAAAACATACGCGCACAAAGGAAATCGATCTCGGATCTTATGACGGAATAAGTCGTCATACCCATCGCTGAAAGACATTTGCAATGCAATGACGGAATATTGCATCATAGCCACTTAGGAGGCCATGCAGCTATGACGATTTATTCCATCATTACCACTTGAAAGGTTAAGGAATACCATTAGTTAGATTGTGTTCCCTTCTTGTATGCTTAGTCATTTAGTGTCAACGAGCCAGCGGCGACAGACGTTCTTTGGAAAGGCTCGTAGTAGTTTAGGTGCTAAAATTCTACCTTATACGTAGTCTTCACCTAGTGCTCTCAATGGTTGAATCCGGCAATGACGACATTTGATGTAGGCCGTGTTTGGTACCTTGGGAGCCTCCAAATCTGCAACTTAGAGATTATCCAAGTAGATTCACAATTAAGTATTTATTATTTTCCACCTAGTCGATACAATGATTGCTTAAGGCAATTTAATGGTTAAAAGTGGTACATGTTTCGTATTTTATCAACATCTTCAGCCACATAACACTGTTTAGATGAAAAATATATAAAATAGACAAAGTAATGCTTAAGAGGAAGTGTCCTTAAAATTAACATAAGATTGACAACATTAAGACAAACAAAAACTCAAGAGAAAATATATAAATTATTACTACGAAAGTAGATTTTCTGTGTATTTTGAAAGAAAATCCTTTTTCTTCTCTCGTGACTATGTCCAGAAAATTCAGTGATCTCTCTACTTCCTCTTCTAAAGTGAATTTGATATTGGAATCCAAATTGTTCAATATAAAAGTTTTAAATCGGCCAGCCCCACTTTGAGTGAAAGACCCTGTAGAAGGGATACTAGAAAGGATAAGAGAGAAAATTGAAAATCAACTCTTGAATAGAGGGATTTGTATTCAGAAGACCTGTCTTTGTCGGTGTGACATAAAGCAAGTTGTAATATAAAAAAAAGGTACTTAGCTCTAGAATTTCATAGACATATAAAGCATGGATATTTGGTGTACCCATCTTGTTGTCTTAGAAGAAAATTCACCATCTTGAGATCGACACAGATAAACCATTGATGATCACGGGATGAGATCTTCTCTATCACTGTGGCTATTGCAGCTTGATTTTCATGCATAACAACTGAGTGACCAATTGGGATTGACCTGTATATGTTCCTATTATACAAAAGAACACATTTTAGGCTGTGTTTGGAGCTATTTATAAATAACCGCCATTCACTTGGTGTGTATTTTCTTATACCTAGTTTCAGAACAATATAGGAACAAATGGGGAGGAAACTTGCAATAGTAACGGAAGGAAACTTACCGACTTTGTTCTCTTCAATCAGTTAAAAATACTGTAATGAACTCATTGTTTCCACATAAAGTCAGTCATAAGTTCACATGGTCAGCTAGGAATCGGCGATCTATCATTGATTATGTCATCTGCAACCAAAAGCTAGCAGAATTAATTTTAGATGTTAGAGTATATCGAGGTCCTGAAATGAAAACAGAACATTTCTTAGTAGTTTCACCAGCCCACATAAAGCCAAGATGGATGAAGTAAAATACACCCTGCATGGAACAAAAAGAAACAACTTATAAAACTGCTATTTTAAGAGATCCAAGCATAAAATGGCTATACCAAAATTAGGCTGTCAATAACAGATCCCTCAACAGATATCAATATCCTCTAATCCTGATGTTATGTTGAAAACATTGTGAACACCATAAGTTAGAGTTGGCTAAATAACTCATTCATGTTGCAATATTATTATTATTATTATTATTATTATTATTATTATTATTATTATTATTATTATTATTATTATTAGACTTCTCAAAAGAATCACAAATAGTTACTGTTAATAGCATCATCAAAATATCATTTAGACATGATATAGGCTTTTGGGCTTATGCCGTGTCAAGAAAATAAGGTGAAATTCTTTACATTTTGCAGAGAACTATGCTCTGCGTCATCAGAAGAAAATCTTGACTGTCCTCGAGAAAGGCTTCTGAAACAATGAGCTTTGAATTTAGACTTTACCCAATAGAAGTGGAAATGGTATGTTCATTTGTCACCAGATGGCTCCTCGGACATGGTACAGCGCTAGCGTTCGAAGCGGAAGCTGACGGAACCATCAGAACCAGTCTGAGAGGGTCGCATAACATAACAGGTGTACACACGTATGAAGGTATGACATTGACACAAGTCTGGAATGAAACATCTGGAGATGAGGAGCGTACGAATTTGGAAAACACCAAAACGAAATAACAATAGTGAAGGGACAGGGAAGGGAACTACCTCCATAAATCCTTAATGGCTGGCAACCAGGTATTACTTAATTGATAGCCAGTGTCCCTGTTGAAATTGTTAGGATTTCTACGTATTTCCACAGATCCCCATATAATATGACTATTCACTATAATATGACTATGAAAAGGTGGACCATAACAACATTAATTTTATAAATATTCTTAATGAGCTCAAGGACATACTAGCTAACTTGGAGACTGGTTACTGCACAGAGAGATTGTTTTCCACCAAAATGTTCCCTCTGCTACCTGCTAAGACTGTTTCTCTGTTGAATCTTATTTCTCTTTTGTATGCTGTCCCTAGCCTTGCCAACTTAACTGTCTTTAAATCGGACTGGCTACAAATGATGTCGTCCTTGTATTAGCGCAACATGTTATAAAATTGTACATTGTTCATGGGAAACGTGCAATTGTAAATCCATAATGATGTTTAACTCCCGTCTATACTTCCCCAAAGTTAGTGAATATAATAGTGTCCACTTACATATTCTGACTTACTTGATGTAAGCCTAGAATAATTGGCCATGCCGCTTTCACACAAAGTCGGGCGGTCATAGCGAAATACTCGACGCATCCTGCCTGAGATTGTCAACACTACCGTAGACTTGCTGAACTGAGAATAGACTGCCAGACTGAGATGAGACTGAGGTCGTGGTTCGGTTCACCTCTCTGTTATAAACCTTCCATCGGACTACGTGATTCTATCCCACATTTCCGATGTTTTCCAGAACATCATTAATTGAATCAAGGGTTTCGACACGTCATTAGCAAGTGTCCTTTGCTCCTAATTTAGCTGGTATCATGGTACAGAGATGAAAATTGGCATACGATAAAACAGTTTTGCATAATTCACTTGACGTGGGCAATGTTAAACCAAACTTCGGCAACTCGGTCGATATTACATGTGATAAAGACCATTTTTGAATCTTATTGATATTTGATTGAAATAACAACGGTAAGTTAGTTTATTAATTTGACCATCTAATCAATACAATAAGTCTTGTCTATATTGAATTACATTGACATGTTAATTAAAATGGTACATACCGGGCGAGTTGGCCGTGCAGTTAGGGGCGCGCGGCTGTGAGCTTGCATCCGGGAGATAGTGGGTTCGAATCCCACTGTCGGCAGCCCTGAAGATGGTTTTCCGTGGTTTCCTGTCTTCACACCAGGCAAATGCTGGGACTGTATTCTAATTAAGGCAATGGCCGCTTCCTTCCAACTCGTAGGCCTTTGCTATCCCATCGTCGCCATAGGACATATCTGTGTCGGTGCGACGTAAAGCCACTAGAAAAAAAAAGGTACATGATTCGCCTTGCATATAGGCATCATCAGCCATTGGTTTAACCTTGAAATAAAATCAGGCACCTGATTTACATATAAATAGAATAAAAATAATTTATAAAAAGCCTTGAAGAGACTTTAAAGAAAATTAACATGTGGTAGAATACTAGTACAATGTTGGTTTTAAAGATATTGCTATGAGTGAGAAGTTTGCAATTGGTGAAAGTATTTGCAATATTGACATTGGAAGACTACCATTGTAAGTAAAGTGACTGAAGCAACAGTTTGTTATAAACAAGTGGTAAAACTGCTATAAAATGATGTTGACCGACTAGCGGTTACAATTAGATTATGATGAGAATGACAATCAAAATCGTATTTTTTTTAAACATAATGTTGAATAAAATAATGTCGAAAGATGGTCAAGTGACCAGTAATTATTTGTTTACGTAAGATAAAAATCAATAGCATATGGTGAAGTCATGGTTCACTTTGATGCAGAAGTATGAGGTTGTAGTTGAAGGTTAATATACGATGTTTATATTGGACCTCTATGGACATTCTCATTTCGTACAATGCTATAACGTTGTTAAGAATACGGGTTTGTTGACATGCTGGTCGAAAAGGCAATGTGACAGTTGAATGTAGCTAATGTGCTGAATGTTGGATCAGAAGTAGAATCATTTGACGATGGTGAGGCTAACTTGTTATGTTATGAGCTAAAAGTTATTAACGACTGTTCTTATTATGAGTGTTACAGCTGTACAGCTTTTTATATATTAGTTTTATTATATTTATATGCAAATCAGGTGCCTAATTTTATTTCAAGGTTAAACCAATGGCTACCCCCTGCGGGTGGGGGACGCGCATGTAGAATACACCCGCGGTATCCCCTGCCTGTCATAAGAGGCAACTAAAAGGGGCAACCTAGGTGCGGACATGGATTGCGGATTGGTATAATGTGTTGGACCTACCGTGGATGGGAGGGGCTGAATACATTCACAAGTAATCTCTGCCTGTCGTAGAAGGTGACTTAAAGGGTCATGTGGCCATGGTCCCCTCTTTATTTTTATTGGTTTTTTTTTTTAGGGTTAGTTGTAGACCATTTCAAAATTTTTTATGTGCATGCTGCTCAGCGATGGAGCTCCTACGTGTGCAACTATGCTCGAAAGCCCATGTCAGTAACCACCCAGGAAGCGGCGGGTGGGAGTGTCATATACCCGGGCAGTAGTATCCGCCTGACAACACAGGTCCCCGCACAGCCAAATACCAGAAGAACATATTCTTATTAGTTTTATTTATTTTTACCTATATTTAGTGCTCTGTACACTCTATGGGGTACATGCAATTGCGGGTGACTGGAGGAAGGGAGTCCTAGTACTCATTTCCTCAGTCCTCCCATATTAGGCATCGTCCAACATCGGACCCCGGGCAGTACCAGCTATGACCAGGGGGGTATTGCCTTGGCCTCTTGGTTCGGCTACAGAGACCCCTGATCGGAGTGGGTGGCATTCGGGGGAGGATGATTTCGGGCATGACGTCGAAACAACTTCTGCCTGCCACCTCGGGTAGTTCGCTACCCAAGTCTTTAAATTTTTATTCCCTAAGGGGGGGGCAACCCCTTGGGAACATTTAAAGATAAAAATTTCATTGTTGCGTATTGAAATTATTAACATTAAAAATTAAATCATTGAAGTTCAACCAATTCAATACATAAAAGAAAGAAATGTAGTAATTACATTCTTATTTAAATGGGACCGGTTTCGACCTTAGTCCAGGTCATTGTCAGCCGTAAAAACAAGTAGGCGAAATCACACAATGTTTATGAATATTGGAGAAATGGGTCAGTTTCACACTCTGTCAGGCACAAAGTCACAACACTATCAAATAATATATGAAGATTATAAATAAACTTGAAGTCGCAGACGAATAGATTTGTAGAAGCAAACCGCCAGTTCCCGGTGATCAGCGCGGCACATTCAAGGTCATGCGCTGCGGTCTCGAACGCCAAAGTAGAGTGGTGAATGTCTAGAAGGTCCAATATTTGTCTCGGTTGCGGGAAGTTAAGTACGTATATAAAAAATATACGACGCAAATCAGTATAATTGAATGAGAACTTGTGCTCCTGCTAAGTTCTTGGAAAACAGTTAACTTGAAAAAACAATTGTAAATTAAAAAAAATAAAAAAAATTTAGTAAAAAGCGCAATATCGGAAAACAAATGAAAACTTATATGCACAGTGCGCTATTTTTTAAATTGAAAAAATTATTAGGACATGATTGAAGTAGTCGAAGTTGGCGCAAGACAAGAGTTAAAATTTGAAAGAGGAGAACCGAAATGAAGGTCGATTGGTTTTTTTTTTTTTTTAATAGAGAAGGTAGAATAAATTAACAGAGGAAGAGTGATAGTGAAAAAAAGAGAAAAAATAAGAGATTGAAGTTAGATGGTATTGAGGAAGGATAAGATAGGGAAAATGAAGGAGGGGTAGTTTAGGGTGGGTTAGGAGGGTGGATTATTGGAGGTAGAAAATGTGGGTGGGAACTTTGTAAGGCATGGAAAATAGAATTGGGGTTTTGGAATTTGGAATTTTTGAGAAGAAGAATTAGGAAGTCAAAAAGGATATCCTTATCCACCTTGACCAGTACTTCAACCCTAATTTCAATTTAAACGACATTTCTGAAAAACCCAATATCCTTTTTGACTTCCTAATTCTTCTTCTCAAAAATTCCAAATTCCAAAACCCCAATTCTATTTTCCATGCCTTACAAAGTTCCCACCCACATTTTCTACCTCCAATAACCCACCCTCCTAACCCACCCTAAACTACCCCTCCTTCATTTTCCCTATCTTATCCTTCCTCAATACCATCTAACTTCAGTCTCTTTTATTTTTTCTCTTTTCTTCACTATCACTCTTCCTCTGTTAATTTATTCTACCTTCTCTATTTAAAAAAAAAAAAACCAATCGACCTTCATTTCGGTTCTCCTCTTTCAAATTTTAACTCTTGTCTTGCGCCAACTTCGACTACTTCAATCATTTGATATAGATGTTGATTCCCTAGGAAATCTGAAATATTTGTTCCGAATGAGTAAATTTATAATACCAATATAAATGGTCCGTTATTGGACATCATAAATTTTCCAGCTAACTCATTCCCGATTGCCAGCGTTTCGCCCTCGTGTGCTAGGCTGGGCTCATCAGTTGGTACCTAGCACACCTACCAAGACGCTGGCTAGTGCATACCGTGGAGGCCACTGCGTAGGCTAATTGTAGCCACCGGCAGTGCCAATGCACTATGAGACACTTTGTCCCATTATCAAAAATTGATGCCTGCCTGGCCATCAGATGATATAGATGTTGATTCCCTAGGAAATCTGAAATATTTGTTCCGAATGAGTAAATTTATAATACCAATATAAATGGTCCGTTATTGGACATTATAAATTTTCCAGCTAACTCATTCCCGATTGCCAGCGTTTCGCCCTCGTGTGCTAGGCTGGGCTCATCAGTTGGTACCTAGCACACCTACCAAGACGCTGGCTAGTGCATACCGTGGAGGCCACTGCGTAGGCTAATTGTAGCCACCGGCAGTGCCAATGCACTATGAGACACTTTGTCCCATTATCAAAAATTGATGCCTGCCTGGCCATCAGATGATATAGATGTTGATTCCCTAGGAAATCTGAAATATTTGTTCCGAATGAGTAAATTTATAATACCAATATAAATGGTCCGTTATTGGACATTATAAATTTTCCAGCTAACTCATTCCCGATTGCCAGCAGTGGCCTCCACGGTATGCACTAGCCAGCGTCTTGGTAGGTGTGCTAGGTACCAACTGATGAGCCCAGCCTAGCACACGAGGGCGAAACGCTGGCAATCGGGAATGAGTTAGCTGGAAAATTTATAATGTCCAATAACGGACCATTTATATTGGTATTATAAATTTACTCATTCGGAACAAATATTTCAGATTTCCTAGGGAATCAACATCTATATCATCTGATGGCCAGGCAGGCATCAATTTTTGATAATGGGACAAAGTGTCTCATAGTGCATTGGCACTGCCGGTGGCTACAATTAGCCTACGCAGTGGCCTCCACGGTATGCACTAGCCAGCGTCTTGGTAGGTGTGCTAGGTACCAACTGATGAGCCCAGCCTAGCACACGAGGGCGAAACGCTGGCAATCGGGAATGAGTTAGCTGGAAAATTTATAATGTCCAATAACGGACCATTTATATTGGTATTACTTCAATCATGTCCTAATAATTTTTTCAATTTAAAAAATAGCGCACTGTGCATATAAGTTTTCATTTGTTTTCCGATATTGCGCTTTTTACTACATTTTTTAAATTTTTTTTATTTACAATTGTTTTTTCAAGTCAACTGTTTTCCAAGAACTTAGCAGGAGCACAAGTTCTCATTCAATTATACTGATTTGTGTTGTATATTTTTTATATACGTACTTAACTTCCCGCAACCGAGACAAATATTGGACCTTCAAGACATTCTCCACTCTACTTTGGCGTTCGAGACCGCAGCGCATGACCTTGAATGTGCCGCGCTGATCACCGGGAACTGGCGGTTTGCTTCTACAAATCTATTCGTCTGCGACTTCAAGTTTATTTATAATCTTCATATATTATTTGATAATGTTGTGACTTTGTGCCTGACAGAGTGTGAAACTGACCCATTTCTCCAATATTCATAAACATTGTGTGATTTCGCCTACTTGTTTTTACGGCTGACGATGACCTAGACTAAGGTCGAAACCGGTCCCATTTAAGAATGTAATTACTACATTTCTTTCTTTTATGTATTGAATTGGTTGAACTTCAATTATTTAATTTTTAACCCTTGGTTAACAAGCGCTGCGTATTAGTCTGGGTTCCAGCTTCCCTAGGTTCCTGGTTGCTACCAGAACCTATGGGCAAGATTTCAAGCTGCTTAAATCGATACTTTTCAGTCGATACATCGAAGGTGTATCCGGTGAACTCGAGGATCTAAAGAAAATGCGCAATGGTGGTTTGTTTCTGAAGACGAGCACTGCGCTACAAGCCGATCAGTTGCTTAAGTGCGAACACTTTGGCTACATCCCTGTCAAAGTGGAAGAGCACAAAACCTTGAATCTGGTTCGTGGAGTTATTTTCCACTGGGATCTTATTCTGAACACTGACGATGAATTGATGGAAGACATGAAGCACTGTGGCGTGACACACGTCCAGCGTATTACGCGCAAATCCAACGGTGAAGACGTTGCCACGGGTACATTCATGGTCTTTGATGGTTATGAATTTCATGTTTTTGGTCCGTATTGAACTGAGAATAATATATAAGTAATAATAATAATAACGTAAATGTTTCCACCTTTTCAATACAATATATTCACAAAATTACAAAATTATACGGTACTAGTTTCGACCCATCTAGGGGTCATCATCAGCCGTATTAGAGCAAAGATCATTTGTGGCGAAATCCTAAGACAATATTATTTTAAAGAATAACAAGTGAAATGAGATGTTATGGTAATAGTTAATAATACAAGGAATATACATACTAAGAGGTTTTTAACAAAGAATAAAGTATAAATGGGGTGTTGTAAAAATTATAATCATGGAAATCAGTAAGTTCTTGTATTGAAATGAAATATGGCTTAGGAAGAGGGCTTAAGGTGGGGCTGAAGGGTGCGGGAGAAAGTGTAATTGTCTTGGAAAAGTACCTTTGATTAAATTTAGGATTGAGTTTAGGTTGGCTGCATTATTGTTTCTGAGGAAAGTGATAAATAGATCGAAGAGTATGTTGGGTTTCTCTGAGATTTCATTGAGATTGTGACTGGCATTAAAGTATTGGTCTAGGTGTATGTAGTAATTTTCCATTATGTTCAGTAAAGGGCCCTTGTTTGCTAATACGAGGATGTCCATGTCTTGTTCAATATTGGTGAAATTATGGTTATAATCTTGCATGTGTTGGCCGATGGCTGAAAACTTGTTGTATTTTATTGCGTTAGTGTGCTCGTGGAGAAACTTCATTATCAGATACCACGAGCACACTAACGCAATAAAATACAACAAGTTTTCAGCCATCGGCCAACACATGCAAGATTATAACCATAATTTCACCAATATTGAACAAGACATGGACATCCTCGTATTAGCAAACAAGGGCCCTTTACTGAACATAATGGAAAATTACTACATACACCTAGACCAATACTTTAATGCCAGTCACAATCTCAATGAAATCTCAGAGAAACCCAACATACTCTTCGATCTATTTATCACTTTCCTCAGAAACAATAATGCAGCCAACCTAAACTCAATCCTAAATTTAATCAAAGGTACTTTTCCAAGACAATTACACTTTCTCCCGCACCCTTCAGCCCCACCTTAAGCCCTCTTCCTAAGCCATATTTCATTTCAATACAAGAACTTACTGATTTCCATGATTATAATTTTTACAACACCCCATTTATACTTTATTCTTTGTTAAAAACCTCTTAGTATGTATATTCCTTGTATTATTAACTATTACCATAACATCTCATTTCACTTGTTATTCTTTAAAATAATATTGTCTTAGGATTTCGCCACAAATGATCTTTGCTCCAATACGGCTGATGATGACCCCTAGATGGGTCGAAACTAGTACCGTATAATTTTGTAATTTTGTGAATATATTGTATTGAAAAGGTGGAAACATTTACGTTATTATTATTATTATTACTTATATATTAACATTCATGGTCTCCTTCAAATTGTCAGTGTTGCCAGAGAAAGTCAAGGTAACAACCTATCGTTGCCAGAGATTCAGACACATGGTGTCTCGTTGTTTGAATCAGTCTGTGTGTGGTACGTATGGGAAAGTAGCTTACGGCACGGAGGAGTGCATACCTCCGTACAAGTGCACTTACTGCTCTGGTCTTCATTATCCTCGGGATCGGAACTGTCCGACCTATCTGAGTGAGAAGATCCAGGGGGATCAAGACCCTGGATGGTCTTTCCTACCAGGAAGCGCATCGCAAGTTTAATTCTCTGAATGCACCGACCAAGACACTGGACTTCACCATGATAGCACAGTCTCTCCCAGGTTCCTATTTTCAACTGGAACATCTTTCCAGAAGATCGCTGTGCCCAAGGCGGCAGTTGCTCCTGTGAGCAACGCCGCAAAGAGAACGAGCTCGAAGGCGGGTCCATCCAGCCTTCGACCACCAATAAGCCTGTGCTGGCTAAGAAACCTACGCCGGCACAGAAGGGGAAGAAGACAATGTCTCCTTTCTCCACGAGGTCGGCGAAAGCCGCTCCTAAGCCAGCGGGGGCGGCATTGTCGACCAGGGCTGGGAAATCATCTCCCAGACAAACTTCAGACCAGGTCATCATACGGTCTTTAGAAATTTTCACCTATACTCGACAGAACAACATTATGCTCACCGGGCTTGCGGTGGCATTTTTGTCCGTTCTGATACCTACAGCGAAGAGGTTCCATTAAGAACCCGTCTGGAGGCAGTAGCTGTTCGCGTTCCGCTGCCTGTCATAGCAACAGTGTGTAACGTTTATTTTCCACTAGGCCAGCCTCTTAATATAAATGATGTCATTGATCTTATAGATCAGCTTCCACCTCCCTTCCTCTTATTGGGTGGTTTTAATGCCCATCAACCCCATATGGGGCTCTGAGATGCCTTGTCCCCAGGGAAGAGAGCTGGAAACATTAGTAACAGAGCTGGATTTATATATTTTGAACACAGGGGAACCAACTCACTTTAGTGTACATTTCGGCACATATTCTTGTATGGACGTAAGTCTATGCAGCCGAACGTTGGTTCCGCTGTGCCGGTGGAATACACACGATGATCTCTGTGACAGTGACCATTTCCCAATCATCCTTACTTTGTTGAAACAAAAATTTGTCGTGGCTCCTCCTCGATGGATTCTTAAACATGCTGCTTGGCTAAAGTACACATCACTAGCTGTCTTTAACGACGATATCAGGCGGAACGTCGGCAAGGAAATAACTTACATCACCCCAGTTATTCTTGCAGCTGCTGAGGAATCCATCCCGTCCTTCTCGGGGACTCCTCGCCGAAAACTCGTTCCTTGGTGGAACGAAGAAATTGCAGCAGCTATCAGAGAACGCCGTCTATCATAGGCAGCCTACTGTGGCCAACTTGGTAACATTCAAGAAACTCCACGCTAAGGTGCGAGTTCTTATTCGCCAAAGTAAGAAAGCTTGGTGGGAGAGATTTGTGTCCTCTATGAAGTCACAACTCCATCATCTCAAGTGTGGACTAAACTTAGACGTATTTCGGGTATCCAAGGATCATCTTCTGTACCAGGAATTTCCATTGCAGGTAATATCGTCACTGAACCGCGCTCGATTGCTAACCTTCTAGCTCACCATTTTGCGGATGTGTCTTACTCCAAGAAATACCATCGTGATTTCCTCGCTCTGAAGCGGGAGGCAGAACGTCATCACCTCAGTTTTGTCACACAAGCTTCAGAGGACTATAACGTGCCCTTTACGGAGTGGGAACTCCACAGCGCCTTAGCGCTTTGCAAGGACACGTCTCCTGGACCAGACAATATCCATAACCAGATGTTGAAACACCTTAGTGAGGATAGTCTATTATATCTCCTTCGTGTGTTCAACCGAATCTGGATAGAGGGTGATTTTCCGTCTCATTAGCGAGAAGGCATAGTTATTCCAGTCCTCAAGCCTGACAAAGATCCTAAGTATGCAGGAAGTTACAGACCAATTTGTCTTACAAACTGCCTGTGTGAGCTATTTGAGAGGATGGTAAATCGCCGACTTGTGTGGTGTCTGGAGAAACAAGGACTCTTGTCCGAGTACCAGTGTGGTTTTCGAGCCACTCGATCGACCGCTGACCCACTTGGTACACCTGGAGAGCTCTATCCAGGATGCGTTTCTCTGCAAACAGCATTTGGTAGCTGTTTTCTTTGACTTACAGAAGGAATACGACACTACATGGCGATATGGTATCCTTTCAGTCCTGCATCAATGGAGATTCCAAGATAACCTGCCGGTATTTATTGAGAATTTTTTGTCCCTCCGTCTATTCCGTGTCCAAGGAGGGAGGACATATTCGCAATACCACGTTCAGGAAAATGGATTCCCACAGGGATCGGTTCTTAGTGTCACTCTGTTCGCGATTGCCATAAACGGTGTTGTTGCTGCTGCTGGTTCAGCAGTCATACCGTCGCTATATGCGGACGATTTAGCTCTGGACTATAGCTCGCGTAATATGGCAGTCGCAGAGCGACAATTACAGCAAGCTATTAGGACAGTGGAGCAGTGGACCTTCAAACATGGCTTTCGGTTTTCCACCACAAAGACCATGTTGTCCACTTTTGGCGCCAACGTTCTCGTCACCCTCCTCCTGAACTTTAATTAGGAAATGTAGCTATTTCTGTACTTAACACCAATTTCTTGAGCTCCTTTTCGATAGCAAATAATCGTGGGAGTCTCATGTGCGGCATTTAAAAGTACAATGCACTAAGAAGCATGAATATCATGAAGTTTCTTAGCAGCACTAATTGAGGGGCTGACCACACGGTGCTCCTATGATTCTATAGGGCACATATTTTATCATGGCTAGACTAGGGTAGTGCAGCATATGGCTCAGCAAGACCAACTGTCCTTGCGAAGCTGGACAGCATCCACCACAGCAGGGTTAGGTTGGCGATGGGAGCTTTTCGTACAAGCACCATTGCTAGCCTGGTCGCTGAATCTGGTGTTCTGCCTTTACAGCTGAGACGCCAACAAATGCTTCTATCGTATGCTGCAAATTAGCGACAGATGCCACTTCATCCAAGTTATCCTTGCGTATTCAACAATGGAAACAGTCGGCTGTACGCTGCTTGTCCTCGAGCAATACGGCCGGTTGGAATACGCTTGGAGAGCAGTCACAGATTGTTTCATGTACCTTCAGTTCTTTGCCTTGTCAGACAACCAAGTGGGGTACCTCCGTGGGTAGTGTGATGACCTGAAATATTCCTGGATCTGCCCACTGGCCCGAAGGAAAACACAGACCCGTCGATTTATCGGAGGCTCTTCCTGTCCGTTGTTGGCCGGTATCCAGGTTCAGTCATCGTTTACACGGATGGCTCGAGAACAGATGCGAAAGTGGGTTGTGCGTTCGTTATTGACAGTGGTAGGTTTCTTTTTGCTCTCCCGGAAACTTGTCGTGTGTACACAGTGGAGCTCTATGCCATCTGTGAAGCTCTGCGGTACGTACTGTCCGATGAGTGCCGACACTTTCTTCTGTTTTCTGACTCCTTGAGCTTGCTACAGTCTACTGATACCTGTTTTCTTCGGCACCCTCTGGTGCAGCGGGTCCAGGACCTGCTGGCCGGGTGTTCGGATGCCGGCACCAGAATTACGTTTTTGTGGCTCCCAAGCCACATGGATGTAGAGGGAAATGAGTTAGCAGATAAGGCTGCCAAGGAGGCAGTTACACTGCCCCCGTTTCCTTTCAAGGTTCCAGCAAGTGATATTCGCACTCAGCTGAGAGCGATAAAAGGATATGGAGGACTTCCCTTCGGGCTTCGTGGAGGGAAGTAGTGGTATTATGACATCTTCGGATCGGCCACGGTATCTTGACTCACTCCCATCTGTTAAAAGAAGAACCCCCTCCGGTTTGTTCTTACGGTGATCATCTTACCGTGGTACACCTTACGGAGTGTGTGGACCTGGTCGATCTGCGCCGTAGTCTTAACCTCCCGAGTACAATCTCCCTTATCCTGCGAGATGACGAGCAGTCAACAGACCTCGTCATCCGCTTTATGAGGGATAGTGGTCTTTTTTAATCATGTGTAATGATGTCCTTTGTCCTAGTGTGTTTGTGTTAAATGCGCTTTTGTCCCATTGACCTCGTTTTAGTTTGTGTTGCATATTTTAATGTGTTATTTTAACATCTTAAGTAAATTATATATATATCTGTACTTCCAGGCAATGCCACGGCCTTTGTTTCCTGTATTTCCTCGTATTTTATTAGAAAATAAGGCATTGCGAATTAGATCCACTGATTGTTTTAATCTCATATTCATTTTTCTTCATCACCATTTTTAACTCTAGTCAGTGGATAAATTTTAAAATTGTAACTGTCATCTATCATGTTGTCCATCTCGTTCCATTAGGGGCCGAAGACCTTCGATGTTAGGCCCCTTAAAACAACAAGCATCATCATCATCATCATCCAAACCAATGGCTGATGATGCCTATGTGCAAGGCGAAACATGTACCATTTTAATGAACATGTCAATGTAATTCAACAAAGAAAAGACTTATTGGTATTGATTAGGTGGTCATATTAATAAATTAACTTATTGTTATTATTTCAAGTCAGTCGATGGCGGTATTTTCTCACTTCTGTATCTACTCACGCCACCAACATGTGATCAGTTACACACAGTGTTAATATTTCAGTTAAGTTGTAATTAATTTAATACAGTCCATCAAAACTTACATACACTCTATGATACAGTCATTAACACCCCAGATGACATGTAACATTACTCAAACTCCTGAGGTAGACTAAATATTCTCAGTGGAAAATTTCGTCAGTTAAGAATGGAGCAATTGTATTGGCTGTGTCATTTTTCTACGGGGTTTACACATCTAAGTCACAGCATTTCGGCAATCTTCTTTCCTCTTCGCTAGTTTTAGGTTCTCTGTCTAACAAAGACGTGTGGAAGGTTTTAAAAAGTTCTGATTTTAAGGGTGTGGTGGTGAGCGACAGATTCTCGTGCAGGGGTGGCAGTTTATTGCTAAGTGCATTTATGATATAATTCGTTAACAACCCCAGTAGAATGTGCTCTATCTCTGGTCTGATGGCTTATCTCAACGACTCTGGTGGGCCACTATGACAAGTTCTGCAGTCCTTGCTGGAAATGTCAAATGCTGCTTCCATTTTGATATAAAATTAGATGAATTAAATATTCCACCATATCACCTAATGCAATTTGGGTGCAGTATCATGAGAATATTCAGGAGATGTTACCGCAAGAAGATCTGAGGAATGGGACAATCTGAGGAGAACAGTGGTGAAGACAGCAAAGAGAGTATGTGAACAACAGAACCAAATCAGAAAATTCAAAGAAGCAGCTTCATAAAAAAGTAAATTGGTGTCCTCATCCTGAGATAGTGCAGCTCTTTCGAGGCACATCCCCACTGGAGTTAAGCTGCATGCACCTTTATAACCACATGCCAGTCCTCCTGCCAATCTTAAATTTCTGGCAGTACCATGAATCAAACCCAGGCTTCCGAGGACAGCAGCTAATAGTGTTAACCGTTACACTGCTAAGGTGGACAACAACATTGTGGAATGATGATGTAAAATGTAGAAACAATGCAAGAAGAGCTTTGTGCCATGCCAGAGTGCGAAAAAATTCAAGTGAAATTGAGATTAAGCTATCATTTTACAGAACAAAAAGATTACAGGTCAACAGAATAATTAACATTGAAAAACAGAAATGCAAAGATCATCTTGCAAACAGAATAGGGCAAGAGAAACACAAGAAGCTCCTATATAGTATTATAAGGAAAAGAAAAGTGATAATTCCATCAACACACTACATCTTTCAAATGATGGGGTAACTGGAAATGGAAATGAAATATTACGGAGTTCAGTAGGTATTTCAATCACTTAATGAACTGCAGTGCAAATTATGACCCTCCAAACCCTTTAAACAACAATGCAGGAAGTTTGACCTGGCTGGAAGTGGAAACTTGTATAAAATGAAAGGCAAGAAATCTGCTAGACTGGATGAGCTCAGCGTAGACATGATCAAAGCACTTGGAAAACCTTTAATACAATGGTTGTATGGAGTACAATTTGGGAAGAAAATGACTGGAGGTGAGGCGTGATCATTCCATTATTGGCACCAACTTGCGGAACCGATCTGTATGACAGCATTGTGAACTGGAATCCTACATACAGAACTGTTCCATACTAACTTATAAATGCTAATATATGTATATTTATTGAACAAATCAATAAATATACAGTGTTGCTGGCAAGAGATGGGTCTTGCGGTGCATCCGGATTACTCCTTGAAGTTCATAGAATCTTCTAATTGAAATCACCCTACTAAGTTCATTGAATGCTATAAAATGAAACAAAATGCAATCTGCCTGCACTTGTTAAACATAACTGATGATACTGTATAGGCTTTTGGGCTTATGCCGTGTCAAGAAAATAAGGTGAAATTCTTAACGTTTCGCAGGGAACTGTGCCCTGCGTCCTTGGAAGAAATCTTGACTGTCCACGAGAAAGGTTTCTTAAACAATGACACTTCAAATTTGTAACGTTATAATAGAAATGGTAAATGGTACGTTTATTCGCCATCAGGTGGGCCCCAGGACGTGGCAACGCTAGCGTTCGAAGCGGAAGCTGGCCGAACCATCACAATCTAAGCAGTTCACATAAGATTGTGCCCCTATGTTGGAAAAGGGTAAGCAGATAATTTCCCAGCGGCTCAATTTCTTCTCAGGGTATCCATTTCTCAAGTAAAATCTGAAGATTTTACATTAGGTCGCTTAACGTGAGCTCGAAGAGAATACCGGTTCACGGAGGATGTAATACCAAATAATTTATTCACCTGACTAAAGTACCAACGATGTAAGTCCTTGATAAATTCAAATCAGGCATCAACCCAGTCAACTACTTTCTTAGCTTACCAACTAGCTTATCAACTACGTAAAAGGGAAAGAATTCATCACACACAAATTCTAGAAAACATAATAATAATATTTATTTGAATAAAAGATTGCCCTAGGAAAAAGTAATGTAATTTAGGGTAGTATTTGCTTTGTTACTATGTACAGATAATAATTCAGAGTCACCAGTGGCTTGTAAAAAGAAAAATAAATGCAATGTTAAGCTATTTACACCAATTCAGAAATGAAGTCGAAAATGGATATTACTATTTACAATTGATCACTGGACATCCACAGTCTTCATTGACAACAAGTCATTAAGTTGACGCAGATGTCATTATGATATCTAGATTGCTCATTATCATTAAAATCAGGCTAATTAGATTTGAATAAAATGTATAGTTTAGCAGAATGAAATGTAAAATAAACAAATAGATCTGAGTTTTTACATGAATATAAATATGAATCTGATCATAAATCTGAACATAAACTTAAACATAAATTCGGACATAAATCTGAACTCATTTAATTTGGTCTTTCTTCTTTGATGCGCTTTGGTAATGACTTACGGGCTAAGGCATATTTCTCTAATGCCTGTTAAATCTGGCTCCTAGCCTATCATCTCCCTATCCATTATTCTCTTAAAGAATGTAAATTCAAATAAACTCTGTGTCAGAATAAATAAGTTATCTATCTAGCTTTCCACACAATTTTTTTTCACACACATCTATTTCAGGCTCTATGTGCTCTCCCTTTGTCATATTCCATAACATTTCTCATCTTCACAAGTTACTCAATTCATTTGGGCAGTCAGAATGTAAATACTACGCATTTATGCTCGGAAATATATTACCGCATTTATAAATATCATATTTGCATTTGGCCATGAACCCCGTTATAAAATATATCATAATATTCTCGTACTTGAAATACAGCATCTACTATTGTCATATAATCCCATCAAAATATCAATTCTACTTCAATGTATATCACTCATACCTTAGTTTAGGTCATTCCCGCAGTGTGCTCAGTTTCACGTACATGTATCATTTCACACAAATCCTTACCTCTTATAAATGTGACATGGCATTTCCTTAGATGCAGGTAATCCTTGCCCTCTCCGTAACACATAAATAAACATCCGCATTTCATTATACATTGACTTATTTCGCCGAGTTACCAATACTGTAACATGATTTCAACATTCAGTTAACAACTTCATTATCTTAACCTCCACTACAACATGTCGCAATTACTCTTATATTACCATGCCAAATATGTCACAATTGCCTTTCTTGTAAACACATCTCAATAACGTTATATATCATAACCCCAAACTGAGTTCAATACTCTCATGTCGCGGAGCAAAGAGTACGTGATTCTACAATTCATCTCAGACGCGCAGACCAAACATGACGTAAACATTTAGTATAACCAATACGAGATTTATCGAAATTCCACAATGTTAAATCATTGCTATCAGCTGTTATAAAAGACACCTCCTTCAAATTCTCGTAACTCGCTAGTTATTCTGACCAAAAATGCGGTGACGTGTATGTAATGTACTAGAATCTTATTCTACACTGCTTGATCGTATTACTATAGACTTAAATATCTCACACTTCACTTTCATTATTCACTTGCACTCTTAATTCAATGGTTTATATAACCAACTTATCAGCACATGCCAAAAGTAAATGTATACGCAAATCAAAAACTACGTAATTAAAAACGTAAAGACTTGGCTCACTTGTCGTTACATCTGGTCCAGTTGTTCCTCCTCCACTCGGATGTCGTTAGCTCTGCGGTCAGGATGTGGGTTAGTCATCTGGTTGGCCGTTGCCTTCCTCATCATGGGTTGGTCATCTGGTTAGCCGTTGCCTTCCTCATCATGGGTTGGTCATCTGGTTAGCCGTTGCCTTCCTCATCATGGGTTGGTCATCTGGTTGGCCGTTGCCTTCCTCATCATGGGTTGGTCATCTGGTTGGCCGTTGCCTTCCTCGTCATGGGTTGGTCATCTGGTTGGCCATTGCCTTCCTGATCATGGGTTGGTCATCTGGTTGGCCGTTGCCTTCCTGATCATGGGTTGGTCATCTGGTTGGTCGTTGCCTTCCTCATCATGGGTTGGCCATCTGGTTGGCCGTTGCCTTCCTCATCATGGGTTGGCCATCTGGTTGGCCGTTGCCTTCCTCATCATGGGTTGGCCATCTGGTTGGCCGTTGGCTTCCTCATCATGGGTTGGTCATCTGGTTGGGATGTACCGCTCCCCAGTTTGGTCCATCGTGCATGTTTAGCAGGCACACATCATATTACTTCTGCTGGCAACAAAAATATACATTTCGGAGCAGAAAATTGTCATGATATAATCCATCTGACAATAATAATTCTCCAGTTGTTATTCCTTTTTCTTGCTCTCTGAGATATAATTTTGATCTAGTCGGGATTAAGTTCTCCGTGTATATATATAGGCTCTTTCTGGGAAAGTCTCGAAAGTTTATTCTTCTTCTTTCTTGAATTAGACCAAGGTAGTCTTCTTGCCGTATGAAAGTATTTCTCTTGGGTTTCAATTGGTCCCTCCTTACCTCTTGGGATCCTTCTAGGGATATATCACCGTATCTTGCTTATTTTTTTTATATTTCAATTAACTCTGGTTCGTCAGCCAGTGAATTATATCATTTGTTTTACGACGACGATCCCTTTTCTTCAAGAATCTCCTCTAAATTCTTGTATCTTCTTTCAATATATATAGCTCGTTTACCGGTTACGTCTTCACTCTTGCGATGCAGGTTTTTAAGTGAAGTTTTTTAACAATCCCTTCGCTTCTATTTTTTTGTAAAACAATTCACTTGACTCTCTACTGTCCCGTAGTGCCTTCAATATTTGTCCGTTCCCAGACATGCATGGCCTTCTATAATATCGCACTACATATATATTACTTGTATCTCATAGATCGGATGGGTCATATTTCCTTCGGCGCCATTTTGAAAGCTGTCTACGAGATGTAAATGGGCACAACGTGTTTGCGTAACACATGACATTGGCAGGTGTATGGCATAGACACAAGCCTGGAATGAAACATGTGGCGACGAGGAACGTACGAATTTGGAAAACACCGAGATGAAATAACAATAGTGAAGGGACCGGGAAGGGAACTACCTACGTAAATTCTTAATGGCTGGCAACCAGGTATTACTTAATTGATAGCCGGTGTCCCTGTTGAGATTGTTAGGATTTCTACTTATTTCCACAGCTTCCCGCATAATCCTGGACCTGTAGTGTGTAGTGAGGGTTCCCTGTGAAACGTTAAGAATTTCACCTTATTTTCTTGACACGGCATAAGCCCAAAAGCCTATACGGTATCACGTCTTTAAGTACGGGCCGTGAAAGCATTAATGACAACATAACTGATGATGATGAAGATGTCTTAAAATGGCTAGAAATTTACAATGACGACAATTCTTCATTAAAAGAATAGTGATTTGATAGTTTTAGGGAAATTATTCTAGTCATGATGGCAGCATGATACAGTAAATGAATACTGCACTGGAGTGGAAGCTTTAGGATTTGGATCTTCAGCATGGAGTTGGTTAAACATTTGCAATTTCAAAAATATTTCACAATGATTCACTACTGAAGGCTGGAGAACAGTTAAAAAACATTTAGGCATTGATCCGTGATGAATACCATTCTAAAAACATAGTTTTGGACTGATTCTCAATAAACAAGGTATTGCATAGTTCTCGAAAAAATGAAGATTTCTGTCCCTACTGGTGAAACTTTTATTCAGGTCCCGATGGGTTAACCCATTGAGCCCTGTATATTTATTGGATTGAAACTGCATTGGCGCTGGGATAATTTTGGAGGAAACATAGTGTCGCTTCATATCATGAGAAATTTCTTAGTTACAAGACCATTAAAGATTTAAATATACATGAACACAAAAGGCTTCCATACCACAAACTGCGGAACAAGGAATACAGTAAAACACTTTATTTTATTAGCATCACGGGACCGTAGGCCTACTCAGTCCGCCTGCTGAGCTGTAACCCAGTTTTCTCTTTGCACTTTCTCTTCGATTTCCACATCTATTTGTTATTCAGGAGCATTGCTCACACTAGTACTAATATTACTACTAATTTCACCGAAAAAATTACATTCCTAATCATCATTACTTCCTAAAAGGGGTTATATATCTGTAAATATCAGTTCTATACTGGCAGCCATCTTGTTTACAAGCGAATCTCAAAGGTAGAGATAGCCCACTTCAAACTAATATTACCAAGCACACTATCGATATATATTACCAAAGAGCATATAACATTGCAAAGAAAGAGTCCCTACACAAATCACAAATGCAACTCACTCTGCCATCTCTTGAGGAAAAGTATAATTACGTAGTAAAATGAGACAACAGAACAGTTCCGTGGTCCAGCGTTTGGTCCACCGAGACGAAGCATGCAACGGTTCCGTGGCTCGGGCCCGATGAGTTAGGAAAGATGACCGAAAGTAGTGTAATAACTACAGAGCTTTAACTAATACGGCCATACATCCCAATTTTGGTGTTATAGGCCCGCTTTTAAGAAATTGTCTTCATTTTGTCCTGATTTGTCATAGATAACACTGACATGAAAGAATAACATTTTTTCTCAAGACTTGGCTCAGTGGAAAACATTGTAACTAACAAAACCCTAGTGCAAGTCGGTGATACAAGATACAGATGTTAATTCCACTTCCCACTCCCCTAGAGTCATTAGGCTGTTTGTCCCCAACAGACAGTGCGCCGAGCTACTGAACATACGCTCCTGCATTATTGCATTCCCCTTATTGTTTGGAATATAGGTTTTCATGTTTCATGCCGATTCCATTTTGGAAGTTTTTTCTACTCCAGTGTATGTAAGAAATAGCGGGATTCAGTGACATATTCCTCACTAATATTTTTTGTTATGTACTTATGGAAACAGCACTCCTCCTGACTTGTAAAAATTGCCAGGAGCACAATCTCGCTCTTCTTTATTTTGCCTTGCGATGTGGTCAAAAAGTGGGTGGCATTCGTAGCATACCTACTGTAAATAGGCATGGCACTTACATGGTTAAAATGAGCAGACCTAAGCAGAAGTGTACATTTAATATTGAGCAGCATAAATATCTCCATTCTTAACAAAAGGAAGAGATGACAGTGAAGCTTTCTACAAAAAATGCTGGTCACATTTATTTATCAGCCTCAGTGGATCATCTGATATTTTAAAACTCAAAAGGAGAAATTGAGTGAGGCAAGTGCTTCGTCAAGTAAAACTGCTCCAGCTGAAAGTGTGTGGGTATATTACACAGTTAAAATATCAACGTTTTGGTTCCAAGGTTTGTTGTACAAAATTATTGCAGACCTGTTTGAGTTGTAAGAAAATCAATTCTGGAGCAATTGTCATTAATGTTCTAGCTCCACGTGCGTTGGACATATAAACAGAAGAGTTGAAAAATCATATTGTTTCACAATATCCACAAATTATGGTAATGAAAAGCTATTCCTGGCTGTCGTTCTAATGTTTCTTCCTTTGTTGTTGTTTGAGTCATCAGTCCATAGACTGGTTTGATGCAGCTCTCCATGCCACCCTATCCTGTGCTAACATTTTCATTTCTACATAACTATTGCATCCTACATCTGCTCTAATCTGCTCTTCATATTCATACCTTGGTCTACCCCTACTGTTCTTACCACCTACACTTCCTTTGCGAAATGAACAAGTCCTGGGTGTCTTAAGGTGTGTCCTATCATTCTATCTCTTCTTCTCGTCAAATTTAGCCAAATCGATCTTCTCTCACCAATTCGATTCAGTATCTCTTTATTCGTGATTCGATCTGTCCATCTCACCTTCAGCATTGTTCTGTAACTCCACATTTCAAAAGCTTCTATTCTCTTTCTTTCTGAGCTAGTTATCGTCCATGTTTCACTTCCATACAATGCCACGCTCCACACGAAGGTCTTCAAAAACCTCTTTCTAATTCCTATATCAATGTTTGAAGTGAGCAAATTTCTTTTCTTAAGAAAGCTCTTCTTTGCTTGTGGTAGTCTGCATTTTATGTCTTCCTTACTTCTGCCATCGTTAGTTATTTTACTACCGAAGCAACAATATTCATCTACTTCCTTTAAGACATTTCCTAATCTAATATTTCCTATATCACCTGCCTTTGTTCGACTGCACTCCATTACTTTTGTTTGGACTTATTTATTTTCATCTTGTACTCCTTACCCAAGACTTCGTCCATTCCATTCAGCAACTTCTTGAGATCTTCTGCAGTCTCAGATAAAAGAACAATATCATCGGCAAACCTCAAGGTTTTGATTTCCTCTCCTTGGACTGTGATTCCCTTTCCAAATTTCTCTTTGATTTCCTTTACTGTCTGTTCTATGTAAACATTGAAAAGGAGAGGGGACAAACTGCAGCCTTGCCTCACTCCTTTCTGGATTGCTGCTTCTTTTTCCAAGCCCTCGATTCTTATCACTGCAGACTGATTTTCATACAGATTGTAGATAATTCTTCGTTCTCGGTATCTGATCCCTATCATCTTCAGAATCATAAATAGCTTGGTCCAATCAACATTATCGAATGCCTTTTCTAGATCTTTGAATGCCATGTACGTGGGCTTGTCCTTTTTGATTCGATCCTCTAAGATCAGACATAAAGTCAGGATTGCTTCACGTGTTCCTACATTTCTTCTGAAGCCAAATTGATCTTCTCCCAACTCAGCTTCAACTTGTTTTTCCATTCTTCTGTAAATAATACGTGTTAAAATTTTGCAGCCATGAGATACTAAACTAATGGTGCAGTAGTTTTCACACCTGTCAGCCCCGGCTTTCTTGGGAATAGGTATAACAACATTCTGCCGAAAATCGGATGGGACTTCTCCTGTCTCATACATCTTGCACACTAAATGAAATATCCTTGCCATGCTGGTTTCTCCTAAGGCAGTCAGTAATTCACAGGGAATGTCATCAATTCCAGGTGGCTTGTTCTTATTTAGGTCACTCACAGCTCTGTCAAACTCTGACCTCAAAATTGGGTCTCCCATTTCATCAGCATCAACAGCCTCTTCATGTTCCAGAACCAAATTATCTACATCTTTACCTTGATACAACTGTTGGATATGCTCCTGCCATCTTTCTGCTTTGTCTTCTTTCCCTAGAAGTGGTTTTCCATCTGAGCTCTTAATATTCATACACCTAGATTTCCTTTCTACAAAGGTTTTCTTGATTTTCCTGTATGCAGCATCTACCTTTCCCAGGACCATACAGCCTTCGATATCCTTGCACTTCTCCTTCAGCCATTCTTCCCTAGCTACCTTGCACTTTCTATCCACTTGATTCTTTAATCACCTGTATTCTTTTCTGCCCTCTTCATTTCTAGCATTCTTGTATTTTCGTCGTTCATCAATCAGGTCTAGTATCTCCTGAGTTATCCACTGATTCTTAGTTGATCTTTTCTTCCTTCCTAACATTTCTTCAGCAGCCTTACTGACTTCATTTTTCATGACTCTCCACTCTTCCTCTATAGTGTTTCCTTCAGCCTTTTCATTTAGTCCTTGTGCAACATGTTCCTTGAAACAGTCCCTCACACTCTTTTCTTTCAACTTGTCTAGATCCCATCTTTTTGCATTCTTTCCTTCCTTCAATTTCTTCAACTTCAGATGGCATTTCATGACCAACAAGTTGTGGTCAGAGTCCATGTCTGCTCCTGGGAAAGTTTTGCAATCCAACACCTGGTTTCTGAATCTCTGCCTAATCATAATGAAGTCTATTTGATACCTTCCAGTGTCTCCAGGTCTTGTCCACGTATACAGCCGTCGTTTGTGGTGTTTGAACCAAGTATTGGCAAGGACTAAATTATGATCAGTGCAGAATTCAACCAGCCGACTTCCTCTTTCGTTCCTTTGTCCCAATCCAAATTCTCCTACTGTACTACCTTCTCTTCCTTGGCCTACCTCTGCATTCCAGTCTCCCATTACAATTAGATTCTCGTCACCTTTTACATAGTGTATTAAATCTTCTATCTCCTCATATATTCTTTCGATTTCTTCATCATCCGCTGAACTAGTTGGCTTATAGACTTGCACTATTGTTTCTTCCTTATGAAAGTGTATCAGTAAAAATTTTAGAATTTAAATCAGTCTCGCAAAAATTCTGATTTAATTGTCCAGTAATCTGGTGGTAATTGAAACACACGAGTTTAGAAACTAAGTAGTGGCCTTTTGTGAGGACAATACCAACTGCATTTTGGTGGATCACATCAGAGTGGAGTGAATAATATTTTTCATAAGTTACAGAATTATTTGAGTTGAGAAATTGTTGTCATTGGATGCGCAGCACACATTGTCCACAGTGCTATTTGAACTGCTTCTCATTGCTTGCCAATAGATTGAACCGTTAATTGTCAAGATTTACCCTTCTACATATACAGTATCAGGTTCGATGAATTTTACGAGGATTGGGGCAAAAGTCATGGCAACTTTTTTTTTTTTTTTTTTTTGTAGATATGTGAATGGATCACAAACGTATGTGTGTTTGTGGAAGTTCTGCAGGCATAGTGTGTATGCAGAACAACAGATGGCTCTGTGATAGCTGGTAGTAGCGCAGCGAGGGCTGTGAAATCTTTTTTGCGTCGCACCGACACAGATAGGTCTTACGGCGACGATGGGACAGGAAAGGTCTAGGAGTGGGAAGGAAGCGGCCGTGGCCTTAATTAAGGTACAGCCCCAGCATTTGCCTGGAGTGAAAATGGGAAACCACGGAAAACCATTTTCAGGGCTGCCGACAGTGGACAGTGGGGTTCGAACCTACTATCTCCCGAATACTGGATACTGGCCGCACTTAAGCGACTGCAGCTATCGAGCTCGGTGGCTGTGAAATCAGTCAGTTGGTGAGTGTCATGCGAGATGGAAGTAACCCGTGTTGAGTAGCGCGTTTACATCCGTATAGCCGTTCTCCGAGGGAGAAATTGCGATGGAATGTCACAGTGAATTAGTGGAAGCCCTTCGGAATAATGCCCTACCATACCGTACAGTAGCACGGTGGGTAGGAAAGTTTCAGCAAGGACGTGTGTCAACCAGTGATGAGCAACGTTCGGGACGACCTGTTACTGTGCGGACCAACGTGGCACGTGCAATCATCGAGCAGCTCCTGGATGAAGACAGACGATGGACGCTACTGGAGTTAGAGAGGGCAAGTGGCATCGAGAAAAGCACTGTCCACAGGATATTGCGTAATGAGCTGCAACTGCGCAAAATTGCATCACGGTGGGTACCGCATGCACTGATGGAAGTTCAAAGGTGGGTACTCTATGCCATATGCTCTGACCACGTCGACACTGGCAACAGGACGGCGATCAATTCTTGTCGCGAATAATCGCCATCGATGAATTTTGGGCCAGGGCATACAAATCAGAATTGAAATGTCAGTCCGCGGAGTGGCGATATGCTGGATCACCAAGTTGGCAGAAGGTCCGTCGCGTATGACATCAGGGGTGTCATTGTTTGCCACTTTGTTCCACATGGCAGAACAGTGACCACACAGTACTACAGGGATTTCCTGGTGCGACAGGTACGACGTGGCATTCGGGAGAACCGTCCAGATCTTGTGGACAGTGCAATAATCCTGCACGACAATGCAAAACCACATAAAGCAGAGTGTGAAGGGCAGCTATTGCGATGTTGGGGATGGGAAGAATTGGAGCACCCACAATACATGCTCTCCCGCCATTTCACCCTGTGACTTTGATCTCATTCGAAAGATTAAGGGCTGGGCTGAGTGGCTCAGATGGTTGAGGCGCTGGCCTTCTGACTCCAACTTGGCAGGTTCGATCCTGGCTCAGTCCGGTGGTATTTGAAGGTGCTCAAATACGTCGGCCTCGTGTCTGTAGATTTACTGGCAGGTAAAAGAACTCCTGTGGGACTAAATTCTGGCACCTCAGCGTCTCCGAAGACCGAAAAAGTAGTTAGTGGGACGTAAAGCAAATAGCATTATTATTATTATTATTATTATTATTATTATTATTATTATTATTATTATTATTATTATTATTATTATTATGATTATTATTATTATTGAAAGATTAAGGAACCACTACGTGGTAGGCGGTTTGCAACACGAGAGGACATTGCTAATGCTGTGCGCCAACGGGTGAGCCGATTCACATGTGGTGCGGCAAATGCTGAGGCAGATGGTATTCAGCGCGTCCCACATCGTTGGCAGCGTATGATGTCAGTAGCAGGGGACTACTTTGAGGGTCTTTAGGCCCAGGTTTGTCATGTCAACTTTATTTGTACTGTGTTGTCATTCTTTTGCACCGGGAATGCCATATTACCCTGTATACTACCGTAATAAATTAGTGTGTTACGATATTTCAGTGCTATTCATTGTCCACTCATGTAGTTAACACCTTGTCCTTTCGTCTGTATATGTCACATTTTCCAACCGGACTGGTATCTTCAAGAAGAAAAAAAGTTGCCACAACTTTTGGCCCAGTCCTCGTATAAAACAGCTGAGTTAAAATATCAGCAATTGCTAGATTATAGCAAAACTAGATGGTTTGCAATGTTGCCAGTAGTTGAAAGAATTTTGAAAACCTTTCCAGGCCTGGAGCAGTACTTCGTCTCAGGCAACATGTTCAGATATTAAAGGACATTTCTTTTTAAACTCTTGTGCTGAACTTTGAATTCATTCACTGCTTGGCAGGTACATTTAGTAATGTAACAACAAAGATTGAGATAAAGCATATCAGCCGTTACGGTGTTAAAGCTTTGTGATTTGGAAAAACCTCATATCCAAGAAAAATAGCATGTTTTGGCATATTCTCTGTGACAACTCTTAAACTCTCACAGCTGAAAGAAATTGTTGCCAAAGAAGAGATTGCCATGCTGAGAAATCTGACAAATGTTATTGGCCAGCGAGTACAATCTTTTGAAAATTAAATTTGGTGAGTTGTGGGTTTGGGTAGGGTTGTAGAAAGCCAAAAAAATGTTAACCACTTTCTGCTGCAAGAAAAACGTCCACATTAGGTATAACCCTTCTATATCATGGGTTAAAAATGTATGAGTCCATCCTAGAGAGAAATCAGAAAATTTGTTGAACCTAAACTTGAGGCAAAATAACATGAATTTGGACCTGACAGATCAACTTTAGACCACACTTTTTGACAATTTTGTTTGAAACGTATTGGGATAACAATAGAATAATTATAGTTATATTTTTGGATGTTGAAAAGTCTTATGATCAAGTACCAAATAAGCACATACGGGAATGTTTGAGGCATGAAGAAGTGCCAGGTGAGATTATAGCTCATGTTAAACAACTGTATCAAGAAACAAAAGTACTGTGTGCTAATTCAAGGAAGCAGGTCAAGTTATTTCAAAACAAAGAGTGGAGTCCATCTAGGAAGTTGTCTATCACTGCTTCTCTTCATTATTGTATTGGATGAGGTTATAAAAGAAGTAAAAAGGAAAGATAAGACCCAAGATGCGCTTGTTCTTGCTGATGTTACGTTATGTGGTGAAACAGAAGCAGAAGTGCAAGCTAAACTAGATCGTTAGCAAAAGGAATTTGAAAGAATGGAACAGATCTGCCGAACTAAAATGGTTGGTTTGGTGAAGTCAAAATTCTGAAGCAGTCCACTTACGAGTACAAAATATAGTAAATATTAATAACAACTTCAATACTTGAAGTGCTTCATTTCTTCTCACAATAGTATAACCCAAGAAATAGGATATAGGATAAAATACAAGCTGCAACAAAATTCTATCACTCCGTCTGCCTACTACTTTTGGATGACATTTTTTTCCTGGCTTGCAAGATCACACTCTATTAAACGTATTTTATATGAATTCTAATGTATGGACTGGAAGCAGAAACTTTGATGGACCTACAAAAGATCTCTCTTACAGGCTGAAACAAGTTCCTCCATTCTTGTCTCCAAAAGACAAGGAGGGGCAAAATAAGGTACGAGAATATCTGGCAGCAACTTGAATTGGATAGAAGTCTGTTGGAAACCTTAGAATTACATAATTACGATGGTATGGACATATGAGAAGGATGGCTACAAATAGGACCCCCAAAAATGAATCTTGTTGTTAAAAGGCCAAAGCAAATTTTCAAAGATGTTGCAAAGCATGGTGCTGGTTTTTGTTTTTTGTTTTTTTTAAGTTCATTTTCTTAGCTGGTTCAACAGTCATGTTGAGTAACCAAAATTGCTTGGTCCAAAATGCACCTTTTGTCTCTAGCCTATCATCAGGTCAACCAACATCCCGTTGACCAACAGCTGTAAAAAGCTTTCTTTCAGTTCAGCTGATGTAATTGATTAACTATGAGATAATTAATTAGCAGAGAAAATTTAGTTTTGACTTCACCCTTCAGTGCAGTCTTGTAAAAACAAGGAATATTTTTGCCCTTGTAGTTCTTGTTATCAATTATGTCTGTCACTTTGTTGATAAATTTGGATAATAATTATGTTGTTTTCTGTTTTTTTCCTCTTAAATCTTCAGGCTCAAGGCGTTCACCAGATGCTATGGAAGGTCGTGATGAAACTGTTTTGGTAGCCAGTAGTGACAATCGATTCAGACCACAGAGGAAATTGGAGTTTTCATCCAAGATGCCTGACCTTGGTAGGCCTTATGTAGTCTAGTATATGTTTAGTGTATGTATGTATATATATATATGAACAGTAACAGAATTTTTCATTATTTTGGTGGTGGGGAGGGCATGATTAGTTCAGTGGTTTAGCTGTTGGTTACCCACCCAGAAGGCTGAGGTTTGAATCTTGATCAATCCTGAGTTGAGTTTTTTTTTTATCTCAAATCACTTGGCCATCCGGGCTTTAAATCCCCTGGCCAATGAGCCCTGGCTCCAGTGACCTCAGAAATAGCTGAAGAAGAAGAAGAAGAAGAAGGAGGAGGAGGAGGTTGATTTCTCTTTTTTTTTTCTCTCTCTCTCTCTCTGAGTGATTTGATAGGATTTACTGTAAATAATCTTTTCATTATTTACGTGAACATTTTTTCTTGCACTAAGTATTGTGCTAGGCAAGATATTTATAAAAAAGTTATTTATAGTGAAGTGTATCGAGGAAAAGGTTTACAGGATATTTAAATATTTTGCTTTACCTTTCTTTCAGCCTATCTAATTAGATGGTTTACCGTACTGCAATCACCCATTTTCAAATCTGATTTTTATTCTCATGAAATTACTACTATTCTGAAAATTTCATTGTATTTCTGTTGTGGGTACAGTACAAGTTAAGAAAGCAAAAAGGTGATTAAAAATATACTCCCTATAAAATGATGGATTTCTGATTTTGGTTATTGAAAATTCAAGACATTTGACTGTAAGATGCTCTCAAGTATTTGAGTTTTATGAAAACTTTACATACTAACGGAAAGTAAAAAAAAAAAAGAGTGCGTTAAAGAAAGTGAATGAAAAAAATTTCTTTGCATGTGGTTCTATTACAGTGCTGCATATAACATGACCAAGAAGTGGAGGAATTACAATTTAGTATTGTTGCCAAACATCTAGGAGGTATTGGACACTGCTCCTCTGTAGAAGGAGTCTATAGTTGAAAGCGCTGTACTATACTGCAATATTTTGGTGAACATTACTGGTAAACCCAGACAATGTAGGAATGCACCTATTTGTGTAATCAACAGAGTTTGAGTAGCTATATAGTCGATCTCTGTGGAACTGCTTGGTTGTATCAGGTAATTCAGGCAGTTGTACAATACTTCTGTACGAGTAGTGTGTGCAGTGCATCGATAGTGGTGCCGTTCAAAGGATGGTACATACACACATGATCACCACTTACGACCACCAAATTGTACCAAATGCAGCAAAACAAACGACACTGAAATGTTATTTGTTCAAAATGTGTTTCATCACATGGTACACATTGTTCATAACGTTTCAAAAGATATTTAACATGGTGATGGAATATCGTTGCTGTAAGGACACAAGAAGTGGCATTATCTTCTTGTGTAATTCGAGAATATTTTTAGGTCGGTCATCTGTCTTGAAAAGTGATTCTTTCAACATGCCCCATTATGTAGTAATTTGGGGCCATGACACGTGTGGATCAGAAGGTGAAATTAGGCGATCTCCAAAGTTTCGTTGCAGGAGGTAAGGGATATCCCTGCATCACCACCTTGCTACATCCAGTATTGTTGGAGCGGTAAATTGGCTTGTTCTTTGCTCGGTGCACGTTATAGACCCTTTGCCCCTGTACTTCAGAGTGATACTTATCAGAGAAAACTTTCTTCCATTGAAACATTCTTCCATCCTGATGACTACATACCCACAAGAGACGTTTTCTGCACAAATCTCATGTTAGAAGGTGTTTCTTTACAGGTTTGTGGTCTTTTGTTCCAGCTGCCAGAAGTCTACGACGAGCATTAGAAACATGCTGATACCTTCCCTTTTTCCCAGTTCATGACTGAATTCCACAATAATGAGCATGGGGATTGATTTGCTCCTTCTGAGGAGAAAACGTTCATCAGTTGGAGTTTTCCTACCAGTTACCATTTTCCTTGGGAGATATTGAGCCAGTCTGTTTGCGCCTCTGAATAACTCTATTTATAGTGCCTACACTGACACAGGATTTAATAGCTAATGCTGTCTGTCATGGAAGTATTCTAAGATAATGCTACAATTGCCCTACACTTCCTGGGAGTCGTATCCATTGAAGACATAGGTACCGTCAAATAGGGTGAACTTGACCGCCGGGGTGAAGTTGAGCAAAAAATTGGAAAATGTTTCTTAACTATGTATGTATATGTTATCCTTTAGATATTTTCATAATAATGTACGGAAACAATTATTTAAAGTTTCCTCAAGTTATGATGACAATTTTTCCAACCATTGATGCACTATTTAAATACAACTTTTTTTAAAATTTAACCTGAAGTTTTCTATTTTTAAAACATGCTTAAACTTTCATATGGACAGCCAAGATGAAATACCATACAGTTCTCAAAGTTCAGTATGTTGTAACTTGATTCATTAGAACAACGGTCAGTGGAGCTGGAAAATGAATTTATTTGTATTTACTGACATTTCTAGACATTACTGTATATACAATTCTGTCAAATTTGTGTGAAATTGGGGTGAAGTTGACCACTAAAGAGACCTGGAGTGATGTTAACTAATTTGGCTACTAAATTAATGAGATATTTTAAAATTTGATTTTAACAATAGATAACAGTTTTAACAATAAGATTGATTTGAACAGTAATACAATTATTTTCCACAAGTGATCTCTCAACACAACAATGGATCTGCTGCAGAAAGCGCGGAAACTGGTTCGACGGTTCAATTGGCACCTGCAGTGATTTTCTATCAGTGTTGCATTTGTTCATTTCTTTCGTGCAGTTTAGTTTATAGCTATTCAGAGTTTGAAAATGCCCGTGTTTATGAAAAATCTACAGTTTACAATCTACAAAAATTTGCATGAAAAAGAAGTATAATAATGAAGTTTCAGAAAAGTGTTGAAAAGAAGTGTTAGAAGGAAAAATAAGTATCAATAAAGGGAGCAGTGTACAATATCCCTGAAGGAACGCTCATGAACCGAATTCATGATCACCATGGTAAAAATCAAGGCTGTCAGACTGCATTTAGTGTGAAAGAAGAAGAGGCTGTATTTGTAAAAACATGTATGAAAAACCTTTTACATTTATTGGTTGTTTAAGCATATTAAAACTTTGTTTTAAGTTTATATCATGTTCTTCATATTCATTATCATAGATTTAGACCAGTCACATTCAGGCCACATTATTATAAAACTAAATTTAACGCAAAACAAATAGCCGGTCACCTACTCCCAATAGTGGGGTTAACGTGACCAGGACACTTACGACACTTTTCTTTTCATCTGTAACGTGACACTTGCAAAGACCACGAATATTGTTAGTAGTAGCATAGACAAAAATTTTAAAAGAAAAATGAGGTTCCTATCATTTTTCATTCTAGAAATATTTAAATGTGAAATGTAATATCGGTCAGCTTCTCCCTATTTGACAGTATTGCTAATCGCACAAGGAAACCTCAAAATTCCTCAAAAGTGACACGGATTGAAATAAATGCACTTTTAACCTAAACAATTGTCACAGTTCTAAGAATGCAGTGTGCAGCATCTAACAATAAACAATGTATAGCACACTCTTGCCAGCCAGTGGGAAAATTATGAAAAAATAATACCTTGTTCCGATTAATTTGCACGGTAATGTAAGTATGACCTACCAGGTGGTTGTGTATAGTATACCACCTATAGTGTGTGTGTAATATAATTTGCATCGTCTGGGACAAAACTTCATAGTGCTCGTTTTTCATTTTCCATTGTATAAATATGAAGAAAAAACCTGTGTAGATTGATTTTTCTTCACTGACACTTCTTTTACAGATGATGGAGAATATTTAGGGAGTGATTGCAAATTCCTAGTACATACTTGTACGGGTTATAGATAGACCTTGATGTTTAACATTTTGAATAGGAAGCTTTGTTATCAGTCTCTCCATTTCTAATTAATGGAGGCAACCTAAATTAATGACGGGTGAAGCATGTATGTTATACTATGATCACGTGATGTTGCATGTCTTCTGTTTACCATCTGATGATCTGCTTCTTACTTAATTTGCCATTCAGGTCCTAAGAAGTACAGTACAGTACATTATGGCTGAATACAAGTTTGCCAAATACACTGATGTATTGTAAATCAATGGCGTAGAGCAACATATTGGGAGAGGTTCTCGAGGCGTGTATCTTCAATATTGAATGCTTCCATTACATACCATTTTTACCATTGTAGAATATTGGCTGCAGGAAATAAAAGCCTACACAGTTAACATGGACAATTGTGTTAGTCCAAGTAGGTGCCACACTCCTTACATAGAAAAGTGCCTTTTCATCTAGTTGAAGAGACCCATTCCATGAGTACTTAAGCTATTATATATGTTATGCATGTGTCTCATGGCATTCTTTGGCACATTCTGTCCAACCACACTCTCTCCACCCCCCAGAAGGTAAATTGGTCCCACTGATTTTGCACCACGTGTTGCCTCCTGTACATGGTTCCTATTCCACTGTATGAAAGTGCCCCAGTTTCCACGGCAAATAAATATTTTTACCAATAAAGGACAATTTACAAGGGATGCTCTTTTCATCTGTCGAAACAGTCATGTTTGGGCTGACAGAAACCCTCATACCACATATTCCCATGGATTTCAGCAACAGTTTGGCATCAATGTATGGGTAGGTATCATCAGTGGTCGTTCGATTGGGCTGTACATTATTCCACTTCGCATAATGGGGTACCTAGGCTGTCGTACAAGAAGTACTGGTGAAATTCTTGGATGGTCTGCTTCTGAACATCTATGTAGAGATGTAGTGTGTGCATGAAGGTGCACTGGCACATTTTGCCTCCATGATCGCCAGACTTAACTCTTCTCAAATTTTTTCTGCAAGGCCAAATGTCAAATCTTAGTTATGTGACCCCTGTATAGTGAGAGCACACGTGATTAGAATTGAGGAGCTATCTGATGGTGAGATAGTGGCCCCGGTCTAGAAAGCCAAGAATAACGGCACAGAGGATTTATCGTGCTGACCACACGACACCTCGTAATCTGCAGGCCTTCAGGCTGAGCAGCGGTCTTTTGGTAGGCCAAGGCCCTTCAAGGGCTGTGCTGCCATGGGGTTTGGTTTGGTTTGGTCTGTATAGTGAGAGTAGGTTTTGCTTACAGAAGTTCTGTTGTACAATAGGTTCTACACTCCTCAAGTCTTTATGAGCGAGTGTATCAGAACATCTGTTGCAGATACAGTGGGTGCATTGAAGTTTGGTCTTCTAATGGGGAGTGGAAGTTGAAAGTCTGATTAATCTAGTTTTCCTTGGAACACAGAGACAGTGCCTTTTTGATCATGGATAACTATTCGAAACTTCACCTACTAGGTATTGCACCCGCCCCTACCCTAAAAAGGCTCCGGCATGAGATCTACAGGGTCGTACACGGGTCTAAGAAATTATAAATAAATAGGCACTGAACTAAAGTAATCCTTATAGGCATACTGGGTAGGAAATACGGGTCATACCTTACTAAATGAGAACACATTCGGATTAAATTTTAGCTAACAAGGCTGGTTTATTTTACCTTGATGGTGATGAGAATGATGCAATAAAATACACTGGTGAACTACATTAATATTTATAAGTGTTGTTGTGAATTATTCTGTGGATGTTTGTCCTTTATGCGTGATAGAAATGAGCGAGTTTATTGCGAAGCGATGTATCATGACATGATGCGAATGGAAAATTTTACCACAACACTGAGGCTATATCGTATCACTAACACATAAAACTAATATGCACGCAACAACATGTCTGAGCGATCCCTACTCTAATAAAAACCTAGATTTCCCAATGAAATGACATAAAAGAAAAATACACAAATATGAAATGTCACGTGGGTTCGAACCAACACTTGCTAGTATAGACATTGCCGGGCCGATGGGCAGAACCATCGCTGACCTTATTTACAATCAAAGCATGACACATAGAACACATAAAAATCATACATGATATGCAGCAAATACATGAGGCACTCCAATGTTCTTTTTAGCATTGTAGGCTTCCAATGCTTACGCTGAGCATTGAACTGACAACCCCTTGCGATGAAGACATGGTCCTGTAATCCCTATCTATATTATATTCAAACAATTAACAATGATTCACTGGCAAACATTAGCATTATCGACCAGGTCACTTGTTAATAAATACACTACTCTGGCGTGTCGAATAAATCACATATTTAGCCGTTCAGACAGGCCAACTTCCCTTTAACTTAATGCCCCTCTTTCCTCAGTTACGGGACACCCGCACAGAAAAAACACAACTGGGAGCAAGGTCGAACGGCCACGTCCGCCACCCGAGGGGTCGATAGCCCTACATAACGAGCGTAACATTCCCTTTCAAAAGGAAACAAAAACACTTCACACTGAAGTACATCCACAAAATAATCTAAGGGCTCATTCCTCATAAATCGCGCAAATCACCTTGAATTCAACACACATTTTCTCAACAGTATCACGTCACTTTTACAACGCAACACCGGTATTAAATGCTAATATTTGCGTGATTATTATTATTATTATTATTATTATTATTATTATTATTATTATTATTATTATTATTATTTCCATCTTTTGACTGTCATTCTACATGACTTAACCTGGTGCTTTGATCATACCTGGTCATCGTGCGGAATCTACTTTGCACTCACAATTTAATTGCGCCCTCAGCGGCAATTAATCCCTAATTAATAACTTCTAATTATTGATAGTTATACCAGATCACTTTATCATCACACGGCAATGCATTAATTAATTAATTCGATATTCACACGGATTAATATTTGACACTCGCATATTAATCACATCCTGATAAATTTGATCAAATAATCCGACTTAGGTATAACACTCCCTATCTAAATATTTCATGGGAGGCCCTTGGGGTATCAGTTCTGCCGGCGATTCTTCTAGCTCCGTGCCCTCACGCAAGATAGTACTTACCATTTTTACCTGTCATGCACTTATCAAATTAGAATAATTACACTTTAACTGCAATTCCCTAAACTCATTACTACCGGTCTTCTGACGCAAAAATCAAACAAAAATCTCCCAAGATAAAATAAATGAATAAATCTCTACCACATGCAAACTAACGTATTATATTCCCTAAATTATTTACAATCAATCACTCAGACCTGTTGCTGACTTCATAAACTAAGAATTAACAACTACGTGCCCATTTCGGCATTTTATATTCCACTGGACTACATCTTTAACCTTTTATACCGTCAGCTTATGATAAACATTTCCCATCCCCTCTTGACATGCCAGATATTAAGATTAATACTCATCTCTATCACGATGACGACATCTTTGTCAGGTCAGGAGATCCATCCTGGGTTTACTGCCGCTCCATGGACACCACAGTAATCAGTTGCAGCTTCATCACCGCTTCAGGCTTGAAGTCCATTGTTCCTTGCTGATGAAACCATTGGTAGTACTCCTATGCACAGACACGTCACTATTTAAATTTACACTTCAATTAATCAGCGTTCAACATGAACGTTCGGGCACTACTTTGAATACTATCCCGTCACTCGCGGTTCAGTACCGAATTCCATCTATCACGGCTACTATAGCCTTTGTTGCTCGTTGGCACTGCCGTGCTACAGTAATAATAATAATAATAATAATAATAATAAATAATAATAATAATAATGTTATTACGTTCCGCACTGTAAGTTCACGATATGACACTGTTCATTAAATATTCACGGAGACGAACTGTGTTCATTTTTTTAAGACGAATTATTTGACTTCACTTTAAAATTTAAGTCACTAGAACAAAGAACTAGTGCGAGCGTAGTGAATATAGCTCTGCCGTTACCAAGCCGAAAATCCCGAGTGACGCGCCTTGCCTCACGCAACGCTTTTTACTAGGGGCGATCTTCCCTCTCCCCGAATCCGTATATGGCCCATCCACGGCACCTCAGAGGTGTGATGGTGCGACTATCAGGTGATGAGTAACCGTCTGATGAGATTGAGACATAACCGCCCAATTATCCTTCATTAGATTTCCTTTAATTAATTAAAGCCTGTCCAGCTTCCCCCTCTCTGCTCTGGTGAACTCCCATCTGAAGGGTGAGTGGTGACGATAACCAGATGGCCTTTGGTAACTTTCCACTCATAACTGATGCCGTATTCTTTCTTGTATGAAACGTTAGCATGTAATATGACATTAGAGACTCTAAATAAATGGCTCAATCATAGTTGTCTCTTTTAAAGTGAAGAACAACTCCAGAATTCAGATTAGAATAAATTTTATCTCGTAGAGAATTAAGTTGGCTAGTCTGAAATAAAGATGGCTCTGGTATTCCACTTCGGAAAAATCTGTTCCCCCTCATTCTCTCAGTCGTGAGGAAGAGATGTTTCTTCTCGAGTGACGTCATGGGAAACCACCGATTGTAGCCCCTCTTGACTCTGGCTAGGCTTGGCTCCTGCTGCGTCACCCCATTACACAAAGGAAGTATTGCACAATGAGTTGCAAATAAAGAAATCCTGTAATATAAATTCTGAAGACTCAATTTATCTATCGTAATGATGCGGATATTAATTAATTTCGATGTCCCTTTTCTCAGATAGCATTGCATCTGTAATTTTTAAGGTCAGTATTAGCCAAAGGTCCTTAGATCATGCCCCTGTTGGGTTCAGTATCTTCCACAACCTGTGTGTAATAATTTAGAATCACCTGGTATTTTTCATAAGAGGCTACAATTTAAGCGATGATTCATTCTTTTTATGGTTCATGTTTGTGGGTTACTGTAGTCACGTCCTAGTTCGTGGACCATGGGCAATGGCTGAGTGGCCTAGTAAGTGGTCCTGAGAGTCAGGATACCAGTTGCTATGGAATGGGAGTGGGCATCTCGGACATATTCTGAGTCATGGCCCTCCTTGTGCTCAGGCGGCTAGGACTTTACAATTCACCGGTGGTCCATAACCCGTTAGAGGAGAGATCCTCACTTGGACTATGTGCAAGTAGGGTAGCATCCTGCTTCATGAATTTACCGAGCTCAGAACATTTTAAGCAAGCCTCGGACCTATGGGAGTAACGGAGTCCCACTCCCATTTGACAGGCGAGGGACTCCTTGGAAACAACTTGGCGAACGAAATGGAATTTGATGGGGAGCTATCAATATTAATGGGGCTTATGGAAGAAAGAAAGTAGAACTGGATGGGTCCGCAAAGAGGATGCATCTGGATGTACTAGGAGTAAGTGATCTTCGGGTAAGGGGAGCTAACGAGGAAGGGATAGGAGATTGCAAAGTGTACTTGACAGGTGTTAGAAAGGGAAGGGCAGAGTCTGGGGTAGGGCTCTTTATCAGGAATACCATTGCACACAACATAGTTTCTGGTTAGGCACGTAAATGAGCGAATGATGTGGGTAGATTTGTCAGTTGGAGGAATTAGGAGTAGAATTGTGTCCGTGTATTCACCATGTGAGGGTGCAGATGAGGATGAAGTTGACAAGTTTTATGAAGCATTGAGTGACATCGTGGTCAAGGTCAACAGCAAGGATAGAATAGTGCTAATGGGCGATTTCAATGCGAGAGTTGGGAATAGAACTGAAGGATACGAAAGGGTGATTGGTAAATGTGGGGAAGATATGGAAGCTAATGGGAATGGGAACCGTTTGCTGGACTTCTCTGCTAGTATGGGTTTAGCTGTTACGAATACATTCTTCAAGTATAAGGCTATTCACCGCTACACATGGGAGGCTAGGGGTACCAGATCCATAATAGACTGTATCTTAACCGACTTCGAATTCAGGAAATCTGTTAGGAATGTACAAGTTTTTCGAGGATTTTTCGATGATACAGACCACTATCTGATCTGTAGTGAACTAAGTATCTCTAGGCCTAGGGTAGAGAAAGTGAAACCTGTCTGCAAACGAATCAGGGTAGAAAATCTCCAGGACAAGGAAATTAGACAGAAGTACATGGATATGATTAGTGAGAAGTTTTGAACAGTAGACAGTAAGCAGGTTCAGGATATAGAATGTGAATGGGTGGCATACAGGGATGCTGTAGTAGAAACAGCAAGGGAATGCCTAGGAACAACTGTGTGTAAAGATGGGAATAGGCAAACATCTTGGTGGAATGATGAAGTGAGAGCAGCCTGTAAACGTAAAAAGAAGGCTTATCAGAAATGGCTCCAAACAAGGGCCGAGGCAGATAGGGATTGGTACATAGATGAAAGAAACAGAGTGAAACAAATAGTTGTTGAATCCAAAAAGAAGTCGTGGGAAGATTTTGGTAATAACCTAGAAAGGCTAGGTCAAGCAGCAGGGAAACCTTTCTGGACAGTAATAAAGGATCGTAGGAAGGGAGGGAAAAAGGAAATGAACAGTGTTTTGAGTAATTCAGGTGAACTCATAATAGATCCCAGGGAATCACTGGAGAGGTGGAGGGAATATTTTGAACATCTTCTCAATGTGAAAGGAAATCATCCTGGTGGTGTTGTGAACAGCCAACCTCATGGGGAGGAGGGAAATAATGTTGGTGAAATTATGCTTGAGGAAGTGCAAAGGATGGTAAATAAACTCCATTGTCATAAGGCAGCAGGAATAGATGAAATTAGACCTGAAATGGTGAAGTATAGTGGGAAAGCAGGGATGAAAAGGCTTCATAGAGTAGTAAAATTAGCGTGGAGTGTTGGTAAGGTACTTTCAGATTGGACAAAAGCAGTAATTGCACCTATCTACAAGCAAGGAAACGGGAAGGATTGTAACTACTATCGAGGTATCTCATTGATTAGTATACCAGGCAAAGTATTCACTGGCATCTTGGAAGGGAGGGTGCAATCAGTCGTTGAGAAGAAGTTGGATGAAAACCAGTGTGGTTTCAGACCACAGAGAGGCTGTCAGGATCAGATTTTCAGTATGCATCAGGTAATTGAAAAAATGCTACGAGAGGAATAGGCAGTTGTGTTTGTTTCGTAGATCTAGAGAAAGCATATGACAGGGTACCTAGGGAAAAGATGTTCGCCATACTGGGGGACTATGGAATTAAAGGTAGATTATTAAAATCAATCAAAGGCATTTATGTTGACAGTTGAGCTTCAGTGAGAATCGATGGTAGAGTGAGTTCTTGGTTCAGGTTACTTACAGGGGTTAAACAAGACTGTAATCTTTCACCTTTGCTGTTCGTAGCTTACATGGATCATCTGCTGAAAGGTATAAAATGGCAGGGAGGGATTCAGTTAGGTGGAAATGTGGTAAGCATCTGGCCTATGGTGACGACTTGGTCTTAATGGCAGATTGTGCCGAAAGCCTGCAGTCTAACATCTTCGAACTTGAAAATAGGTGCAATGAGTATGGTATGAAAATTAGCCTCTCGAAGACTAAATTGATGTCAGTAGGTAAGAAATTCAACAGAATTGAATGTCAGTTTGGTGATACAAAGCTAGAACAGGTCGATAATTTCAAGTATTTAGGTTGTGTGTTCTCCCAGGATGGTAATATGGTAAGTGAGATTGAATCAAGGTGTCGTAAAGCTAATGCAGTGAGCTCGCAGTTTGTGATCAACAGTATTCTGTAAGAAGGAAGTCGGCTCCCAGACGAAACTATCTTTACATCGGTCTGTTTTCAGACCAAATTTGCTTTACGGGAGCGAAAGCTGGGTGGACTCGGGATATCTTATTGATAAGTTAGAAGTAACAGACATGAAAGTAGCAAGAATGATTGCTGGTACAAACAGGTGGGAATAATGGCAAGAGGGTACTCGAAATGAGGAGATAAAGGCTAATTTAGGAATGAACTCGATGGATGAAGCTGTACGCATAAACCGGCTTCGGTTGTGAGGTCATGTGAGGAGAATGGAGGAGGATAGGTTACCTAGGAGAATAATGGACTCTGCTATGGAGGGTAAGAGAAGTAGAGGTAGACCAAGACGACGATTGTTGGACTTGGTTTCTAACGATTTAAAGTTAAAAGGTATAGAACTAAATGAGGCCACAACACTAGTTGCAAATCGAGGATTGTGGCGACGTTTAGTAAATTCTCAGAGGCTGGCACACTGAACGCTGAAAGGCATAACAGTCTATAATGATAATGTATGTATGTATGTTCATTCTTTTTTTAATATCCCCAATCTCGACAGAACTTGACTAGGAATTTTTATTGATTTTTCTCTTCTATGAGAATATTCTTCCGTTTGCAATGATATTTAGATTACCATATAATCCTAAGTACCACTCACCACTGAATAAGACCCTGCATTCTGAATTTCTCAGTTTCTCAGGACAAAGTTTGGGGGGGTGGGGGATATCACTTATTTACTTACCATTTTTATTAAATTTATGTAAATGTCATGAAATTGCAACTTTCAGATGTTTATCCAATAATAAAAACGCACTTACATGAGAAATAAAATGAATTCGATGGGCAAATCAGTCATATCAGTGTCATCAGAGCAACCACCCTTGCAACTATTGTCTCTGTCACCTTACCATACATAGTCGTCCTAACTACAGTCCTTAGAATTCAGAATTCCACGTTTCTTGAAATGTTTCCTCGTTGAAGATGCAAGCTCATGGAATCTTTATCCAGTTGCATAGAAGTTCCACCTCGGGTCGTTTCACTCGTCCAGTTGGTGTCTATGCGTGATCACCGGCAAGTGCCATCCACTCAGTGTACAGTAGAGTTGTTTCAGTTCAGCTTTGAAAGGCCAGTTCACACAAACATCCAACAGCTGTAGCATGAAGATCAGCCCTCCTGGAATTATTGCAAGATCGGTTTTTCCTTTCCTTTATAGAGTCTGTAGTGTGCCTGGGATAACTGTCCAACACAAGCATGCTCTTCTTCATTACAGAAGTTTCTGGGCAATGTTGTCTAATGCACTTTACTCGGTCTTCAATTAACACATTGTCCATCCAGCTGGATTCTTAGGTTTGACCCAGACAACAAGTTTCCTTTTGGAAACAGAGGAAGTTTGATTCAGTCGGCTAACGGGCATAACATACTGTGCAGCGTTCCTTTTCATCATCTCCAGTTCTGATGGTAACACTTCTAAAGCTTTTAATGTAAACTGTATTTTCTAGTAGCATTTTGAAACACACCTGCATCTGATCAGCAGCCCAAATTTGAGAGAGCACATAGGAACTTTGCTTCCACAAATGAATAACATGGCCCTGAAAGACAGTCAACTTTTCTTCGTATTAGGGAGACATGAAACTGATGTATGCCTTCATATGCACTATCTATTTCTTTGATAAAAGTTCCTTATCCACCTACAGCTTACAGTAAAACCCTCCTTTTTTTTAAGTCCCTTTGTGACCTCTAATTGTATTAGTGGGCACATGCCAGTCAATACACCATATCCTAGTTCATGTCCTTCAGTCCTTCAGTTTATAGTCATTCATTTTCCTGAAATTGTGCACTCTGCTTTCAGGAAACTCTACAATCACTGTTACTTTTTAAAATCATTTCCTTCTCCTTTCTCCAATCACAAATACAAGATTCATCAATATCATATTTTCTCCCAGTAACACAATTACCAGTGGTTTCACAACTTCCAGTTTCTCACTCACTCTAATTGACCACAAACACTTTCTTGAATTCATTTCTGGTTACCACTGATGCTTTCTGACTGATAACTCAGAAGTATTAATCAGCTGGTGTACAATATGGTTACAGTAATGCAGAAATGAGTGATGGAGTTGCATTATGCTGTTTCCAATGACGTGAAACCGCCATTACCCCATTGACGCACATTCGGAACAATGTATTGTGAAACCATGATATGACCTGCACCCAGTTTTCAGAAGCAATATTTTTGCACAGAAAAGTGCAGGTGGTAGTTGGGATTGTATAGTAAAAAGAGGAAAGAGAATCTCTCATGTCATTATAATTGTGTTCGGAGTCGTCGGTCTTTAATGAAGAATTATTTTATAAGAAGATTGTCCCAACCCACTATCTAAGTTTATATTTTATATTTGTTTATTTACACTCCTAATCATAGTTCTGAAATAAGAGTCATGAAAAAAAGATAAGCCATATGCATCCTGTAAGTTAAATACTGTTAGGAAATTCTTGATAATTGTTTTTAAAAGAAAGATCGCAATGGTGGTGCAGTCTAGTTAAGTTAATTGAAGATCAATTAAGAAACTATTTATATTACTTTTGGTTTGTTTATAAATTTATAAATTAGTTTTGTTTTTCTATATATCTGGGCTTCTTTTATTTTATTGCTTTCCATATGGTGACAAAATATTTCTTCAGAGCTAACAAGGAGACTTGTAGAAATCCATAGCATTTTATGTTGCCAGATAGGAGTTTTCTTATTTTCAGTGATTATATAGGCTATTAGGTTCTCTCTTTAATGTCACTAGGCTTGTTTGTACTGAATTTGTGCCTAAGGGTTCTTTTTCCTCAAAGTATTTATTAATTTTTCTTATTCTTCACTTGCATTATTTACATGGTAAATAACATCAAAAGATTCAAGTCTCAGTTCGTAGTCTTCAGTAACCTGTACTTTTTAATACTTGGAGGAAAACTACAGAAACACATTAAAATTATAACAAAGAATTTATTAAATATAATGGCCTCATTTCTTGGGTATGATGCCAATCATTACCTAATCAGACTTTATCCCCATATAAATGTAACCATTCATAAAGAAAATTCCATATGCAGTAGAGTCACATAATGATGTCTGCCAAGTAATTTCTATAGTAACCAATGTGTGCAACAGAGACAGCAGCTAGATGAGCTGGGAGTGACTTGATAAGGTGCTGATTAGTTATCACAGGTATCTGGTGCCATGACATCTGTGTTGCATCTCACATTTGCTAAAGGATGTGTGGCAGAGGATCCATAGAGTGGACACAACTGTGGCGATGGTCCCACAGATGCTCAGTTGGGTTCTTGTCCAGGGAATTAAGGGGCCAGGGAAGTACCGTACTTGAAAGTCTTGGTCATGCTCTTCCAGCCTCTGTCGAACATTTCTAGCCATGTGATTTATCTCATTTTCTTGCTGGAAGATTCTTTTCACAATAAGTTCTAAACTAAACAAGATATGGAAACAAAATTTTTCACATACCTTTATGAAGTCCTCTAGTATCTCTGTAGGGTGTGCTAGATAATGTCACACTTTCTTGGGTGAATGGAACACCACACTTTCCACAAAAATAGTGTGTTCCACTAATAATTTTATTTTTGAAGCACACTTTGCACCTTCTTGAGGGGAACTTGACTTTACTTGATGATGGAAACTTCAAGAGAATATGCTCTTTTCTCTTCCCATCTAACCTAAATGGTGATCCTTGACCGGTGCCCTTTTTGGTGGCAAAATCGCGGTACGTTGACTTGGAGCTGAAATGTCGGAGAGAGGTGACTGTACTTGTATGTCGGGTTCACTTTTTCCCCCATTTGAGAATTCCCTGATGTTCCTTTAGATCTTTTGGTACACCCCTATTTGACCGTATTGTTCCACATACGGCAGTGTTCTGTTCCCTTAATTGTTTCGTGAGTCCAACGCCATTGTAATAATTGTCTATATAGACTGTATACCCCTGGCCAAGATAATTTTCAAGCAGCTTAAAAACTGTGCTTTGTAAATTCGCACCACTTGCATCATTTATATTGTCCCCACACGCCATGGTTACACCTCAGAACACGATTATACACACGCTTGTGCAATCACAAACCAACTATGCAGCTAGTTGAGCCAGCGCAAGGCTACCTTCAGAAACAAAACAAAAGAAGTGCATTGGGGGGGAAAATCGCCATTGCCATGTGGTTTCTGGTGAGTAGAAACATTCATAAGGGTATTACCTTCATCTCTCTCGCACATATTTGTGACCAAAATAGATCCCAGCTGCGTAGGAACGGCTCCAGTTCAAGGTTGCGCTTATCCGGGCTAACTCGGATACTGTCCACAGCATGGTCACGCGCTATAGACAATAACTCAGATACGGGCGTGAATGTGTTTAGAGTGCCTTCTAAATGGATTAGTGGTTGACAATCTCTGCTGTTTCTCACTTGACACTATTACATTAATCCATTCAATTAACCAGAAAATGGGACTCATCGGAGTAGTCAACCCTTCTCCAATCAGCCGTGGTCCAATTCCAGAAGTCCTTTGCATTGAAGCACCTTTGTTAACATGATTGGAGTGCCCATTCATTTGTTTTGGAGTCCCATAAGCAGCAGAGTTTAATGAACTCTCATTTGAGACAAATGTACCGAGCTCGATAGCTGCAGTCGCTTAAGTGCGGCCAGTATCCAGTATTTAGCATATAGTGGGTTCAAACCCACTGTCGGCAGCCCTGAAGATGGTTTTCCATGGTTTCCCATTTTCACACCAGGCAAATGCTGGGGCTGTACCTAAATTAAGGCCACGACAGCTTCCCACTCCTAGTCCCTTCCTGTCCTATTGTCGCCATAAGACGTATCTATATCGGTGCGATGTAAAGCAACTTGTAAAAGAAAAAGAGAGAGAGAGACAAATGTCTGGTAGCCCCTGATCCATTATGACAATGAGCTGATCTACTGTAGAGCATCGGTCAGCCCCTCACTTACCTTCATAAGCCAACATTCATCTCTCGCATCAGTGGCATATACTGCTCCTCAGTTTCTACATTAATTATTGGTAGCAGTACAAGAACAGTTTGAAAACTGCACTCTTTCAGAAATACTGCCACCCTTGGCTCTTCTTACAACCTAGAAAAAATGCAGCATCTACTCGTGCAGCAACAAATGATGTGTACAGACAGCATGTTGCACACCTTGTGTACACAGTAGAACGTCGATTATACGTTCCCGGAAACTACGTTTTCCCGTATTATTCATTCAAATTACGTGGTCCCATGATCATCCCAATTAAATCGCGTTGTAAAAATCCCGCATTATCCGTTCCTCAAAGAAACGATTTCCCGGATCAACCGTCCAGAAATTTCAGTCCCATCAACGCTAAATCCTTGATCATGCGTTTTTCAAGGAACTGTATCTTACGAAAGGATGGCGACGGCATACTTACGGATCTCGGTGTTGACGTCCTGTCATTGCGATAATTATTTTGAAGAAGTACTGTACCGCTAAAGCAATCGGCGGCGAACTTGCATAAGGGATCATGTTATCACCGCATTCGGGTAGTATTGTTTAGAGAATCCTCGGATATCATGAAGAAGAGTGTCCACAACAATTGGAAGAAGATAGAGCGCATTTCGACAGCTATATTTGAAGATGGAACGAGTTTTGTCAAATGTTCGTACTTGCAAAACGTCTACATTATGTCCAGGGTTAGATGTTTATTTCTTTTTTCAAGTGTACCGCCAAACAGGTTGCATTACGAAGGCAGTGGTGACGGCCAGACCTAAATATAATGCATTTGAAAACTTGAGGATTGATACTTTCGAAACCATATTCTCGAGTTCAACATAATCTTTAAAAGTCGATGTAGGCCTAATTTACGGGGTACAAGATTTCCATAAACTGACTAGGAACAGCATACCGGTGACCAAATGACAATGGAAGATTTAATAAAAAGGATTTTGCCATCATGTTGGGCGCTTTTGTGGTCGATTGTTGTTTGGCTTTGCGTTACGGGTATTGGATTTTTCGAAGAGTTCGGCTGATCAAAGTAGCTGAACTGAAAAAAGTTTTCAGAGGAAACTGACGAAGTTTCCCTGCTAAACTGAGTGTAAAGTTTCAAGATTTTTAAGTCGCGTACCGGTAATTAACGTTTGAAGCCAGCCCCGCGGTCTAACTTGCCTGCTTCTCACCCAGAGGGTCCGCGTTCGATTACTGGCCAGGTCAGGCATTTTTACCTGGATAAGAGGGCTGGTTCCAGGTTCAGTCATTCTCTGATTACCTTTAATTGAGGAGCTGTTAAATGGTGATATGGCGACCCCGGTCTAGAGAGCCAGGAATAATGGCTGAGAGGATTCGTCACACTGACCATGCGTTACCTCGTAATCTGCAGGCCTTCAGACCGAGGGCGGTCGCTTGGTAGGCGGAAGGCCCATTGGGGCTGTAGTGTGGTTTGGTTTAGGGGCATTTGTAAGATTATAAGTATACATATTTCATTTTGGTGATGTTTAGCCAAATTGTTGATTGTTCATTCGTTCCCGGAACTTCCGTTTTCCCGTGTTGTACTTTTTTTCCGTGGTCCCTCCAAAAACAGAGAATCTAGGTTCCACTGTATATGTATTTACCATGCTAGCTCATGACATGTTGCATACCTTTTGTGCTACATGCTGCTGATATCATATATATTAGAGGTGGTCATAATAATGTGATTCAACTGTGCAATTATACTCATATGTGAAACAACTGATATTTCATCCTGATTTCTAGTAAATTGTCAGTTGACTGCTCCTTTAAGTTTCATTGATGAAAACACCTGTATTACTGAGAAGAGAAAGTAACAAAATGAGATAATTGGTGTCCAGAACTTCATTGCATTTTCTGCAGTGCTTCAGATGAATAACAATTTTCATGGGAATACCATTGAAATATTTTATTCATTCAGGTTTCTTTTTACATTAATATGTTGTGCATACATATTGTGGTATCTAACTACCGATGTATGTTTTTCTGTCTTATAATTTCCTTGATTAAATGTAAGATCTATCTTTCTTTCTTACCTTCTTCCTTTCTTTCTTTCTTTTTTCTTTCTTTCTTTTTTCTTTTTTTGTTCTTTCTTTATCCTCTTAAGTATTTAGAATGGATGATAATCTTACTGTTTGCCCCAGAAAAGCAGTAGACCTAAGGAATCATTCTTTTTGCATACCTTTCATGACTTTTCCTTAACTAGTGTCATCACTCTTTGCTTTTGATTCCATAATGTTCTCATACTAATATTTTTGTAAATCATTTAGTTAACATAATTGTCTTACCTTTCACAGTACAAAGCATTTTTCTATGTCTTCAAATTAACAGCACTGAAAAAGCTGATAATCTTCTTGTTTTGTCTCATAAAATAAGAACTACAACTCTTGTACAAACAAACACAGTGTTAAATTTTGACATTTTGTCACAAAAACTTTCACTGTATAGAATATATCAATTTAGCTAGCTGAACTGTGTTTTGGAGTGCCGTATGTTATACCATATACCCTGGCAGATGTCACTTATTCTGTAAAATTGTTTTAAAGGAAGGCTACTATTGACCCTGTATAATTTGTTATTTCCTAAAATATTAATAATTTCTCTTACAGCAAATCATTTTTCATCTGCTGTGTCACTAAGGAAGAATCTGTAGGTAAACCATTACTTCAGTTAGGAAGTTTTTTTTACAATAAACCGTAAAACTGTCAAAAGGAGAGTATTACAGGCATGCTCATTATCTTCAAATGGTAAAGTACAAGAAAATATAAGAAAAGGAGCAGGAAGGAAATACAAGCAAACCAAAAACAGTATTTTAGATCATGTTTGATTGCTTTACTTGGTATCTAGTTTTATTTTTGAACATTTGACATTTAGTTCATAGTGAAACTTGCAAACTTGCACTAGAATATCACTTGTATATTTGGAATACCAATCGAAATGCCCATTTGTCTAATGAAGTGTTCTGGAAATGTAAACCAAGTATTGAACATTTAGAAGAATTGTGGAAAATCTTATTCAGTTCTAGTACAAAACCCATGAAGTGAGATTGGATTCTATCTTTCAAATATAAGACTGACCTTAACTTTCTCAGTTTTGCAAACTAGACCAGCAATGGATTTTACAAATTATGAGTAACAACTCTATTCATATAGGGGAAAGAATAATGTGAACTTTTTAATGCCACGTAAGTGAATTGTAGTGTAGAGAAAGAATAGTTGTTTTTCCACAATTTACATATTTCCAACTTCATTTAACTGATTTAAAGTGCTTTTTAATTTTTGTTATCGTTGTCTCAGAATATCACACAGTGGAATTTGATTCCATAATTTCTCTGCCAGCAAATAAAGCATTGCTATATATGCCAAATTTCCTTTGAAATGGAGGACCCTCTTCTCATTTAAGCTAGATGAATACTTTTTATAATAATTATTAAAATCATCTTTAGTTATTATTGTAATATTTCAATGCTTTGGTTAGTAATAAAACTCCTGGAAGGCAAAGCAGTGTAAGTATCGATTGTTACTACATAATGTTCTCATACTAATATTTTTGTAAATTATTTAGTTAACATAATTGTCTCACCTTTCACAGTACAAAGCATTTTTCTATGTCTTCAAATTAACAGCACTGAAAAATATTATCCTTTTTGTTTGAAATGAATTTTTTTGTAGTATTTATAGATGTTCTAGTAAGGAATATTTCATTATTCTTCCAGAAAGATATAATTTCTAAATTAGGGTTTACTCAGCATGTAGGTCAGGCGTAGATTGTGTCCTCTGATTGAGATAGCTGGAGAGGACAGTTGTTATTCACTTGAAACTTTTAACAGCGATCTTTTGACATACTGTGGATGCTCTAATCCCTGAAGTTACTGTTTATATGACCATTACCTGTGTTGGCCCAGATATTTCTTAATGGCTCGTATGTAGCAAGGACATTCATTCACAATCAAATAAATAATTACTGTAATTTGAAAGAAACATTAACGGCATTCAAACTGAATTTATGCTTGCATCAACAGAAGTTACTAAAAAGATCCTAATGTTTGATGAAAGGGAAGACAGCTCAATGTTTTAGGGCAGAGTTTCTCAACCTGTTTAGTTCAATTAATGGCTTAAAACTATTCTTACAGACAATGAAATAAAGTCACACTGAACCTTAAATACACATGTAATATGCAATTTACAGCATAATGTTCCTTTTGAACCAAGATACTAAAGATACCGAATTGTTTATCGAATAAGTGAAGCTCATAATTATATCTTTCTTGAGAGAAATTAAATGATATGTTACTACGTACATGTAATGTTATGATTGAGGTTATCGCCTTATGTACAGCTGCTAGATGTCTGGCTGAATATTGATCAGTTTTAGTTGAAAAGGGATGCAGACACAAGGGTCTTTCTGTATTTTGTCAGTATTCCATTAAGCAGTGAACATTCTTTCTCACAAACATTGTAGAAAACTACATTACAATTTTTGTAGCCAATTTAGACATTCTAGTGAATTCTTTTCTCACTGACAGCAAGATCCAGACTTTAAAAACTGGGTCTTTGTATTCAGAAAAGATTTGTCTGCATGATTGTCACCGTGAGTTGGATCGCATTTCCAAAGAAAGTTGTCACAAAAGTTAAAAGAGAAATAAAGGTCATTTTGTTTCCCTTGTTTGAAAATGGTCACAAGCACCCGTCAGAAATGTAGACTAAAGACCAATGTTGTTATTCCAACAAAAGTAATTCCAGTTTAGGAAAAGGTGCATATACTTTGATATTGTTAACATAACTTTGTCATTGATCAGTGATGCAATTGAACAGTTTTGTTAATTGACAAACATAAACACTTTGTGTCTTATTTAAATAGGTATAGTAGAAATTTTCCCTTGAAAGCCAGTTAACTTAAGGATTAAGCACAAATAGCATCTCTTCTGTATCCCTTTTAATTCAAAGCAAAGAGAGTATCCTTTTGTTTAATAGTTGACCTATTCAGTTAACTTCCCCTGTATCATGGGCCAACAGTTATAAATTTCTGTGTGATTCATTTGGAGGCCAGTCCTTTTCTATGAATGAAACTGTATAATCCGGTAAGTACTCAGGCTCCATCAGACCATAAAAAATATTTTGTGTACACTATCCCTTTGCCCCTTGTGTAATGAGGCCTATTTGAGAATCTGAAATTAATGTTCTGCATTTTTTTGGACTGGCTGAAATAATACAAAACAGAATATTATCCTCTTCAGTCCCGAACCTGTTTTCACATTCAATATGTTATATTTTGCTCAAATAACTTTAAAATGTTAAAAAGAAAATAAAATTTTGCTGATTTTTTAATGACTTGTAGCATATATGCTACATCAGGACTCAAGAGTTGATTTTTCTACCATTATTAATCTCTTCCTTATACTTTATTGTATTATTGCAAGTAATTGAAATGACATGTAGAGTATATGCTACATACGTACTGAGGAGGTTATCAGCATGCATATACCGTGGCATACCTTACTGAGACGTTTATTGCAGCTAATGGTCATTAGGGTAATACAGAAGTTTCACAAAATAAGTTGCTGTATATTACAGAACTGAGTTAGTGAGTTCTTTCTTTGTTTGTTTGCATCACATTGCATAGTGTCTGTTACATTTCATGTTACAGAGATTATAAATGCACTGTATCTCTGGCTGATGGTAATTCTTGTTTCAGCATTCATTAAGATGAATGCCATGCACTGAAAATCTAACCTCTATGTAATATATTTCATACAATGGCCAAATCCAGTCATGAGATATCATTGCATTTGTAGCATAGAAATCACTCCATACTTCTTCTCCAAATCAGAAATTAGCTGTTGGAGTGCAGGTGTAGACGACAGAAGTAGCTCAACCTCAATACTTCCATGAAGTAGGGCTCTCTCTCTCTGGCACATACACTAGACAGGACGGTGTGTATTTTGAGAGGTATATGAGGAAAGTAGATTTAGTTCTCTCCAGGTCTGCAAAGTGCTTGACTTAGAGATGAGGCCATAAGCTTTCCAAACTGTAAGATGGAAAAGGCTTACAGCTGATTCTAAAAATAGATTGTGCACATTTCTTATATCACTCATGGTCTTTACCACAGTGTTTACTCAGTCTGTTATATATATATCGTGAAGATGTTATGTGACGTTTGTAGCGTTACGCCCAGGTACTTGAAGTTCATTGCTGATGTAAGAGGTCTATGTCTTATACACACATACACATGTTTTCTCCTCATTTAGGCATAACTCATTCTCATCCACCCAATCTACTAGTTTGCCGAATGCTAACTGAGGGTATTCCTGATTTGTTTATGCCATATCCATGTCACCTGTGTATATTATCAATTTGATGTTGTATGTAGCTATTGTCTCTACAATGTCTGCTGTTATGATATTGAATAGGATGGGCGTAGTGGATCACCCTGAAGTACTCCATTGATTTGCTCTATAGGACAGGACCTGACGATACTGTCACTGATTTCCACATTGCTGGAGGCAAGATCGTTATTGATGAGTCTAACCAGATTATTTTCTTCACATATAAGTTTCTCCATTTTCCTTACTAATATGCATCTGTTGACAGTATTGAAAGCTTTTAAGTAATCTGTGAAGATAGTATGCAGTTTCTCAGCAGGTGATCTCAGGGCTTCTTCTCCTGTGAAGGTACTGAATGGCTTGTATTGTAGATCTGTTTCTTCGGAATCCAAATTGCTCTTCTGGTAGTCCCGCTTCTGTTACATTTATTAACAACAAGGGTTATGAATTTCATGTTGTTGGTCCGTACTGAACTGAGAATAACATATGAATAGTAACACAGTAAAGGTTTCCACCTATTCAGTACTAATATGTATTTACAATGTTATAAATTACATGGAACTAGTTTCGACCCACCCAGGGGTCATCATTAGCCATATTAAAGCATACATAAGTTTTTGTCGAATCCTAAAACATGTTATTTTTAACTGTAATAATCGTATGGATTTTATAATTTATAAAGTGAAGTTTGGTAATGAGATGAGAAATGTTAGTATGTACAGGTGAGTAGTAAATAATAATATATATACAAACAAGTTTGGAACAAAGTACTAGTGAGGTGCTTAGAGTTGTAAAAACATAACCTCGTGGATGTCAGTAGTCCTCGTACTAAAGTCAGGGTTTTTAAGAGTGCATTCGAGTGTGATTCCGATCCACGCATTTGGATTACTAGCATCTCCTTTCCCGTTGTATAACATTTTTACTGTTGCCCTTGTCCATTTTTGTCCGGGATGGTACCTTGCTAGAGACACTCATTGAGGAGGTTGACTGTTCTGATATTTAGCATGAGAGCAGCCTGTTTTAGGTATTCATTATATATATATATATATAAGGTTAGGTCCACAAGCCTTGTCCTTGGAGTTACCTATAGCCATCAAGACCTCTTCTTCTGTAAAGAGGATTGGATCTTGCTACACTTTGGGGTCGAGAGCTGGGCATTTTTCTGGACGGGTGTCCCTTTTCTGCAGTACACCCAGTAGGTGTTCCTCTTAGATCTCAATTGGGATATTCCTTGGGAATACCTTACGTAATATAGTAATTGCACATCATTTGATGCCACTGTAATCTCATCGATTGTAATGCAAAAGGAGGATTCCTCTTAACACTTTTGATTAACTTGCCTTCCATACTGCTTGCCGTGTCACTAAGTCTGTGATAGATAGTGCACTGTAATTTGAAAGCGAGATCATATCAATATTCTGACAGAATTTGTTACTAAATATGTTTGTGAGAGGATTATTAAGTATGGTAGTTTCTATAGAATGTAATTCACCTAATTTTATTGTAAAGTTAGGAGAAAGGTGCTTCTAGTGTCTTGCAAGTCAGAACAATTTTTTTTGTGACTTTTCTTTAACTAATATAACAATATATTAATTTTGTTAAGCATCACCATATTTGAATATAGGTCCTTTCCATGATTGTGAATTAATTCATTATGAAATAATTAATACTGTTACCAGTCACGGTTTTTATTTATTTGCATTCCTCAATATGTTTCAGAGCTTATACTCGTTAATCAGGGGGTGAAATAGTGACATTTAATTGTTGCTCTATTTTTTATATACAGTTGTTTTCAAACAATGTTATATTATTTCATTGAAGAATAAGGGCTATGTGCATTATGAATTTATTAAGTTTACAGGTTGACCTACAGGAACCAGACGTTATTCAAATGAACAGTACTCAGTTGATGCTTAAGGAAAAACTTATTTTATTTTTTGAAAGATGAAGATTAGCATTTACCATTTGATTTGTCATAGTCTGGTATGGAAAATTGTCACTCAGATGGTGGCCATCTGTTTGAATGCAGGTTTCAAGTTGTCACCAGAAAATATTCTTAACTCGGGACTATACATCTCGGTCACTCGAACGCTTCTCTTCTGTAACGGCACTTTTCAGCTCCATTAATGTACAGGGTTTATGGGTATAAATACATTCCTTTAGGTACCCCCTCAGGAAAGAGTCGCAAATGGATAAGTCTGGGAATCTTGTGGGCCATGGCATGTCACCAGAATGCAAAATGAGGTGCCCAAGGAACATGTTTCTCACAACTTGCATTCATGCACTGTAGTATGTGCTGGAGACACCATCTTGTTGAAAATAAACATTTCCCATGTTTACTTGTCGTGTGCAGTACTGGTTGCAAAAACGTATTCAGTATGTGGATGTTTTATTCAGAATTCACTGTGACCACTTTGCTGGCCTCTCATAAAATACTGCCCAATTATTTCAAAAGGGGCAACAGCCCACCAAACTGACCCACACTTAGAGTGGAGTGGGGTGAGGAGGGCTTTTCGTGGATAATGCGAGGATGTTGGTTTGTCCAGTAACAGAATTTCTGTTTGTTGACTGAACCATTCAACTGAAAATGAGCCTCATTGCTCATCATCACAACTGCATTTGGATCCTCTTCCATTAGCACTTGCATATGCACAGCGAAGTCTTTTAGGGCTACACAGTGCTGAACAGACAACATTTTATACAGGCGGAAATGTAAATAGAAATGTAAAATTTTTCTCACTTTCAAGGCTCATCCTTAATTCACGTGCATGTGACATGCGGATTGACTCTGGCTTCGAATGAGTGTTCCTCTCACTCTGCCGATGTTGTCGGGTGTCCTCACAGTTTGTGCAGGGCCTGGTGGTTTCTTCAATTTTGATAATCTCCTGGATGTGAGAAATGATACAGAAGAAAGTATAGTGGTAAATGAGGATGATGAATGTTTCCCGATTCTCCGTAAGCTTCAACTCGCTGCAAAGTCTTTTCGGGTTACATAGTCCTGAACGTTGAGTTGCTGAACCGACAGCATTTTATACGAATGAAAGTGTAAATTGAAACTTAAAAATTTTTCTGACTTTCAGGGCTCATCCTTAGTTCATACGCATGTGACGTGCGGATCTACTCTTGCTTCGAATGAGTGTTCCTCTCATTCTGACAATGTTATCAAGTGTCCTCGCATGTTGTGCAGCGCCTGGTGGCTTCTCCTTCATAATGTTTCCTGGTTCTCTGTAAGCTTCAACTCGTCTCATGTTTGTACTGCAGCTAGGAACTGCAGCATTATGACTGATTTAGTAATGGCGATGAATTATCTGCTTTGTTGTGATAGCAGATTTGCCATTTTTAACATGTTTCGTGCTCGAAAACTCGGTGTTGCACTGACCACTGCTCCATTGTAACTGAAGTAGTATGCTATCCTGCACCGCATGACTAACTCTGCCCTCTCCTTATCTCTCCTAACTGCTGAGTACGGCTCATTTCAAAAACATCCAGTTCCCGTAGGTCATCCTGTATGTTGGGTCAACTATAGGTGTGTGTCGTCTCAGAAATATACAGTTGCCACTAAAGCTTAATGAAAATTAATATTTAAAAACAATATTAAGCTTTAGCAGCAACTGTATATATGTGAGATCACAACACACCCATAGTTGACCTAACATAGATGTAATAAATTATAATGCACATAGCTCCTACTCTTTAATGAAATAGTACAGTTATTCGTTGAAAACAATTGTGTAACAAATAGAGCAACAATTAAATGTCAACCATTTCACCACCTGACAATAAAAGTAAAAGCTCTCAATGCATTGTGGAATACAAATTAATAAAGATTGTGACTGGTAACAGTATTAATTTATTTCACAACAAATTTTTTTTACTCAAACCACTGAATAAGCACTGTCTTTGGACATGATGTGCTTACACATTTAAAAGCTTTAAAAGTCATACTTTGGTGAAAATTAATGATTAATTACAAAAGGTTACAAATGTTCAAAGGATTTTCAGTTTGATTCAAACACATTCTTTTTTTTTCACTTTTCGTCACTTTTCCCACTTGATTACATGCTTTCACGATTCCAGTCCTCAAGCAGATATTGGAACCTCTGTTTTAATCACTTCCTGTGTGCCTGTTCAGGCATGATCTCAATGATGCCTGTAGTGTCTTCTTGGGGAATGATGTTCCATTCTTCCTCCAGTATCTCTTGAATTTGTTGCAGAGTGTCTGGAACTTGTTGACACACTCTTCCCATTAAGATATCGCCCACGTTTGATGGGATTCAAGCCAAGGCTTCATGCCGCCCAGTCGAACCTCTGATTTCTGACGTCATTGATGAAATTTTATCACACATTGAGCTATGTGAGATTGTACTTTATCCTGCATTAGGATGAATCTGTCTCCAATAAATGGGACAAAGGACACATCATGGTCTGCAGCGACTTCCTGGATGTATCAGTGGGCTGTAATATGATAAGCTCTATGCAAGCAGCCAGAGTAATTGCTGCCCATGGAGTGGCATCCATGAAGAAAAATTGCAGGGAGAATATTGCTTCTTCTGGTCTCCCCCAAACTCACTCTTCCATGTGGAGATCTCAAGGATGAACAAGGCTTCTCTGAGATCACATGCTCCCACTGCTCCATGATTCACTCCTCATGTTGCTATAATAACCAATGATGGTGTATCCAGTACTTTCTTTTGAGCAATCAGCCCATGGCTGGTTTTTTTGGAGAGAGTTTTGCTTATTCTCCTTTCACTTGCTGACATTTGGAGCCAGTTTCTCACTTCAGTTACAGTAGTATAGCTAAGATCTAAGATATAAAGGGTATAAACATATATCTCTTGCAGAAATTGGCCTGTACTCCCTGTACCTCTACTTTTTTAAACATATGGCAAAAGCTGTGGTTCCTGACACTTCTGCAACATAACGGTGTAACTCCTTCCATCCTGATGCTGATGAACAATGAATCAAGCAAACAACTGTATTACAAGAGATGAAATCCATCTTGTTGGTCCGTTTTGACTGTAGTATCACAAATGATTAATCCACCTGTTCAATACTTCGTAATTCAATCTATAAGATTGATGAAAGTTACATTAACATTGTACACATGTTTCAACTCTTTTGGGCCATCATGTGTACATATAATAAGACATTAAAATAATTCATAACTTTAACCTAAAAAATCCCCTTTGGAGTATTAGTCTTGGTGTTCAGTGTCTATATTGGGACATTAAGACGTTGAATGATTAGCAACATAATAAGTGAAAAACAATCCCCTTTAAAAATGTTACCGAGTGTTATATTAAAATTAGATTATATCTTTTTTCATCAATAGAAATAGACATGAAGATCTTACAACAAGCCAACAAAAGCAAACTCTTAAATTATTATGTTAATATATACATTGAAATAGTTCAAACAAATAAGAATCCTAATTAGAATTACGATGAAATATTGCATAAAATCAACATCGTATTAGAAGAAATCATTAATTATAACTTTAAACCACATATGCCTTAATTCCCCCTCCCTGCACCCTTTCCATACTGCAGACTCCTCCCTCTTAGTCGCCCCTCCTTTCCCCGATAACCAGTACTGTGTGCTCCATTTCAAACTTCTATTCAGTGAGCTGCAACTCCACCGGGCCCTTACACAAGTCACTCCACCAGACCATGAGGCGTGCGCCCAGTATCCAGTAATCGGGAGATAGTGGGTTCGAGCCCTACTGTCGGCAGCCCTGAAGATGGTTTTCCATTTTTTCCCATTTTCACACCAGGCAAATGCCGGGGCTGTACCTTAATTAAGGCCACGGCCGCTTCCTTCCCACTCCTAGGCCTTTCCTATCCCATCGTCGCAATAAGACCTATCTGTGTCGGTGCGACGTAAAGCAAATAGAAAAAAAAAAAAAGACCATGAGGCGAGTGAACTTCTTCCTCATTACATATCCCAACCTTTTGATATAATCTCGGTTTTTCCTTAAGAGAGAATTATCACAATTATTTTTAGGCATTACACTTGCGGAGTATCGGCCCCTCCACTTTTAGAAGATTAGTTACCACACAACATTTCCGTCCATATCTGACAGTAGTACTAAGATCAACATCAAAACAAGAAATATTGACTACTAGTTCAGAATTCGGGAGTACAATTGAACTGTGCAGGCTGCATTTTACTATTCATCATATTTTCAACAGTACATGTCAGGACTAAATTTTAACAAATCATGTAATTTTAATGTTCAACACTGAAAATAATTTTTTTAAGGAGATTGTTTTTAATTTATCATGTTGCTAATAATGCAGTATCTTCATATAGTCACTGAACACCAACTGTAATTCTCCAAAGGAGATTCTTTAGGTTAGTCAAGTTGTTAATTATTTTAATGTCTTAATATATGTACTATCAATGGCACAAAAGGGTTGAAGCATGTCTACAATTTTAACATAACTTGTATCAATCTTATAGATTGAATTACAAAGTACTGAATAGGTGGATAAATCAATTTTTTTCTTATTTGCAAACGACAGTGACCATGAAATGTTATTGTTGGAAGACCCACAACAATCTCTTAACAATGTCTCAATTGAAACTGTGTACAATGGACATTACCACATTGCTAATTCAGAAGAATGTGTAAAACAATTTATCATATTAGTTAATAGATTGATAGTTTAAAAAAAGCTGAAGTATTGTAGAATTTTTATCAGTCGTATTTCTAAACTAAGATACTTTTTTACCACTTATTTTTTTTAATCGGAATCAGTTTATAAGTGGTATCACAGTTTAGCAGATTCCATGCATTAGTTTGGCTTTTCATTTCACACCACATATTGAGGGTTCTACTCATTATTACATTAAAACTGAATTACAAATATGAACTATAATTTTTTTATTGTATATCATGGAACTGTGTGATTCTTCACCTTTAATTTTGTTGGATTCAGTGTCTTAGTATTATGTGCATTGGAATCCACATTAGTACGGGTTTTGTTAGTTTCATGAACATCTCTTTTACATGTCTTGGTTTTAAGCAACTTGTTCATCATTAAAATTATTCCGTATGGTTTTTGAAAACAGGCATGCTAACACAACACACTTTTTGCAAATTACACTAATTGTTTCAAGAACCAAGCAAGTTTACTGCATGGTTCAGATCACATAGCTCTTATCTTGCATTTGGGAGGTAGTGTGTTCAAACCCCACCATCGGCAGCCTTGAAGGTGGTTTTGCATGTTTTCTCATTTTTGCACCAGACCAGTCCTAAGGCTGAACCTTAATTAAGGCCACAGCCAATTCTTTCCCAGTCCTAGCCCGCTCTCATCCCATCATCACCAAGAGAGCCTAACTTAGTTAAAGCAGTGTTAAAATGTTTGGCTTTGTTTAGATATATAGGTACACAGAGGAGAGTGGATTGCAATAAGAGTATTATTATATGTAGAATTTCTATTCTATTTGATTCGTTATGACCCCTGAGGATCACAAGTGACTTGTTCAGCACGTCTTCTTTCGTCCCAATACCTCTTCATTCTCTCACTTCTCCTCTTTCTCTCTGCTTCCGTGATCTGAATCTGGATCCTTGTGTCAGTCCATCTGTGATTTTCCATGAGCTTTCTGTATTTGGACCTATCCTGTACTGTCATCAGTGGTTGTTTTTCCTTGATGCCAGTAGTCTCCCAATCTTCTCTGACTTCCTTCATCCTCTTATTTCCAGTTAATCAGGTTGCATTCCATATCTTCTTCGTCAGCCTACTGCCATCCATCCTCATGAGATGTCCAACAAATCCTAACCTTCTCTTTCTTATCACACTCGAGATTGGCTCTATACTCTCATTTAGTTCCTGCCTTGATCTGTGTACCCATATTTCACCTTGCTTTTTGGTGCCCCATATATGTCTCAAGATTCTTCTTTCCTCCTCCTCCAATTATATGCATTCTCTCTTGCCCAATGTCAGCCTCTCAGTTGCATGTAATGCAGCATTCCTCATGGTTATCATTGGCGTTCCTCGAAAGGTTCTTCTTTCCATATGTAGTCATGGCTGCATATCGTAGTTTTCGGCAGCAGTTGAGCTCTGTCTGTGGTACTTTTGTTGCTTTGTACTTTACCCGTGATGTTCTCACCTAGGTACTGGAAGCTGTCGACCCTCTTTACCACTTGGCCTTTTACATTCCAATTGGTCTTCGTATTCAGTACCTTCGTCTTGTTGTAGGCTATTTTTAGACCAACCTTAGCTGCAGTCTCGGCTAGATTTGCTAGTGCCAACTTCACGTCTTGTTCCTTCTCATGTAACAATACCATATCTGCGAAGGCAAGGCAATCCACTGTGACATTGTGTTTGATCTTATATCCAATCTGTGCACCTTCAGTTCCCATGGTTCTATCCAACTGTCTCTACTGCTTCACCACTTCATCCAAAACTAGTTTAAATAATATTGGCGACAGACCCCTTCCTTTTCGGACTACGGTCTTAATTTTGAAGCTGTCTGACAACATACTCTGGTATCTTACTCTAGCGGTTGTAGCCTCCAATGTTTCCCCTACCAATGCATGTGTCGTAGGATCCAATCCTCAGTCGCAAAGGATGTTCGGTAGTGTGTTCCTGTCTATCGAGTCATAGGCTTTTGCGAAGTCTACAAATGTCACTATTGTGTCCTTTCCTTTCCTGTATCTGTGTTTTGTGATTCTCTTGAGTCCAAAGATCTGTTCTCCGCAGTTTCTCCCTTCCTGGAAACCACCCTGGTATTCTCCTATGGTCGATTCAAGCTGTGCTTCCACTCTATTCTGCAATAATCTCAAGAGTATATTGTACCCAATGTTTAGCAGTGAGATACCTCTGTAGTTATCCAGTACTCTTTTGTCTCCTTTCTTATGTACTGGTATAATTATGACTTCTTTCCAGTCGCTAGGTATCTTCTTATTTATCCAGATGTCTATTATTATTATTATTATTCTATACATGCTTTCTTCCATTGCAGGACAACCCCATTTGATCAGCACATAAACCATCATTACCTGCCGCTTTGTTGTTCTTGAGATCCTTGATTGCCTTCACAACTTCTGTTCTGGTGGGTGCTCATCCTTGGTTGATATCTCTGCTATACTGTAGTGTCGTACTCCCTGTGGGTGCATCTGTGTTCAGTAGATCTTTGAAATATCTTGCCATTTCCTCGCATACGTCTTTTTCACCTATTTTCAACTTGCCATCTTTTCCTTTCACAAAAGGTTCTTTCGCCTCATAACCCTTCATCTTGCTCTTCATCTCCTTAAAGAAGGATCGTGATTTGTTTCTCTTAAACGCATGATCAGCTTCTTCCAGCCTCTCATTCCACCTTTTCCGTCTGGCATTTGTGATCGTTTTGGCAGCCATCCTTCTCGCTATCTCAAATCTTGACAGGTCTTCTTCCTTCTTGATAGACTGCCACCTTACCCACATCTTCCTCCTGTACTCTACCGCCTCTTCATGTTCTTCCTCCTCTTCCTTCCTTCTCTTGTTATTAGTGGCCAATCATTTGGATTCCTTTGTTTTCCCATTTCCTCTCCACTGTCGGGTTCTTCATGTATTGATCTCTGTTTTTGTTCAGCATTTCTCTGTCGATCTGGTGTTGAGTGTTTCTCCTAGTTCTGTTTGGTATCCATCTACATTTGATTTCAGTGAGATAGTGGTCAGACTCCATTATGTAGAATTTCTATTAATGGTTGACAAATAAATTTCTAAAGTTAAAATTTGATAACATTTCCTATCACAGCTGCAGTATTTGGAACTCAATAACTAATACAGAAATACAGTATGTTCAGTTTTTTATGAATGGAAGTGTTATTTGCCATGTTTCATTGATATTTATATGAAATTTGAAGTGAAGAAAGACCCAGAAATAGTCCCCATAGATTTTCAAACAAGTTAAAGGTAGGTTCGTTATCTTTGTAATTTGGGTAAATTCGGCACTGTTAAATAAGTAGCAGCTCACAGACTAATTGAAATTAGGACCACACACACATTGGTAGGCCTATGCTGCAAAAACAAAACTCCAATTGTTTTCTTTTCTCCTCATCCAGTTATTTTAAATTCCCTTTTGATAAGACATTATCTTTTACTGGCCTTCTTTCAAGTTTGCCAACAATTGACTGGTAGGAAAGGCTAGTTATCATGGTGAGTGAAAGATTCAAGCTGTTTAGTTAGTACAGTATATGTTTAATAGCCATATCATATCAGAAATGTATGTTTTAATTTGTTTCAGTAACACTTTCTTATAATTGTTTTTATTCATTTTCACCTATATTTTTCATTACTGCAGTATAAAGCAAATTGTAAAAACTTTTTTTTTTTTTTTTTTAAGTTTCATAATTGTAAACCATATACTGAGACACACTGGGTTAGAGCATACACATCAAAACCAGAAAGATCAGTGATTGAAATTCCAACTGGACCATTCCTGTTTCTCTTTCCATTCTCCATCAGACTTCACATACAACTGACCCTGCATGGATGGTATTTATTTACATACAAACATGTTGAAATTAAAGTGTAAGTATAACTTATTGGTTTATTTTGGAGCTTTGTGCTATTTTAATGGTATTGTAACAAGAGATTATCATTAGTTTCTTCTTTTAATTTACTTACTGTATCTTATACTTATTTGTCTTACTGATCAGTATCTTCCTGTCTTCTTGTTAATTGCATTGAGTTAGGTGAAAGTTGTGGGAAAGGGAAAAGTTCCATTACGTAAAACATTAAATACTTCTTATCTTCTATAGATTAAAGTATATTATTAATTTGGACATTTTTGTTTGTTTGTTTGTTTGTTTGTTTTTTTGTTTGTTTGTTTGCTTGTGTAAAATCTTAAGTTCTCTATCAAATCTATCACAGAAAAATTATCAGCCTCACACTTAAGAGTTATCCTTTTGCTGTTCACAGGGAATACAAACCGCATTTAGGCACATTACAAGATTTCATTGTGATTATATGTCATTTTTTACCTTTTCGTACTTTATTATAAATAATGTTTCGTTGTATGTTTATTGAATCCATGATAGCTTTTACCGAACTATGTTGGAAAATATGTAATGTGCTCTACAAGCTTTAATACTAAGAAATGTAAGAGAATTGTGAATGAATTTTTAAAATTTAAATTATTACTTTATTATTACTGAATTATGATTGTGTAGTTTTGAGTTAAACTTCTTAACATTTGTTATTGTTCATAAACAATGTGTACTTATTGGACAAGGTTACAAAAACTATCTTTGGCCACTTACTTATGTTTCCTTTTGAAGAAAACTCTCATTGTAATTAAAAGAATGAAGGCATTTGCCTGTTAATCCTTCTCTGCAAGAAAAGTAGAAATAATATGTTGATTGAGATTGACTAGAAAGTGAAAAGGATTAATTTTGGTTTTCCTTCAAAATAGAATACCCACTTTCTGAGGAAGAAAAATCTTGTGGACAATAAAATTGTGATCAGTCTCGTTTTGAATTGAATTTTTAGTGCAACAATAGTTTAATTTTCTGTTGTTCGATCCTAAAACATTTTGTTTGAAATTGAACTAGTTATCATGACCGTATATGTCATGTTATAATTGTGTGCAATAGTGGTTATAGTTGTTAGGTTTTAATTTTCATTCTGAAGAGTACTTTCAGTTAATTATTTTTATGTCTACCTTAAAGGCATTATATCTTTGTCATGTAGCTAAAATAATATTATTAACAAGAATTTGATTGAGATAAATAGTAGTATTTTAAAAATATTTAAGAAAGAATTCAAGTCACATTGTTTAGTAGATTTTTTAAGTCACCTGTAATATTGATGTATTATAGATATTCTTATTTTAAAACCTTATTTGTTTTTAAAATGAATCTAAGAATATGGTTTGTGTACTTTATTGTTCATGCACTATTATGTTTCATACCTATACAATATTTGAATATAAATGGTATCAGCATCTGTGATGTTGCATTGTAAAATTTTTTCACCTTTGAAAGATGAAATATTTGAGGATATTGATATGTCATGTTTGCACAGGAAAGTTAGTAGTGAAAAAGGGAAATGTTATGAGGAGTTATTACTAAAAAGAGAAATATTAACAACACTCCATCTTTTTAATTATCTCTAGTATTGTGTTTATATTTGAAGTTCTGTTATGAAAGGTGTACTTTTATTTATTAAATCCATCATTGTTATATCCTGTATCGTCTTTGTTAATTTCAGTTCCTCGTGCATGCCTCTTCATGTAGTTGTGGGATATTCTCTGGAAAGAGGAACCATGGAACCAAATTTTGAAATTGTAACAAATGTTTTTCTTTTATTCTGAATAGGAAGAACACAGATTATTGTATTATATGGCCGTAATATATTTTTCAAGTTTTAAATCACAAGAAGATAAAAAGTGTCAGTTTTTACTCAATACTTAAACATGTGTAAAAGAAACTAATAACAGTATTGTTTCTTTAGGATTACATATGGTGTAACCACAAGAAAAAACAGTATTTTTATGAATGGAAACATGCCAGTAACCATACACTAAACATTTTAATACTCCATTTCGTACATCTTCACAGTAATGTCCCGTGCATCACATAAAACATGAATTTTTTAATATTCTGAAAAATATTACTGCAGGTCTTGGCTTGAAAACTGTTCGACTTTCATTAATAGGTACCACAAATGTTATGTTCAATCAAATGTAGGTCTGTTTCGTCTGCACAACACCAAAATAGTTGCTTTTTTTTATCCCTTGCATTCCACGTCTCTCTTAAAACCTGTACTGTCCCCTTGAATTTACTAGTATACGAGGTTTACTTTAATAATCTGTTATTACCGGGCAAGTTGACCGTGCGCGTAGAGGCGCACGGCTGTGAGCTTGCATCAGTGAGATAGTAGGTTCGAATCCCACTATCGGCAGCCCTGAAGATGGTTTTCCGTGGTTTCCCATTTTCACACCAGGCAAATGCTGGGGCTGTACCTTAATTAAGGCCACGGCCGCTTCCTTCCAACTCCTAGGCCTTTCCTATCCCATCGTCGCCATAAGACCTATCCGTGTTGGTGCGACGTAAAGCCCCTAGCAAAAAAAAAAAATAATCTGTTAAAGTGAATATGGCAACTTGTCATTTTTTTTCAGGCCACTTCCAGAATTAGTTTTCACAGCCTGCACCATTGCATAGACCACGAATTAATGCTGGACTCTTCTTAAAATTTCTCCTGGATACTTCTTCTCATCATAAATCAATATAACCCAGTTGCCTGTGTTGTAGTTTCCTGTATTTTCCTTCAGGTGACGTGCTCTTCTCTTGAGTAAAGAATCCATTATATGGCATGGCCTTAATTATGTGAACGGATTTCATACCTGGGGTCCAGCTGCTTGGCTAAATTGTTCGTGTGCTGGCCTATGGTCACAGGAGTCCCGGGTTCGATTCCCGGCAGGGTCGTGAATTTCAACCATCATTGGTTAATTTCATTGGCACGGGGGCTGGGTGTATGTGTCGTCTTCATCTTCATTTCATCCTCATCATGACGTACAGGTCGCCTATGGGCGTCAAATCAAAAGACCTGCACCTGGCGAGTTGAACTTGTCCTCGAGACACTCTCGGCACTAAAAGCCATACGCCATATCAGTATAGTCCGCACACTTTATGTTGGTGCATTTGTGTACGGGGGTGAGGAGTAAGGAGGGAGGTGTCCCGGTATCGATAGTGCTACCAACCGAAGGAAAATGAAATCTGAATTGAATCGAGAATATGATCGATCAATACGAAGTTTCTAAACCGTTATCGTCTTAAGCCAACAACTATGTCACATACACATTATATAACATTATAAAACATTTCTCGATGCGAATCTTGTTCCTAGCATGAATTCTATACTTTGGCTTTGTTGTGTAAACAACAACAGTACTAGTACGTAAAGTGTACGCCAGATGTCGCACAACGATGCTTAAGCGATTCATAGTTTGTGTTTCAAAGGTTGCCAGTACGAATCTCGAAGATCGCCGAGGTCGACCGATTCAGCACTAGGGTGTAAATGCACCAACATAAAGTGTGCGGATAGTACATATTATGTATGTTTTGCATTCACCATTAAATGTACAAGCAACCATGAATAGTATTACACTTCCTCTAGTCCACAATGCGCTTCGTTCTTCATTCTGATACAACATAGTTCCTTGCAAAATCTATCTGCAATGTACGAGTCTGTGTCTCTTCTCTGTCCAAGTTGAACTGACGCATCTGGATCCATTTCGTGTTGTTATGTTGGGCCATTCGTTTAAAATCTTTCACTTTTTCCAAACGTTCACCAGTACATCCTTCATTCAAACAGCACTGGAGCCTGTTCTGATCTGGTTGTTGCTTTCCATGTCATAGGTTTTCCAAGTTAAAGTTCTGTTGTAACTTTAGAGTCATTGCAACACTCATCACACTGTCCATTGCAAGAGTTTGAGTTTGTGTCACTATTATATATCATTTCCAAATGGTGCTAGAGTCGTAGTTTATTTTCAGAGCATTCAGTTTCAAAAATAAATTCTCACAAGTCATACATATGCATTGATCTGCAGGTGTCTCATACAACAGAAGAAAATTAGTTGGTTAAAGCTTGCAGAAGGTAGAAAACCCTACTTTATATCAGAAAATTGATTGAAGAATATCTGGTGAACTTCTCTTAAAGAAACTGTCAGATATTTTTCTCTTTCATTTTCTTCCCATTGTTTTCAAATATCTCCTCTTTCATTCCAGGGGCAGTATAAATAATTTCAGGATGGAAATAAGAGTAAATGTTTTCTTGTATATCAGGTTCAGAACTGCATACCAATTTCTGATTTGTTTTCATGTTGCAACTTACTTCTTTCTAAGTTTATGACCATAGTTTTCCTTTTTGTGGAATATTTAAGAAGAGCCTTGAGTCTTCTTGAAAGCTTTACTAAATGCCAGAGGAGATTATTGCTGATGATGGTCTTGCTCAGGTTTGTTCATATTATTTTCAATTTTAATTTTCTTTCTTTACTCTCCTTTCCTTTCCTTAACCTCTCTTTTTTCCTACAAATCAGTTGTATTTGATCCTTTTTTCAGATCTCTTTCTTATGTTTCTCTCTCATCCTGAGTTTATTTTGCTCCTTTACTTTATCTGCATGGCTTATTCTGTATTCTGTAGCTTTTTCCTTGTCACTCTTCTTCCTTACGTTCTCAATCGCTGCCTGAAAAAGCACCAGTCGCAATTTACCAGTTACAGCTATCTATTTTGAGGCAATTTTAAGCCAATTCTGATATTTTTTACATATATCCTTACCCAAGTTAAATTTAAGCTTAATGCAGAAAACTTCTCTAGAAATCACTGTATCCACTAAACCAAGCAAAGAAAAATGGAGGGCGCAGAACGTGATGGAGGCAATATACTGTATTTTGTTATCTGAAGCCATTAAAATATATGTTGGTAACTTGAAGGAAAGAATGTCCCTTGCATCATAAAACAAAAATTAATAGAAAATTCAACATAATGAAGTGAAATTACTGAAATAAGAACATTTCAACGGCTTACTTCTAAAATCTCGTATGTCCCGATGCTCTTCCTATGCATTATCTTCCTTAAGGCTGTCCACGCCTCCCGGCCACATGGATATGCAGTCCATCAGAACAATTTTCATTGTGTTCAATTTCCTATGCTGATGTGTCAAGGAAAATGGACCGTACCATACCGTATAGTAGGGATGTTGTTTGCATCACGTATTTACGCACTCCTACAGTATAATGCATTTAAGGTTCAATTTCCTTTACACATCAGCATAGGAAAATGAACACAACGAAAATTGTTCTAATGGGCTGCATATCAGTATGTGGCTGGGAGGCGTGACCAGTCTTAAGGAAAATAATAGGTAAAAAGGCATTGCAAGGTACGAGGTTTTAGAAGTAAGTCGTCGATTTACTATACAAAGGCAAGCCATGAAAATAATTTTCCAGGCCCTCCTCAGATCACAGAACATGTAGTTCAAAACAAGCTGTGTAACTACAAGCTAGATTTTCATTTCTGGTACACATTAAATAGCAACTGAACAGTAAGGTATTAAAGATGATTGGCACCTGTTACCTTATATACTGATAAAAGTGCCTGCAAATGTCCCATGCATCACTAAGAGAATTGTACTTATAGATTTTTTCTGTATTCATGTAGCTCAGAATTCATCCAACATATAAGATATCACACACTATATTTCCATCTCTTGTTTGTGTGGGGTGTTTTTTCAGTTGATTAGAAATTGGTAATTGTTCATATCTTTGGTATATCAGGATCTTACCCAAGCAGTCTTTTTGATATTATTTGATAGTCTATGTTATTGTGATATTTATGTTCTGTCATGGACTAGTGTATTGCAATGAGTACATAGTTTTGCAGGATTAATTATCCGAGTTCAGTGCTAAGTTACCCACTCCTGCTTTCATTCATAGGTGGCATGTTTTGATTATCACCACCACCACCTCTTAAACAAATTTCATACATTTTTCCCCCTCAACCCAATTCTGTTGTTATAGAAATTGAAAAGAGGAAGGACTTACTTTAGAAGTATCAATTAGGAATTGATTGAGGTCATTTTGAAAGATGGAAACTGAACTGTGTTTCAACAGATCCAGTGTATTTTCACGATTTCCCTCATGATACAAAACCTTACACATTCAGAGTTCACGAAACCAGCATTTTAAGCATTTCTTGATTAGAAATAATTGTTTTAAATTAGAACATTTTGTTGCTGAAGATTATTGTTTCTATATGGTACAAAGCACTCCAACTAGGTAATTTATGTACTCTTGAAAGGAGAGTTGTGTAGCATGTCTAATCCTGTATCAGAGTAGAAAAATTACAACAACAAAATTATAAGTCTCATATTGAAACAATGAAAACAGTTTAAAGATAAACTCAAATATTTGCCAGTTTTTAGTGTTATCCCCTTCAAAGTTACGTTGTGCTTACAAAGATTCTTTAAGCTAAGTTTTTAGTGTTATGGGTGCATGGCAGGTTCCCTTTCCACTCCATAATGATTGTGTTGTATTGCTTTCGATATGTAAGGCTCTAGAAATGATCAAATAACTATACTCAGTACCTTGAGACTTAAAGTGTTGAAATAATGTCCTGCTGAAGAGTTTGTGCCACCATTAAATTCTTGGTACCTGATAATGGGAGTTCTAGTCTTGTGGTAGAGTATGATTACTATCTGACGGCACAAAATGTTAGTTGTGTACTAAACAAGTTTTGTATGCGGACAAGTCCATGTGCTGCAGTGTTAGGAGGAGGGGAGAAATGTTCACTTTGTTAGTTGTTATGGAAATGTTCACATCGGCTCCTTGCAATTGAATGCATTCATCCGTGCTTCTCCTTCTGATGTCAGCAGGCCAGCTGGCTGCAAAGCTTCATTTTACTCGCAGTAACACAACAGTAGTTAACCCCTCCACTACCTTCCTTCCCCTCCAAGCTCATGGCTTGGCGCAGGTTTGTGCTGTCAGATAGTAATCACACTCTAACATGGGTTAACATATAGATAATAAATTTATTTTTCCCCCGTAATGACTAGAATTAACTTATTTCCAACGTATCTTCCATGGTTAAAATAACAGAAAAATCTTTAGATTTTCTGAAAATTGCCTTCTTGGTACGATGATACGGTTTCTCTTGGTGTCTACATACGCACTCTTAACCTGTTACTCTCATAGAATAAGTTTAATCTAGTTTGATTGGAATTGAAAATAATATGGAATACCAGTAATTTTTTGTAATATACAGTCGGGCTCGTTTTGTGGCATCGCTTTTTTAATGACATGTTGGATATAATGGTGAAATTCAGCAGTCCTGCCTAATTCCTATAAAAACATTGTATTAAAAAAATCCTTAAGTATCGCTTATTACGATGTATCATATAAGACGATATGTTTATCACATTTTTGGAGAAATGTATCCAATGTTGATTTTTGTTTGTTACATATATGAGGATTGCTGACAACAAAGAAACGCTTATTATTGTAGATTTAAAAATCAGTCTGTTTGTTAAATAGTCAAGGCAAGCATTGCTGTGAAGATGTTGCAAAAGAAAAGGAAAGTGTTTATAATATTGAAGAAAAGTCATGCATACTATGGCAATTAGAAAATGGCAGGGGGCGGGGGGGGGAGTCAACATCATGAAGGAATTGTGTGTATCACACTGAACAATTTCTACAATTTGGAAGGACAAAGAGAGAATACAGTCTCTTTTCGGAAAGGAATTCTTTAAAGCTTAAGTGAAGCAGAATATCTGAACGCAAAGATATTGAAGAATCTTTACTAGAGGGTTTAAGCAGCAAGGAACAAATAATGTGCCAATCAATGAACCTATTCTTTAAGCAAAAGCCAATGAAATTCCTCTCAGTCCCACTCCAGAAATACTGTACTGTAAATACAATACTATTTCAGTTACGTTTTCTGAAGATTTAACTTAAATCTGTTAATTAACCATTAAAGTGTGAAGCCTAAAACTTATAAATATGACATTTTTAACAACATAAATCTGGTTTGTGTGACTATAGACTATAATGATCATTGATTGGTGGTCATTTTGGAGTTGTTATAACCAATCTCGACTGTAGTTTTAATTAAACTGATCAGACTATTCTTTATGGTATCTGGTATTTCAGACCATTAGAGCATATTATTCAGGAATGAAAAATGAGACCCCATGTAGTGTCGCAGAGGGCCAAAATCAAGGAACATTTCTTTTCAAGATATTCTTACACATTCCTTTAATTGTAACGCAGTTAACAACCTTTATTGCAAGGGGTAACCCAACACATGGCAAATTTTGTCTTTATGAGAGAGTTAAACAACAAAGGTTAGGTTTTGTAATTGCAGCAGCAGTAATTTCATCGAGTGGAGATGAGTGACAGCAGAAGAGATGGAGCTCACTCAACTAAAAACAGTGATCAGTCAGTATTGTTGATAAGTTTTAGCTCATAACATTTATTTTCTTCCAGCTGGGCAGTATTAAAGCATTCATGATTTACGTTCCTCCATCCCGTTTCTGATTCCCTTTCCCTCATTTTTTGAGTGATCATTACTTCATGTTTTCCTACTCATTTCAATGGCCATCTTCATTATCTTCATTATCTTCTTGATAAATAGCAACTAATGACCACACAGTTTTGCACCTTATGAAAACGACCACGAGAGCAACCACCACTATTGCCTATTAGTTTATTATAATGATGACTGAACAGTATTTCCTCTTCAGTAGCACTTGCTGTTAATGGACTTAGCAATAAACATTGAAATTAGTGAATATCTGTGTTATCTGAATTCGTACAGTAAAAATGTTTGAGGGATAAAAGGTACAAAATAGCAGTTTCTATATTTATAGATTTAAGACAGAACTACTATTTGTGGGGATATCTGGAAGTTCATGAAAAATGTAATAATCACATACATTCCCATTATTATTCTTTGTATGTATAAATGCATGAAACATAAAAGATCAGAAATTTATTTTGCCCAACTATTGTTGGCTTTTTTAGATTTTTTATAGAAGGTTTTTCATTAATACAAATATTAATGAATCAGATGGGTGCATGTTAGAGTGAAATATTCATATTAAACATATAACCTATTCCGTGGTGTCTTTCTGCTGTTTTCTTGTGTGTGTTTACTTGCATGGTAACCAAAATAATATTACTTCTATCACTGTAGAAAAGAATTTAAAAACCAAGGAGGTTACATTCACTTCGCTAAAATTTATCCTGTAGAAACTTACAATGCTACTCAAAATAACAATCTGAAATTCTTCAGAGCTCAATCAGCCTCTAACCTTAATATCAATATTAACTCTAAATCTGAAAGTTATTTTTGTTCAAATTATAAATATCTGGATCTCAGGACAGTGAGATTAATTGGATCCCTAGCTCAGATGCTCCGATAGACATTCAAACCCAAGACAAAATCAGTAGTGTAAATACAAAACAAACTCTAGGAAACCCATTCCCCCATTGCTGGTAAACATGCCACAGCATTAATGGCCATATAGTACAGGAAAATATCACTCAAAGATACAGTTCAGAAGGCAATGATGATGTCGCCAAAACCTGATGATGTCGCCAAAACCATTCAAAACCTGATCGCTGAGATTCCTGTGAGTGTTGAAATAAAGAACAGGGAAAACAAATTTCAGTCATGGAATCAAGGTAAAAATGTGCACAGTTTTGACAGACTAGTTTGTCTCATTTTTTGCATGAAGCCGCATCACATTGCAAAGGTGTTAATACAGTCGTAGGAAAGCTTGGCTGATAAACAATAAATAGGTTATCTGAATAAAAATCCACAACGTCGTAATAAATGGTTAGAAGAGAACAGAAAGAAGAAATATCGATATGACCTCATGCAGCACTTTTATTACTATACAAGGAAGAATATTAGAATAATACGGACATACAATTTATCAGTAAAAGATGAAACATACAAAATAAAAGTTTTATTGAATTCTTTTCAGAATTAGTGAGGATAGAAAATCCTCAATGCTTAGATGATTTACCATTGTTCTTATAACAACTAAGTGAGGTAGAAGTTTACCAAGCATGAAAGGAATTAATATTGACAGCACTCCTGAGCCTTACCGATTTTTATTGAAAATTTTTAATAACTTTGACACATTTTAGTTCCTGGGTTTCATTACTGGTAAATGTACCACAAGTATTTAGGAAAGGATATACTATTTTGATTTGAAAATCAGAAGACACCTATGTATTAGGTAACTGACACCCCATTGCAATGTTTTCAGTATTAAGAGAGGACACTTGAGAGGAAGCTTAGGCCATACATAGATTTATCAGAACAGCAAAGAGTTTTTGCTTCAATGCCTGGGTCATTAATTAACTCTTTGTTAACAGCTGCCTGCAGAATGCAAAGATAAAGGGAAAAAGTCTGCTGCATAACATCCTTGATGTATCAAAAGCATTTAATACAATTGGTCACAAATATCTAGAGATAACTATGAACACACAACCAATTCCTCCATGTCTGCAATCCTTAGTACTATAACTTATGACAACACATTTAGTGTCAAAATAGATACAGTGACACGAACCAAGGGCATTCAAATCCATAGAGAAGTGAGTAGCTCAAGGTTCACATTTATTGCCTCTGTTATTTAATGCTGGTATTGATTTTATATTAAGGGAGGTGAATGATAATGAAATTACCTCTAAACTTGGATGTTCACTTGTGGATGATCCCAAAAATTTGGCAGTGGTGGGCTTCACTGGATGATATTGCCCTGGTATCAAAAAATGAAGACTTTGCTGTAATTATGATAGATATAATCAACCATCAAGTTTGGCCTCAACTTGAATCTACAAAGATCAAACGCATTCGTAAGAATGGTAAACTGAAAAACACTAGCAGAAATAGGAGTATGTGTCAGTGGAGAAATAATAAGCATACTACAATATGCAGATGATACGGTGAAAGTATTGAGAACATACAGCTATTTCTAGAAAAGTTGAATGACACTGGTAAAGAAACGGGCATAAAAATAAATGCTGACAAAATAAAACTAAAGATTTTTAGCGAGATAAAGAACAATATGGCTATTTTAAAACTTACACAGCATCAATCCAACAAGTAAGCAAGTTTTAGTACCTCAGTTGCTGCATTACTGATGCCCTAGAGCCCAATTTGTAAAACAAGGCCCTATAGAAATAGCTTGAACCACCCTGAATAGAATGAAATCTTTGTTATGTAATGATGCTCTCAATTTAAAACTTTTGACAGCACATGGTTAAATGCTAAGTGTGGGTCAACACTGCTCTGTGGTGTCGAAACATGGACCCTGAAACAGCACACAGTTAAGAAATAGAAAGCCTGTAAAATGTGATTACACAGAAGAATGTTGAAAAACAAGTTTTACAACAGGCACATGGTAAAAGAGAACTGCTGGTTACTGTTAAAAGCAGTAAAGGGCTGATGACCTAGCTGTTAGGCCCATTTAAACAACAAACATTAACTTCATCAAAAGCAGAAAGACAGCCTATTTGGGCCATATACTTCATGGTGTGAAATTCAAGGTTGTGCAACTTATTTTAAAGAACAAAATTGAAAGGCACAGGGGAAGAGGGAATATTAAAGACTTGGACGGGTATACAGAGCATTGAACAACTGTGTTGCAAAGGACTGAAAAGCATTAGCTGTGGTGATCCCCAACGTCTGAGAGACTGAGCATGGCACATAGAAGAACAAAGAGACAACACCTACTACAATCTGCAGTATATCAATATTGATGAGAAAGCTATCTAGGTGTAACTTAGTGAAATTATTAGATGAAGGATCTGTGATAAATAAATTAAATTTCAGCTTAACCAAGCTCATTAACTGATGATTCTTGAAACCTGATCAAAAGATCAATATATTTGGCCCAGTGCACCCCCTTTAACAAAAATATGACATATCTTTCTGCAAGACATTGATAAGTTAGTCAGAAGTGCTATGAAACAAATAATTAGAATACTAAATGACAGCCCAGATTGAATATTGTATTAATCTAAAACAGTCCATGGTTTGCTTATTATGAAGGCTTCATGGGAAGCATTTCTTCAGCACATTAAGATATGCAACCACCTTAAGTGCAGTTCAAATTTACTTTTATAACATTCCAGAAATTTCATAGAAAAAATTCAAAACAGTTTAAGACATCTTAATGTAGTAATTGATGAAGAGCTCAACATAAAAAGGAATTAGAAGAAACTGTGTGGTCAGGAAAAGCTTACCCCTTCTCGGAGTAGTAGAAATATAATATTAGGATATCCATGAAGAATGAACTAGCTGCTTCTTAATGATTGAACATCATAAAGATGAACTGCAATGTTGTCGCAGTTTGAAGTGTTCCTGGCAGAAGCTTAAATATCCGTTGTCATGAATGCAATGAGATTGAAACCCTTCCTTACATTCGTGGTTTTTGCCACAAAGGATAGCTCTTGAAAAACAACTGGCACCATAGACTCAGAAGAATAGGTGATTGCTTTAGAAGTACAAAGCTGTTCAAGGTATATGAATAAGTAACCTGAACGTTAACTGGAGGTTCATTTTAAGGAGCAGACATTGTAGTAGTCATCAATAGGAAATCCATCATTACCAATCTAACAGTCAGATTTGAGCCAGATGAAAAGCAGTCCAAAGAGGTTTATACAGAAAAGAAAAGGCACTATGAGCCTTGCTTCCATGACTTTGGACACACGTATAACAATAATGACGGGGAAGTTACTGGTATGTTGTTTGGTGCCCATGGAACAATCACAAATTTCTCCATGAATATTTTCAAAGGATTTTGACTCCCTATGAATTTTCTGCATGATAAGTTGACTGTCAGGGGGCAGCTACCCAAAAATAATAAATATTGAGATTAACATTCCTTTCTAATAAAAATTAAATATATTTTTAATTTCTATTGCCTTCATAGATTAACTGGTAGGCTGAACATTTGTGGTTTCCCTAGTATTAGGGCAGCTATCCGTAGTGGATTTTTTCTGTGTACAGTTTTTCAATGCAGGTAATAGTTCCTGAGAAATTTGACATTTCCTGTTTTGGGCCCTGTGATATTGCTACACCACCATACTAATCAAATAATATACAACTTAGTGCACAACCCAGCTATCCTTGAACTTAAATACCGGTTTTTGAGAAATTCTGTCCAGCAGCTTTTTGAAGATGATGTGACGGACAGACAGAAATTCAACCAAACCCACTTTAGACTTTTGTATACCTAAAGGATCATCTGGGATGGTGATGCTATAGCAGAGATGTGACCAGCAAAGGTAAAACCAGTGGAATCACAACACTCAATAATGAGTAAATCTATTACTGATTGTGATATGTTACCTAATCTGAGATAAAAGTTAAATATGAGGCAAAAATTTGCGATGTACTGTACAGACAAAATTATAATATTAGTTTTACAGATTTGCTGTTAATCTGTTGATTCATTTTATGCCAATAGGAAGAGTGAAACAAATGCAGGAATATATACAAAAGATAACACAGTGGCACGTTAGTAACAGAAGAAGGAGCAACTGAAAGGAAAGTCAAGAACATGCTTTTCAGGATTTACCTTGTATGTTTCTGGATGAACTGAGCACCCCTATAATTCTCTTTCACAGTTATGTGGTTTCTTCCTCTTTCACCCCTTCTACCTTGAAAAATTTCAGATATTCACAAGTTTTAAATGTTAATTTCAAGAAATAATTGTTTGGCCTCAGCCATAGAGCTGCAGACCTAAATTGGTGCCATCTAGGTAGCCACTGAATGTGCTACTGGAATTCTCGCACATGTCAACAACGAAGTTGAGTATTAAGAGATTTTTACAACCCTTTACAAATTTACTACCTTGGTTGGCAATGAATCTGCAAACTTGAATTGGACACTTGACCACTGACTCGCTGAGGCAGCAATTTCAAGAAATTAATAGTTTATAGTGGCATGACATTCTGATTAACAAATGTGTTCATTCATAACATAGCCTTTAAATTATACATAACCCTCCTGCCAGTTTTCTCGTATCTCGTTCTTGATACGGTACTTTTATGCTTGTTACCTCCAACTTACAAGTTAGACATCTGGAGTTTATCCAGCTTTAACTTCAGTACATCTAACTTAGCCTTGAATCAGAATGATTATTTGGTCTGTGAATTCTACATAGCCTCAAATCTTTTGGGTCTTCCCTACCAATATTACTCCAGTTTAAGCAACACTTGTCATACTTGCTGCAATTTTCTTCAAGTTCTAGGAGACAAAGATGACCTATTTAATTTTCCAGATATTGTTACATGAAAAGTTCTAACTCATCAGCTTTCACTATTTCTGTTTAAAGTAGTCTCTTATGCTCAACATATCATTGCATCCTTGAGCTACACTATGCTTCATTAGAGATGGGGCCACCAAGCTCGATAGCTGCAGTCGCTTAAGTGCGGCCAGTATCCAGTATTCGGGAGATAGTAGGTTCGAACCCCACTGTCGGCAGCCTTGAAAATGGCTTTCCGTGGTTTCCCATTTTCACACCAGGCAAATGCTGGGGCTGTACCTTAATTAAGGCCACGGCCGCTTCCTTTCCACTCCTAGCCCTTCCCTGTCCCATCGTCGCCATAAGACCTATCTGTGTCGGTGCGACGTTAAGCAACTAGCAGAAAAAAAAAAAAGAGATGGGGCCAACATCTTTACTGATTGTAACAACTTTTTCTGGACTTCCAAACAGATGATTCCTTCACTGTTTGAAGTACAAAAAAAAAGTCACAAGAACTCCCACCCCGCAGGGCTTCCATTCTGGGAGCAAGGCGTAGCAGACACAAAACCTCTCTTCTTTTCTTCCAGCCATAACAGTTTTAAGTTTGTGAGGTCTAGAAAGTCTTTTGTTTTTTTACTTTTCATGGGCCTTCTGTTTCTTTGCTCAGATTTTCATTCTTCAAAGGATTTTCTATTATCATTACAGTTGAGAGAGGATAATTGTATCTTGGTATTCTGTATACAAAAGGAGGTTCACCAGCTGTACTCCTGATTCCTGCAGCAACATCAACAAAATCCATTATTTTCATTGCTTTGTGTACTGAATAGTGAATAGTCAAGTCATGGCCCATTGCAGAGAGGAAACTGCCAACACACTTTCAACTCATACTCTGATGTTACTTGACTTTGACATAAAGACAGTAATTTGTGAAGACCCAGACCATTAATTACTGCTTTAATTCTGGATCATGCAACATTTATTGCCTCTATGGACATGACAGGAGCCCCATTATGTAAACAACATATATTACCGATACCATTCCACTCTGACTACTTCTTGTTCTATGGGGTATGAACACCCAACTAAATAAAGTCACATCCTGTATTCTTACTAATCAAAATACATTCTTGACAGCACTGCAAGGAAGAAGCTTGTACTTCCCATTGTTTTTTTGTTTGTTTTTTCAAATCCAGAAAGTCATTTTTGTAAGTGCAAATCTTCAGCATTGTACTGTTACAGTTGTACATCATTATAATCAAATCATTAGGAATAAGCCACATTTATTAGTTAGGTCTTCACCCAACTAAAGCCAACCTCACCATGTACATTTTATATCTGTGATCTGTTTCAACACTGAGTAATAAAGGTGATAAGCAGTAGCATAACTAAGAATGCATGAATTCCATGCAAAAATTTCCATTGGGTCCCCTTTCTTATATCTGCCCATGCCAAAAGTTGTAGTTTTGCTGTGTTAATGAAGAATATTGTAACTACAATGTCATAGTAATATTTTGGTGGTGAATTTGAACTTACCTAATAATAATAATAATAATAATAATAATAATAATAATGAGCTTTTCTCACAATATTCCTAAGCGCCATTGCTTCATCGACAGGAACTCCATGGCAGCTTTCTTGGCGTCAGTAATCCTTAATTCACTTTCATCGGAAAGCACAGATTAATGAACATAGTCTCATCTGCGACGTATTACGCAGGTATGATTGTAGCTTACTGAATGAGTGCTCTACCATTGCTGTGATGGCTTGAAAAATGAGGACCACACAGATCTGGAACACTGCTGGTAATAGCAGGATATTCTGCAGTTAATAATTTGGGCAGTTCCTTTATTGTTGAAAGTTCATGAACCTCTTCCATTATTATGGATCGAAATGTGATCAGTTGATGTAGATATGATTCCCATAGGGAACCTAAAATATTTGTCCCGAATGAGTAAATTTATAATACCAATATAATGATCCATTATTGGACATTATAAATTTTCCAGCTAACTCATTCTTGGTTGCCTGCATTTCGCCCTCGTGTGCTAAGTTAGGCTTGTCAGTTGGGACTTAGCACACCACCCAAGACGCAAGGCTAGTGCATACCGTGGAGGCCACTGCATAGGCTACTTGAAGCCACCAGCAGTGCCAATGCACTATGAGAGCTATGTCTCATTTTCAAAAATTGATTCCTGCCTGGCCATCAAATGATGTAGATATTGATTCCCATAGGGAACCTAAAATATTTGTCCCGAATGAGTAAATTTATAATACCAATATAATGGTCCATTATTGGACATTATAAATTTTCCAGCTAACTCATTCTTGGTTGCCTGCGTTTCGCCCTAGTGTGCTAAGTTAGGCTCGTCAGTTGGGACTTAGCACACCACCCAAGATGCAAGGCTAGTGCATACCATGGAGGCCACTGCATAGGCTACTTGAACCCACCAGCAGTACCAATGCACTATGAGAGCTATGTCTCATTTTCAAAAATTGATGCCTGCCTGGCCATCAAATGATGTAGATATTGATTCCCATAGGGAACCTAAAATATTTGTCCCGAATGAGTAAATTTAAAATATTATAATAATAATTTATAACTATATTTTATATTATATTATATATTATATTATATATTATATTATAATTATAATAATAATTTATAATTATAAATTTACTCATTCAGGACAAATATTTTAGGTTCCCTATGGGAATCAATATCTACATCATTTGATGGCCAGGCAGGCATCAATTTTTGAAAATGAGACATAGCTCTCATAGTGCATTGGCACTGCTGGTGGCTTCAAGTAGCCTATGCAGTGGCCTCCACGGTATGCACTAGCCTTGCGTCTTGGGTGGTGTGCTAAGTCCCAACTGACGAGCCTAACTTAGCACACGAGAGCAAAAGGCAGGCAACCAAGAATGAGTTAGCTGGAAAATTTATAATGTCCAATAATGGACCATTATATTGGTATTATGTAATCAGTTGTTCAGGAAAGGTAGGAGATAAATATGTAGCATAATATTCACAAAGTGTGGTATTTTTTCTTTATCATTTCCTTTTCAGGTATTTATTTATTTATTTATTTATTTATTTATTTATTTATTTATTTATTTATTTATTTATTTATTTATTTATTTATTTATTTATTTATTTATTTATTTATTTATTTATTTATTTAATTTATTTATTTCGTGTCAGTGTGTTGAAAGAACTTTTTTTTTCTAGTTGCTTTACGTCGCACCGACACAGATAGGTCTTATGGCGACAACGGGACAGGAAAGGCCTAAGAATGGGAGGGAAGCAGTCATGGCCTTAATTAAGGTACAGCCCCAGCATTTGCCTGGTGTGAAAATGGGAAACCACGGAAAGCCATCTTCGGGGCTGGGGTTCGAACCCACTATCTCCCGGATGCGTTGAAAAAACTTGAAATATAAATAAAGTGTATATATATATATATATATATATATACAAACAAAACAAAGTACATTTTTCACAAAACATGTTTCACACAATATCTGCCCAGAAATGGGCAACAGAAATTCCCTCTTCAGTGGCTTGAATCAAGTCTTGAAGTGTACAACGAACAGGGCAGGACTGACAGTCATACAGGTGTTGGGTAGTTTGTTGCTCCCCACAATCGCAGAAGTCTGACTGATCTTTCAAATAACCCCTTTTTTTAGGTTATCCTTGGATTTACCTACTCCACTCCTCAAACGATTCAGTGTCTTCCAGGTTGTCCATTCCAAATGATGACCGGGGGTGGAGATTCAGAATGCACCATCCAATCATAAAGATGCTCCATTTTTGCTCGCCACATATCACAACGTGCTGTTCTTGTTGGTTTATCCAGAGCCTTGGAGATATTGAGGAAACTTTTCCCGAACTTCAGTCTTCTGGGTGGAGGTCGATGTCCAAATAATGGGTGGTTGCTTGCGAGATCCACCTTCGACCTCTCTTGCCTTGCAAATACTTCTCGCCGAATGTCTGGAGGAGAAATACCAGCCAAGCAGTAGAGTTTGTCAGTGGGAATAGGTTTCAGACACCCAGTTACTATTTTACATGTTTCTTTAAGGGCTGCATCTACCCGCTTCGTATGGGCTGACCTGAACCAGACAGGACATGCATACTCAGCTGCAGAGAAACTCGGAGCAAGAGCTGAGGTTCTTAACAAAGTTGGATGGGCTTCCCATTTGCTTGAGCCAAGTTTACGGAGGATCTTATTTCAGGCTGAGACTTTCTGTCCAGACTTAACACAGTGTTTCTTGTATGTTAAAGTCCGGTCTAAGGTGACACCCAGGTACCGTGGTGTAAAACAATGCTTCAGTTGCTTACCGTCCCACGTCACGCACAGCTGTCTTAGTAGCTTCTCGATTTCGAAGATGAAATGCACACACCTGGGTCTTAGTTGAGTTTTGCAGTAGCCAGTTCTTCTGATAGTAGTGCATTTGAGAGCTGCATTTCAGTGGTTTGAAAGTCGTCGCACTGGACCACTAAAGCCAGGTCATCGGCATAAATGAAGCTTCTAGTATAGGAAGGCCTTGGCTGATCATTCGTGTAGATGTTAAAGAGGATTTGCAAGAGGACACTGCCCTGGGAAGTCCATTCCGTTGATCCCTCCACCTACTGTACTTTCCTTGAAACTCAACAAAGAACCGGCGATTCTGCAGGAGAGTTTCAACAAATTTCGTGAAACCATAGTCTCTGGTGAAGTTATAGAGCGTGATGATCAAAGTTCTATGATGCACGGTGTCGTACGCTGCTGTAAGGTCCACGAATACCACTTCTGTGATTTTACGTCTTTCAAACCCATCATCTATGTGCTGAGTTAAATTGAGCACCTCTGAAGTGCAACTCCTTCTGGATCTAAAGCCCGCCTGTTCTGGAATAAGATGTTGATATACTGTACATTAGATGCAAGGCGCTCAAGTAGGATCCTCTCAAATATCTTACATAGGTGAGCAAGTAATGATATTTGCCTGTAGCTCTTAGGATCTAATGGATCCTTACTTGGTTTCAAAATAGCCATCACTCAAGACTTCCTCCACACCTTAGGTATCTGTTTACTCTGCAGGCAATTGTTTAGAAAATCAACAACCCACTTCCTTGCTCTGGAACCAAAATGTTTTATTTGTTCCACTCTCATATCATCCAGACCTGTAGCCTTGCCATTTTTGGATTTCTTTATGGCTTTCTCTAGTTCCTCTAGAATGATATTCGTGAGGTCGCTAGACTCCTATTTTGGCGTTCTATTTTAACTCTATTCACCCCTTGTGGGTGTTGGATGCACATGTAGAATACACCCGTGGTATCCTGTGCCTGTCGTAAGAGGCAACTAAAAGGGGCGACCAAGGGATGCTGGTATTAGAACCATGAAACTACTATTGATTAGTACCATCACGCGGGGAACACCATGGGTCGCCTTTACTTACGAGTAGTACCACTATATTTGGTACATAATAGGTTTGTGATTAGTAGCAGCAGAGAGTGGTTCCCCTGTGAGTTTCCAGTACCCGTGATTAGTACCATTGTGAGAAACGCCACAGGTCTGGGCGTTGCCTGTGAGTTGTACCACTATATGAGCGACACCGTGGGTCTGCATTGCCTGTGATTAGTACCCACTATGTGAGGAACACCACGGGGCCCATGGGACCGGCACCCATGCCTAGTACACCTAGGTGAGGAAACTCATCGGTTTGCGTTGGCTATGAGTGGCACCATTGTGTGAGAAACACCATAGGTCTGCGTTACCTGTACGAAGTACAATACTTGTGATTAGTACCATCTTGTGTGGAACACTGTGAGTCTTCGCTACTTTTGATCAGTACCCCAACATGACAAAAATCATGGTTCTATTTTACTCGCGACATGTACCATTCTTTGGGGCCTTAGACGTGGATTTTGCACCCCTTTAGACATCAAGCATCCTCGATTCAGGATTCTGCTTTATGAGTGGTCCCTTGGTCAGTAATAAATTATATATGATCCTTTTTTTTAGTTGAATCCACTAATTTTTTTGTTTGCTCGTGTTTTGTCTGTTTTTGCTTCATGTCCATCCATTCCTTCTTCATGACGATTTTTTTTCTTTTGGTCAGTGGATGATTTTGAATTTTTTGTTATTTCATTTCGTACCATTAGGGGCCAATGACCTCGATGTTAGGCCCCTTTAAACAACAAGCATCATCATCATCATTTTAACTCTATTCATATAACCCCCTATTTTTCCATTGAACAGAAGTTGATGAGCAGTGGCATCTGGGGACAAATTGACGTGTACAGGGGCTTTTGTGAAGTCATTATTAAGCCTCTTTAAGAGTCGCCAGGCTCTCTGACTACTTTTGAACATGTCCAGCTCTTCAAGGGTAGATATCCAACAATTTTATTTTTCTTCCGCTAACATTGTTGTCAGCTCTAGATCTTTCTGCACAGTCTGTTTGCCAAAGGGCTTCGTCTCGAATAGATCAATATATTCAGCCAGCAGAGCTGAGGAATGTTGATTGAGACCAGGAACATAATTCATGCGACAACCTCTGGGAATTGACTGTCTGGAGCTCTTGTTCACTGCATCTACAAACAGGTCATAGTCAGTTATAGAAATACCTATATCAGATACAGCATCTTCCAAATATGCAGTGTACTGAGCTCGATAGCTGCAGTCGCTTAAGTGCGGCCAGTATCCAGTATTCGGGATATAGTAGGTTCGAACCCCACTGTCAGCAGCCCTGAAAATGGTTTTCCGTGGTTTCCCATTTTTACACCAGGCAAATACTGGGGCTGTACCTTAATTAAGGCCACGGCCGCTTCCTTCCCACTCCTAGCCCTTTCTTGTCCCAGCGTCGCCGTAAGACCTATCTGTGTCGGTGCGACGTAAAACGACTAGCAAAAAAAAAAAAAAAAAAAAAAAGATATACAGTGAACTTGTTCCAGTCTGCTTTCTTAAAATTATATCGCCTGCGGAGAGGTTCGCTCATGGGACGTACCGCAGCAAATACCTGACACATGATGAGTCTGTGCTGTGTGTGTGGTATAGGGGTGCCAATGTTCTTTATACACTGCTAAGCAATTCTTTGCTAACAAAAGATTAGATCAGGTAAAGTGCTGACTTTTGAAGGCTGAAGCAGTGAGAATTTACATAAGATATCGTTAATGCTTTTAAAGGGTTCTGTAAGTTGCTGAATTATGGTGTCCAGGCAACCATTACAAACAAATATTCAGAACTTTCCGTCTGCGTTCTGTATTCATTTGTCATCTGCCATTTCATCAAAGAACTTCTTAACATGGCATTACTGTGTTGTTTTGAAAACAGGTTCTACTGTATTTTTCCAGGAATTTGAGATTTATTTTGCTTCCTTTAAAACAAAACTCCAAAATTACTGCCTCAATTCTATCATATTATTTCGGGCTTGTTTTAACAGTGATGTGGCCGTCAATAAATCAGTTGATTTGGAAACGATATGGTGTACTGTAACATTTTATTCTGGAATACAAACACAACTACATACTGAAAGGAATTTAGTTCCTTTTAATATGGGTATGCTTTAGGGCTGGATCTATCTGGAATTAGCATAATCAGTTTAGTGTAAACAGAAAATCGACACCATGATAACAAGGCAACCAGTGTTCATCATCTGTCTATACTAAGTCTTTGTCATATTCTTCCTTATGATATTACTGTGTGCCAAAATCCTGCCTTCTATATACATTAGGTTCAAATGGCACTTGTTGCAAATGTGTTTCCACTGTCTTTAACTGGCATTTCGTCTAGGTCACAGAAAAACTTGCATACTGCAACTTCACCGAAGGCAGCAGAATTTTTCTCATAACACGCATCTTGTGAAAATTTGTGGTCATAAAATTATGTATTAAATCAGCGACCATTTTGTTGGATGTGGATCTTGATAGGTGGGGCTATCTTGTGACATGGCATAGGAATGTTGTGTGCTGGATCAGCTCAGCTGCCATATTGTTGGACGTCGATCATGATACTATATTTTTCTTTCAGTTTATTGGAATTCTCTATCTTCCTTGCGGGTGGAGTGAAAAGATGCATTATCTGTACCCCCATGCATGTTTTTAGGAGGCTACTAAGAGGGGAAGAACCAAACAATCTGTACTCGTTCCCTTGTCATGGAAGTCCAAAAACATATTCATGATTCTATGCTTTTCTGTGTAGTAGAGAAATTTATGTATGTCTTTTTTTATCTCAACACAATAGTTGTGGTTGTTTTTGGAAAACTTGTTTGAGAACAGAATTATATTCTCAAGGCAACCTATAAAACCCACTCTTTTTGACTGTGATCATTGTGTTATGTGTTTTTAGAACTTTATGATTTAATTTTTGCTCTGCTTTGCTAACTGGCTGATGATGACACTTCAAAAATGTTGAAACTGGTCCCAAATGAACAGGTTGTAACTTCTATTTGGTTCAACTTAATAACAGAATATTGAAAAGGTGGATCCTTCCTTCTATTTAATATCGTATCAGAGTGTTGAGACGCTGGCTTTCTGACTCAACTTGGCAGGTTCGATCCTGGCTCAGTCCGGTGGTATTTGAAGGTGCTCAAAATACATCACTCACGTGTCAGTAGATTTACTGGACCCCAACTTGGCAGATTCGATCCTGGCTCGATCCACTGGTATTTGAAGGTGCTCAAAATACGTCAGCTCTGTGTTGATGGATTTACTGGCACGTAAAAGAACTCCTGCAGGACTAAATTCTGGCACCTCGCCATCTCCGAAAACCGTAAAATTAGTTAGTGGGATGTAAGGTCAATAACATTATTTTAGATTTACTGGCACATAAAAGAACTCCTGCGGGACTAAATTCAATCCCCTCAGCAGCTGTGTAAAGCATAAAAGTAGTTAGTGGATCATAAAAACCAATAACATTAAATTAAATTTTTACCCGTGCAGTATACACTCTCTTTTATACGTATTTGCAGAGTATGGTATTTTCCACTCATATGTTGCACAGTCACTCTCTTGGCTACAATAATTGTTAAGATCCAATTAATTGTCTTTTAGTATCTTAACAGTTTCCTTTCCAAATTATTTTCCAGTTTTCTGATCTATTTTATAGAACCAAATAAGATTCAAAAACATTTACAGACTCCCCCAGTTCTATTTTAACATATCAAATGATCACATTTAACTGATGATCTTTATTTATATCCTGAGTTGTGTCTAACAAACTGGTAAAGGTTGGAACTTGACATTTCTTACAATAGATTTTTAATACTGAGTGAGACAAGAGTGAAGTTGTTCATTTTGTATTTGAGGGCTTAAATATTTGGAGTAACATAAACAAAACCTATGTATTGCTTGACCTGTCTTTGTTTCAAGTTTTGCTGTATTAAGAGCTGAAAGATCTATTTGTTAATAGGTCTTGCAGAAAAGGATCTTCAGGTTGATGGGGCTATAAATTCATAATTTTCATTTTGAAATCATCACTTAATTCTTCAGTAAGGTGACTACAGTTAGTTTCAAATAAAGTATATCACATCGTCAGTGAAGGAATAACTATCTGTCAAAATATCTCATATGGAAACTTACTCGTCAACTGAAACAAACTCATTGTTAGACCTGCAACTACTAACATTAGGAATAGATTCACTTGTACTTACAAAAAATGCATTTTTTTCTTCCAAATTTCTAACTGATTCTTCCCTTTCACGACCTTTACGCTTTCGGGGGCTACTGTAATATTTAGATGAACTCTTGTTTTCCTAATTCTCTGAGGACACTTATTCACTGGCACCTATCGTGCGTCTCAAGAGGAAACTGACTTAATGATGCTCATCATTTATCTGTACAATTTTTGCACTGCCAGTGTTATTGTTGCATATACATATTAAAGAAAACCAGCAAGAAGAACATAAACTGTGTATTATAAAGGTCTACTTTTAATTCTCAGATGATTGTAATCTACCTCATTTCAAATAAAAAATTAAAAATAAAGTAATTCATGCCTAATTGTTCATATTTACAGAATGTAATTGAAATACATGAATTTATTTAAACTGGTAACAGTAGAGACTATTGTAAGTACCCTATACAAGGAAATTGTCAACTATCTTTAAATTGAAATATTAAAAAGTCAATGTTTCTAGGTTTTCAGTAACTCTTCAGGCAGGAGTGGCAAACTAAGTCTGCTGTATCTGGAGGGGTTAGGAGCAAGGGAAGATCAGTAAGGGGAAGTTGATGCATAATCCAAAAATATCTTTGTCTGTTAGCTGGGCGAGGAGGGACGGGAGTGAACTGATAAAAGAATAGCGGTGCTCATCTTGTATAATCCCTTCGTAAACAAATTGATGTTGTTGAATCCACACAAAAAAATAGGATATTTGGACCAGTAGTACTGTATAGCTGCATAGAGTACTGATTACTGATTGATTGTCATTATAAAGGACAAATAGTTTTGATAATTAGCCCCAGTGTGGAAGTATGTTTGAAAACATATGTGAATACATAGTATGTCAAGCACTGTGTTACATACATATCACATGGTTGTACCAAGATTTGAATGCAGGGTCCAATGGAGAATGACTAGGAGCAAAAAATAAAGCTCTTTGCTATGCAGAGGGTTAAGGGATAAAGTAATAGAAAATAAATCTCCTCGCTCTGCTAAGGGGTAAGAGATTGATCAAATGGTTAGACATCGGCCTTTCAATACTGCATGCCAGTTTCAAATCTCAGTCGGTGCATGTGAAATTTGTGCTGGACAAAGCAGAGCCAGAACATAGTTATCTCCGGTCTTCTGTGTCAGTTTAATTCTGGCAGTACTCCATAATCGTGAATGATGCCATTTTAACAGCAGCTGCCATAACTAGGGGAAAGATGCAGAGCTGTTTAAATCTGGCTGCTGGTGGTGTGTTATTCTTGGTTTATAGCTAACACTTGTAAAGGATGTTCTAGGTTTTTAATGATTACAGGACATCATCCATCAACCTGTCTGCTGGCCTGAGTGGCTCATTTAGTTAGACATTGTCTTTCTGAGTCCAAGTTTGCAGGTTCAAATCCAGCTCAGGTCAGTGTTTGGTGTCTTTGAAGGGTGTTTTAAGGGGACAGTATAGTCATCATATTTCATTCGTTTCACATGCCATTTATTTATTTACTTATGATTCTCCTTTCCTAACTGTTACAGACCAGTTAATTGTGGACCATTCATCATGCAGGTTCTTTTTACTAATTAAACAAATAAAACACATACAGCGCGCGGCTGTGAGCTTGCATCCGGGAGATAGTAGGTTCGAATCCCACTATCGGCAGCCCTGAAGATGGTTTTCCGTGGTTTCCCATTTTCACACCAGGCAAATGCTGGGGCTGTACCTTAATTAAGGCCACGGCCGCTTCCTTCCAATTCCTAGGCCTTTCCTATCCCATCATCGCCATAAGACCTATCTGTGTCGGTGCGACGTAAAGCCCCTAGCAAAAAAAAAAAAAAAAACACATACAGGGTGCTCAGAAACAATGTAAACCAGGTATATGAGCGTAAGAGGATTTGGCTACTGATAAATAATTTGAAAGAAATAATTTGATATCTCGCTCTGTTGTCATTTTATCAGCTGCTAAATTTAGCCAATCCGATCACTTTGCGGGTGAATTCAAATTAACTTTACGAGGTGATGGTACTAAATCTGCACATGGCTTAAGACCAGCTTGAGAGCCATGCCGAAAAATCAGCGACAAACACCAACACACAGTAGGTTTCAGTTGGTGTCACCGTAGCGCACTTGCTATGGCACGGTCCTGTCAATTCGGAGGTCCATGTTCAATTCTCTACCCCTTGCAAAGTTGCTTTTCTTCGATTGGTGCTCTCAAGCCAGTCTTATGCTTCATGCATATTTTGCAATACTGCCTCGAAAAATCCATTTGAAGTTGCCCATGAAGCGATTTGATTGGCTAACTTCAGCAGCTGATAAAATGACAACAGCACGGGTTATCAAATTATTCCTTTAAAATTATTTATCAGTATTGCCAACACTCTAATGCTCATATACTTAGTTCACATTGTTTCCTAGCGTCCTGTGTATATTATTCCTTTCTCGCACAGGGTGTCTCCAAACTTTTATCTCAGAAATAATTAAGACATACAACTGTCAACTTGGGTACTAATACATAGAAAACCGATTTCACCACAGCAGCCATATTTTAATATGCCTTTTAATATACCGTAACTGACATTATGAGCATAGTAACTTCAGTTGGTTTTTTATTTTTATTACAGACCACTTTATAATACAGTTGTTTGCATAAATTATTTTGCTAATAAATTGTGCAATATATAGTATTTTTCTCTCAACCGTTGTGAAGAAAATCAGAAATCTGTATTGCTCACTTTAAAGGAGTATAATCAATTATCATCTTGCAGAAAATTTCAGCTTGATAACTTACATAGTTTCTCAAAATAGTGTAGTTAAACGTCTATAAAGAAATCAAAGTGACGGTAAACAACAAGAAACAAGAACTTTACAGCAACTTAACACAATTCAGAGCAACCCAGCACCATATGCATCTTGATCCTGTATATCCTCTTCTCTCTTCCTTTTCTCTGTCCTAATTCTTAATCTAACCTCTTTGGATATCTGTAAGGTACATTTTTCTGCCTCTGCAACGTGTAATTTATAGATACTGGTAAGATCACTTTTCATGTTTGCTCCAACTTCAAAGCCCTATTCCTCAACACCTTCATTCTACTTGCTGCCCCATTTTTGAAACAGTGCATCCAAAACTCTTATTCAAAGGGTAATGTCTACAAATACAGTTACCGAGCTCGATAGCTGCAGCCGTTTAAGTGCGGCCAGTATCCAGTATTCGGGAAATAGTAGGTTCGAACCCCACTGTCGGCAACCCTGAAGATGGTTTTCCGTGGTTTCCCATTTTCACACCAGGCAAATGCTGGGGCTGTACGTTAATTAAGGCCACGGCCGCTTCCTTCCCACTCCTAGCCCTTCCCTGCCCCATCGTCGCCATAAGACCTATCTGTGTCGGTGCGACGTAAAACGACTAGCAAAAAAAAAAGAAGTTTTTATTATTACACATTCCCATAAGCAGTTGTTGAAACTTTCATTAGGATTTCCTAAAGTCAGGTGCCCATTGTCTTCTGCACATGTTCACAACATTCCATTTTATTTACCTATTATCTCTATACACCTGCGACTCCTGCACTTGAAGAAACCCCGTAGAATCACCGTCCCCAACATAACTGGTATACCTGACATGCATGGAGAAGACGTGTTCTGTCATCTCTTGCTGTCACTTAAAGTGGGCGTTCACCATGTGCTACCACCTTTAAATGCACAAAAAGAAGGATTTAAACTGCAGAAAGTTGTTAAAATATATATTCTTGGGAAGACCATTCAAAAGAGAGTCCATAAATAGTGACAACAACAAAAAAATCTATATTTCCATCAAATTATACTACATGGTCCCCTTAGGATACCTTTGGCTTCTGGCACATTAAAAAACTCCTGCAGGACAAATACATATTCTTCCTTCATTTTACACTACACACCCTACTTTTCCTGTCCATAATTTGCTTTGCAGTACACTGCAGCGATCTTCTCCAAATTTTTTGGTATTAATCTGTGGCATTTGTTTGTTAAAATTAACTTCAATGTGGAGAATGATCTCTCTACATCTGTGGATGTTACAGGACGGTATTTGAATTTGGGAGCGAGTGTAGGTGTTAAACATTCTGGTAGATTCACATTATCAGTACCAGCTGAATATTTGTATATTTGAATATGACGTAGTCCGGATTTTGTTTGAGGACATCACAATATTTTGTTTGCGGATTGAGTCTGAGGTTTCCTGGGATATGTTCCAGTTCACACTTCACTTTCTCCATTATCTCCAGCGAATCACTAAGGCCCCTATTGTACTAGGACACTGGTGGTGACACCAGGTGAGGCGGGCGTTAGGTTATGTGGAGCTTATTATATTAGAGACACTGGTGGCACCACCAGAAACTGGTGTCTGGCTGGTGGATGAGCCCGGAAACTGCTCGGGACACCAACGGTATCTCAGAACACACACTGGGCATTACTTCAAATGTAGCCTATCATACTAGGACATGGGTGGCGACACCTGGTTGTGACCCATTCACCCCTCCCTAGCCGCTTTTTCCTCAATCAGTTCCACTCGTGCTATTCTCAAAATAGGTTGTTTTCCATTGTATTCACAAAGGTGGAGGGAAACGTTATGAAGAAGAGTAGTGCTGGAGATAAGATGAAAGGGTTTGCTAATTTTATTGATAAGCAAGTGAATGCAGTGGACTTAATAGCCCAAGTTGAAAAATACCCAGTAATCTGGAACAGTACAAGCGACGAGTACAGCGAGAGAAATGTCAAAACAAATATATGGAATGAAATTGTGGTGTATTTCTTATCTGATTTTGAGGACATGGATGTCACTGACAAGAATATTCTATGAATGTTTAATTTTGCAAACAGCATCCTGACTTGAGGGAAGTGAATTTCAATTTTCAGTAAATTTCTATATAATTTTATGAATATTGTTTCATTCAGAAATCAACAAAAGCACATTATAAGCAGAACTAGCAAAGATAGGTCCTCATTTGTTGACGACATCTTTTAAAATGGATCTATACATGATTTCTGGTGGCGACACCAGTGTCTAGTGAACTTGTGTGTTGGCGACACCTTCAATGCCACTGGTGTCACCACAAATGACCTAGTATAATAGAGGCCTAAGATGCAACTCACATGTTTCTAGCTTCTTGATTGATTCTGGTATGGTTTAGAAGTGTGTCTTGATAAGTGCCAATTCCCTTTGAACATTTCCATTGCTGAAAGCCACTTTTGCCTCCTGAAAAGCACTGGCATCACTGACATCAAATCCTTCAAACACTTCACTCCATCAAAATGGTGACAACAGAAAATTGCAGCTTCAGTCCAAATTCTGCAGCACGTGAGGATTGGATCTGGAGGAAGAGGAACGTCCGGTAGGCAATTCCTTTAAGTCTCTGTCCAGAGACACACTTTCACAAACACTTTCTTCATAGTGGATATTAGATTGTTCACATTTGAAAATTGTGCCCTTATTTCATCTGCAACCCAGTTAAGACCGTGAGCTGCGCACGTTGAGTGAATCAAATTAGAATAAAATATCTTCAATGCTGCAATGGCTTTTAATATGTAGCTGGCAGAATTAGTCAGAAATACCTGGAACTGATTGTCTTGCCCACCTGGAGGCCAGAGCAGGCATATCAAATCAGTGACAAAGCGAGCCATTGTAGAACGTTTCTCCCATTCCAATACTTTACAAGAGATAAGATACAGGGTACTCGGTTCATCTCCGCTCAACTTCTTGACCAACATGTTTGCTACGTATCTACCACATGCATTCATCGTCTCATCTACAACTACCCCCTGTGGATGGGGGACGCAAATGAAGAATACCCCCACAGTATCCCCTGCCTGTCGTAAGAGGTGACTCTAAGGGGCCCCAGGGGCTCTCTACTTGGGAGCGTGTTTTGGCGACCACACGGCCTTTGGCTGACTCCCGGCATTGCTTCCACTTACCTGTGCCAGGCTCCTCACTTTCATCTATCATGTCCGACCTCCCTTGGTCAACTCTTGTTCTTTTCCAACCCCAACACTATTAGGTTTCCGAGGGCTAGGGAGTCTATAATTTTTCCGCCCTTCGTGGCCCTTGCCTTTCTTTGTCCGTTGCTTCATTTTTTGAAGAGACAGATCCCTTCTTTTTCTTCTTTTTTCTCTCTCTGTCTACCCCCTTTGGTTGGGGGACGCAGATGAAGAATACACCCATGGTGTCCTGTGCCTATCAAAAGAGGTGAGTAAAACGGACGACCAAAGGATGATCGAATTAGAACCATGAGACTGCTTGTAATTAGTACCACCACGCAGGTAACACCATGGGTCGCTTTTACTTGCGCATAGTACCACTATGTTAGGTATAAAATAGGTTTGTGATTAGTAGCAACAGAGTGCACTTCTGGCTTTTACAGTACCTGTGATTAGTACCGTTATGTGAGTGACACCATGGTTCTATGATACAGATGTTGATTCCCATAGGGAACCTGAAATATTTGTCTCGAATTAGTAAATTTAGAATACCAATATAAATGGTCCGTTATTGGATATGAGCTGTATTGAGAAGGGGAATCCAGCCTATTGACTTCTCAAAAACATGTGGACATTCTATACAACTAACTACAAAAACGTTCTGCTAACCCTGTATCAGTGCGAAGTGCAGTAAGCTCCTTTGAAATGGCAATTTAGAAAGTAAGGGACAATGTTGACAGCATTGTTGTGGAAGAAAATGTACAAGAAGACAACAGAGGGGAAAAGAAGATGCGAAAATAGTTATTTTTTGAGGAACATTGCTGCAAAGGAGGTGTTCAGCGTGATTATAAATCACACCAAAGAGAGGTTCAACTTCTCTAACCACTTACCGGCCTCCAGCTTCTTTAATCACCAATTCTTTCCATCCTTCCAAAATAATTTTCTAGAGTATAATCTTACGTATGTTATAGAAAAATAAACTGAAAACCAAACTGCAGGTGATTTATTCAAGAAGTAATTTTAAAGAAATGAACAATGCAACTGACTTCCTTGTTTTTTGATAGAGAACAATATCAAGGAACCTTTCGGAGAAGAGATGAAACTTTTGAAATTAATTATTACTGTCTTTACAGTAAAGGAACTCTAACCAAAAAGTAAACGTTGACTGTTTTGTTTTCAGACATAGTCCATGTCAGCTGTTTGTCTGCTCGTGTCTTCAGTTTTCTCCAAGCATTCCAGTATTGTTTCCTTATGCTCATTCAGTCTGAAAACACATCTTGATTTAAAGTTCCATCCCGTAGCTGAGCCCTGCAGAACTCTTCTGCCCACAACCTCATCAAGAATTGCCACTCTCTGAGGCGAATGAGAATAAAAATGCTGGTATCTCCCCAATGGTGGCAAAGCAATCGCACTTCTTTCTTGTGGCTAGCAGACTGGGTCAGAATTAAATTCAATTGATGGGCATAACAATGCACAAAGTAAGCAAATGGGTAGTCTTGTCTTACGATTGTTTGTACTCCCAAGTGTCGGCCGCTCATAACATTGCCACCATTATAAATTTGGGAGACTACTTTTTCTTTGTGCTCTCCAACTACTTCAGTGAGGACCCCTTTTATACAATCGGTTGACGAATAGGCGTCGTTTCCTGCTGGGTTTAAGAAAGTCCAGAACCTTTCAACAGGCTCCCCATTAGCTAATACATATTGGAGTACAATGACTAACTGACACTCGGAAGACACATCAGATGTTTCATCTGCTATCAGGGAGACTAAATCTGCAGTAGCTACTTCAGCTAAAATATTCTCGCCACACACTTGCAACATGCATTCCAGAATGTCATTTTTAATGTCCTTTGACAGACCCATGAAGGCTGTAGCACTGTTGAAATGACCCCTAACAACGGTATCCAACGCTGAAGTAAAATTAATAAGTCCTCTGAATACGCCTGGAGGGTTTGAATCAAGTGTTTCATCATGACCTCTCAAAGCAAGTTCATATTCACCACTGAACTTCACGCAGTCAGTGATCTTCGAGAGCACGTACCTATTTTTTTTCTGACACTATCATTATGTCTCTCAATATTCCTGCTGAAAGCGCTATTTAGCTGCTGCCCAATGTCTGTTTTCCCGAGAACTGAAAGATCCAAACATGCACTTTTACGTTTAATAGATGCTTCGTGCTTTTTGATCTTTTATGTTAAATGGCCGAGATCTGATACCCCTGTTTTTGTCCAATTCGTGTCCTTACCCTTAGCAAAAAGTAAGCATGGGAAACAGAAAAGCCTATTAATGGTATCGCAACCACATAGCCAAATATTCCTATCGTAAATCTGTGGCTTAAATATTCTACAAAAAATTCCTACCTCTACTAATTTGCTTCTGAATAATGTTCAGGGAGGGAAAAGGCCTACCAAGCTGCTTTATTCTGCACTTTTCTTGTATATCAAGTTTTGGATTCTCTAGAAGAAACCGAACGGTATTCATTTCCAGACTGATGATTACACGACACACACATCAAGACACTGCCAAATACCATGATAACGAAGGTCATATACAACAGAGCACTTCACTAAACGCTGGTAACCAGGAATGAGTTAGCTGGAAAATTTATAATATAAAACTTTAATATAAAGATGAAGGTAGCTTACCAAAGTAAGAATGTGGTAGAAACTCATAATATTCAGATTTTACTGAGCGAGTTTGAGCAATAGTTTGATTTAATACAACATTAAAGGCTTAAGAAATAAAGATAATCGTATTTTCTACTCAAATGATACTGATAAATTATTAATGTCAAAATGTCTGTTTTGTGAGATATCCTACTTTACCAATGTATATTTTTGCATCATTCTTACTTCAAGAATTTTTCCTTGTTTTGTTTTGTTTTGAATTTTGACTATATTGTCATTCATTAATTTGTTGCATTGTTTATAGTAGTATTCACATCTGTATATAATAAGTTTGGCAGGGCAGTGTAGGGAAAAACGAAAAGAATATCTTGTGAACGCTGTTGAAGATAATTTTTATTTTCAAAACATATATAAAGCAAGAGAAACGTAGATCATTATTGTTACATAGATTGTTCTTGGAACATTGAATATTATTGCTGAAAAATGTAGAAAAGAAAAAAAATTATCAAAGTTCTTGAGGTAAAAGTTGGGAAACAATCAAAGTCCATGAAAACCGCAATGTCCTTGCTTTCTCATCATTAGTACTCAGACTGATATACTTTCCAAAAAAATTCTCTTGGTCTTCTTCACTCAAAAACTTAAGCATTGTGCATATATCCTTCTTTTTCATTGCATTCAAAGGTACCTGTTTTGGCAAGGATGAAATTTCTGCAGTGAAGATACTGTTCATGTTGATACTTGGCTTCAACACTTGATAAGATCCGTAGTAATGTGCAACCACAAAACTTTAGAGATTCCTAGTTTTGAAGTGTAAATAAACATGGACTAGACATGGTCAAAATCAATGAAGGGTTTCTCACCCATATCTAGTACTTTGAAGGGTTGCTATATTCTTGAGTAGCAGTTGCATTCCTGCCATCTTCCACAGTTTTCAGCTTACAGTACTTCCCTCGTTTTCTAGTAATAACCGAGTCTTGATCTGATGACAAAAAAAGAATGTTCAGAAATGAGGAACCTATGAACAGTTATGTCAAATTCATTGTCACACATAAGAAAAATTTACAGAAACAAGCACGTTCTTTTTTAATACATACATATATCGTCCCTACTCTGGCAAACTAGCGAATCTGCAAATTGTCAAAAGGTTAGAGGAGCTGAAAGAAGTTGCGATTACTCATGTCAAATCAATTTTTATATTTAATGATTGGTTTCATGTGTTAGGCATAAAGAACGAGTTGCAGATGTGAGACTTTGTCAGAGGGTAGACAATATTTAACCAATAAAATCTCCACCAAAACTTCAGAAGTGCAGATTCCCTAGTTTGTCACTTTCGCTAGTTTGCCAGAGTGGGGACGATATCATACATACTACTTTCAGCATTCAGTCTGCAAGCCTCTGTGAATTTGCTAAACATTGCCACAATCCTTTATTTGCAACTAGTGCTGTGGCCTCATTTAGTTCTATACCTCTTATCTTTAAATCGTTAGAAACCGAGTCTAACCACCATTGTCGTAGTCTTCCCTTACTTCTCTTACCCTCCATAAGAGTCCTTTATTCTCTTTTTTAATTTCCCTGTATAATAGTTGCTATTTATTTATTTGGCGTCTCTGAAGACCTTAAAAAGTAGTTAGTGGGACATAAGACAAATAACATTGGCCTCATTTAGTTCTATACCTCTTATCTTTAAATCGTTAGAAACCGAGTCTAACCACCATTGTCGTAGTCTTCCCTTACTTCTCTTACCCTCCATAAGAGTCCTTTATTCTCTTTTTTAATTTCCCTGTATAATAGTTGCTATTTATTTATTTGGCGTCTCTGAAGACCTTAAAAAGTAGTTAGTGGGACATAAGACAAATAACATTATTTATTTATTTATTTATTTATTTATTTATTTATTTATTTATTTATTTATTTATTTATTTATTTATTTATTTATTTAAAACAGAGCACAGCTTGTCGCAGCATACCTCAAAATACAATACATTTTATACACAAATACAAGGAATTTTCAAAGTAAACCTAAAAATAGAAAAAGCAATAAATCAAATAACTTCTATAAAATATATGAAACTGGAGCAATTGAATATTAAAAATTCATTTTTTACAAATATAAAAATACAATACAAAAAATAATTACAGTAGTTATTGAAATGTACACTGTCAGATAAGGAGAGCCCTGCGCAGATATACAAAATGTTATCAGCATCCGCGAATGGATATCTGCGGATATTATAAATATTAACTACAGTATCATTACACTCAGGGTATTGAAACTGATAGATCTCTTAACATAATACAATAGGCCTGATACCTGGCATCAGACCCCTCACAGTCACAAGTTTACGAGGGATTTTCTCTTGTAATTACTACCCACGTATTGACCTTTGTTCCTTCCTTCCACTAATTGCAGGCGGCGCCAGTTAGTCTTAGGTCAGATTTACGGCTTTATGGTATCAAGACTCTTTACATATCACCATTCTCCCATTCCTGTGTCAAGGATCGCCTAACCACAAGCAAAAATAAGAGCATACCTGAGCAAAAATTAACAAACTTCATTATTTAGAAATTATCAGCAAAATTATCTGCGCTACCCTACAGTTTGCATCCGCCAAGACATTAACTTTGTAGAATCCATGCAGGGCTCTACAGGTAAGTGCTAAGGAAAACCTGTAACAGTATAATTATATACATTTTTAAAATATAACTACCGTACCTACTAAATAATATCTATGCAGTCCAGTTGATTTTTCAGTAGCAAAGCAAAGTCTGCTGGCTTCTCAGATGATGCTAACCTATTATAAGTCTCACACATTCTTATTAAAGGCAAGTTCTTATATGCAAATATGCGTGAACATGTACAATAATATAGTTGACACACACACAGATTGGACACTTTGGCATTGGAATATATGCTTCCCAGAAATTCTGCATTGTGAGAGGAAAATATACCAAATGTTATCTGTATCCGCAAATGGATATCCGCGTATATTATAAATATTTAACTACAGTATCATTACACCCAAGGTACTGAAACAGATAGATCTGTTAACATAATACAATAGGATTAAAAAGAGAAAAAAGAAGGGATCAGTCACATCGAAAAATGAAGTAACGGACAAAGAAAGGCAAGGGCCACGAAGGGAAAATGATAGACTCCCTAGCCCTCGGAAACCTAATAGTGTCAGGGTCGGAAAAGAACAAGAGTTGACCAAGGGAGGTCGGACAGGATAGATGAAAGTGAGGAGCCTGACACAGATAAGTGGAAGCAATGCCGGGACTCAGCTAAGGGCCCCGTGGTCACCAAACCACGCTCCCAAGTAGAGAATGCCTGGGGCCCCTTAGAGTCGCCTCTTATGACAGGCATGGGATACTGTAGGGGTATTTTTCATCTGCGTCCCCCACCCACAGGGAGTAGTTGTAGGTGAGACAATGAAAGCATGTGGTAGATACGTAGCAAACATGTCGGTCGAGAAGTTGAGTGGAGATGAACCGGTACCCTGCCTACCGGACATTCCTCTTCCAGATTTATGAAAAACATGCAGAGTTTTTTTTTTTTCCTCATACTTACGGACTCGCATTTAAATTCTCCCAGTAACTACGTACATGATCCTTTCTCCCGGTATGAAGAACGTTGGTATTTTTAACAATTAAATTTTTGCCTCCAGGCAGGCAAGACAATCGGTTCCAGGTATTTCTGACTGATTCTGCCAGCTAGGCCTACATATTAAAAGCCGTTGCAGCATTGAAGATATTTTATTCTAATTTGATTCACTCAACATGCTCAGCTCATGGTCTTAACTGGGTTGCAGTTGAAATAAGGGTACAATTTCCAAATGTGAACAATCTCTAATCCACTACGAAGAAACTGTTTGTGAAAGTACCTCTCTGGACAGAGACTTGCAGGAATTGCCTACCAGACGTTCCTCTTCCAGATTTATGAAAAACATGCAAACTGTATTTTTTTCCTCCTCTTACGTAAGGACTCGCATTTAAATTCTTCCAGTAACCACATACATGATCTTTTCTCCCGGCATGAAGAATGCTGGTATTTTTAACAATTAAATTTTTTTTTAATGCTATTTATTTGGGGCATCAACCTAAGATCTTTTGCCTCTGAACAACAATTAAAGTAACACAGAAACTTACTTTGAACCCTTTAAGGTTTACTTACATATGACTGATATTAAGGTATCCATATTAAACAAGCATACTCAGGGCAACTAAAATTGACTAATCTATTAACACCTGGGAGACTGATTACCTCGGATTGAGTAGGGGTATTTCAGTCGCCTTGACAAAGAATACTGTAATGTATTTGAAATGTCAGCAAACTGTACAGAATGTACAGAAAACAACTAAATAACTCTACATGCCGTGGAAGCTTCTCGCCTAAGAAGCATACTCAAATTTACTTCTAACTAGAGTCATTCAATTCTTTTGAATTTCTAATGATAAATCCTATGATCTGTATGCTTCATTTGTCTTTCCAATATGGATGTTAAAAGGGAGGCTATCATTGATTAAAGTACCCAAACTTTTTTGTGCAATTTACTCTCTAAACTGTTCATGTATTTATTAAATAATTAGACAAATAGAGATCTTTTTTTTTTTTTTTTTTGAAACAAAACATTTATTGCAGTTGAAGTGCTGCTTATCATTTTATGCTCCATTGATAGCAGTTATTAGTATCCACTTGTAATTCAAGTTGTTGTTATTTAATACGTCTTTAAACAATTTGACGTAATCAGCATACAGAGGACAATGAGAATGATTAACCACTGTTGACAAATCATTAATGAACAATAAAAAGAACAGTGGGCCTAAATTTTACCCATGAGGGATGCCTAACCAAACATTGTACTAGAGGGACCTAGTCTAGGCGAACATTACATACTGCATCCAGTTTGATAAATAAGAAGAAATCAGCTTTAGTAATTGAGAGGAGAGGCCAAAATTCAATAATCTCTTTAGTAAAATCTCATGATCAAGCTTATCAAACGCTTTTGTGAAATCCATATATATCCTGTCAAGTGGTACATTTTTGTTTATTGAGTCTGAAATAAATTGAACAAAATTAATCAAATTTGCTGAAGTAGATCTTCCTGGATAAAACCCATACCATGCTGATCTATATATATAAAGCAAGATGTCCTGACTGACTGACTGACTGACTGACTGACTGACTGACTGACTGACTGATAATCAACGCACAGCAAAACCTACTAGAGATAATTGCATGAAAATTTGAAGACATATTCCTACTGTAGCTTAGATGCGCACTAAGAAAGGATTTTTAAAAATTCCTATTTTAAAGGGGTGAAAGGGGGTAAAATGTGATTTTATATTTTTGTTGAATATCTCCATTTCTGTGAAAAATATTGTACTTATATTCATTCCGATATTTCTTTTCATATATCATAAATACTATTTTAAAAGAAATTTTTAAAATTCTGATTTTAAAGGGGTGAAAAGGGGTGATATGTGGTTTTATATTTGTGTTCAATATCTCCGTATTTTGAGCAATATTGTACATATATATTCATTCAATCTTCCAAATCATCTCAATAGTACAGCAAAATTCTTGCATTTCTTGAAAAGTCAACGGAAATATATTTATTTTCAAGATTTTCCACATGAAGTACTTCCTTTGCGCGCATGAATCATTGGCTTTTGCCAATTAAAAATGGCCGCAGCTCTTTCCAACATATAAGTGTACGCGCCAATTCACTCCATTCTGTGTATTTTAAGATGGTAATGAACCAAGTCCTTAAAGAAAATAAAATACAATTAACAGTATATAGGCCTACATATATGAATGTTTGTCAGTAAATTCATGATAAACTGTTGTATGCTGCGCTGATAGCGCAACGGTTAAGGCAACGGACTGCAGAGTGCAAGAATGCAGGTTCGAATCTGCGTGTTAGCGGCTTTTCTTGACACGAACATCATTTTATCAAGGAGAATTATTACAGTTTTATATTTTGTTAGTGAGTTATGCAGCTGCTTACAGTTTAAATTAATTGTTTCATCCATACAACTGGTAAAACAGGCTAGGCGAAAGCGGTACCAGTTCTTCCTTCATTATGATCATCGCGCGCATGCGTCGTTAGCAGAATTGTCTAAGGTTCGAAGATATGTCACTCATTGACGAAGAAGAGACCGGAGGCAACTTGCATAATATTGTCGACCAGTAGACCTAATGATGTGAGTGTGATAGAACTCTTGAGCAAGAAGGCTTTGAACCTTGGCAATCCTTGCTAATAACTATTCCTCCTAAGAAGAGTACCAACTTTTCATATCAGAAGATTCATCGTACTGGTGTATGATATTTCAAGGAGACAGCTAAATAACAGACTGTTGTTTCTATTGTTGGTGACTGTGCGTGTCTATTTAGATCTCTTTCTTACATTTTATATTCTACTCATTTACGGCATAAAGAAGTTCGTGAAGCTATTGTTTCGTAAGTTGTGAACAACTGGGTAGAGTTCTCCATTTTGTCCGAAAATTATCTTGGTAATAACTGTTCCTCCTCGGAAGAGAGCCGACTTTTCGTGTCAGAAGATTCAACTTACGGTGGAACATGTGAGTTGACAGCAGCTGTCAAAATATTTCCATTCCGCTTTGAAGTTTATCGTGATCAAAAGTTATACTGGACATTTAGTGATGAAGCTAATACCATAAAAAAATTGCGATTTACTGGTAATCTCTCTACCGGACATTTTGAAGTAATAAATATGAATGAATATTGAATTTTCACCTCATTGTAATCGAAACAGACTTTCACCGTATTAGGTCGTGTTATGTACATGTAGTACGTGTTGAAGAGATGTTAAGTACAGAACAAAAATGGCCAGCCGGACACCAGTGGGAGGTTGTGGGTTCGGATCCCGTAGCGTAACGGTTAGTGTTATTAGCTGCCGTCCTCGGGGGCCCGGGTTCGATTCCCGGTACTGCCAGAAATTTAAGAATGGCAGGAGGGCTGGTATGTGGTTGAAATGGTACATGCAGCTCACCTCCAATGGGGGTGTGCCTGAAAAGAGCTGCACCACCTCAGGATGAGGACACGAGTTTACTTTACTTTACAGGACAATTCAAGCGATATGAGCAACATCACCCTGGGGTCCGAAAAGAAAGACAATTGCGTCCTAAAATTAAGTTTCGTTCCGGGATGTCTTACGATCCTGAAATTAATTACGAAGATGACAGCTTGATAACCATTGGTACAATGATCCATACATGCCAGTTCTGCAATGCTCTCAAGTGGAAAGATGAAACACCAGGCATGTGTTGCGATTCTGGCAAGGTTCAGCTGCCACCACTCTAATCTCCACCTGAACCATTGTACAGTTTACTAATGGGTGACCTTCCAGATCATGGTAATTTTTTTTTTATCTAATTATAAAATATAGCAGCTGTTTTCAAATGACATCTTTTGGTACTAAACAAGTCATCCAACCTGGCTTTATGACAACATTCAAAGTACAAGGTCAAATTTAGCATTCCATAGGCAGTCTATAGTCAAATGCTCATCAAGATCCTGGATTTTTTCAGATTTACTTTGTTGGCGAAGATGGAACAGAAGCACTAATACACTGTTCTAAGATACCAGATATTAAGCCGGCTTTGGTTAAACAGTTGCAAAAAATGCTCCATGATGTTAACTGTTATGTAAAGAACTTAAAAACAGCTCTTGAAAAGGTGTCTTCAGGATGTGAAGATTTTAAGGTAGTTATTCATGCGAACAGAAAGCTGGCTGAGAATCACAGAGGACGATATAATGCTCCAACATATAATGAGGTTACTTTAGTAATCGTTGGCGAACAATTTGAAAAATGAGATGTAGTTATCCAGAGCCACCATGATAAACTCGCACGTATCACTGAAATTCATCCGTCTCCTCTTTCCGAAAACCGTATGGTGAGAATGGCTATTCAATAAATATTCCTCAACGTGATCCTCATGAAAATATTTTTTTTAACAAAAAGGTATCAGCGGCAAGCTATTATGCCTTTCGAATAATGGTGCGAGAGGGCGAAGATAATTTACTCTTACATTTTGGTATTTTTTAAAAATCAATATTTAGTTGATAACGTTCACGTCTTACATTTCTTACGAAAGTTGATGAGCGCATAACGTTGGTTCAGTGGCCTTCATAAGTAAATGGTAAATAAAATAATATAATGGGACATAACTATGACGCGAGTGAAGCCGCGGGCTAAGCGCTAGTATGTATATATTCATGTGATTAGACATTCTAAAGTAAAGAATATGTCCACTGGATTTCTTTGGCTTTAACTTCTGAATTGCTTATATTCAATCTCATTAACTGGTTCTAGAGACATGTAATACAGTAAGAGAATTTTTTTAATTTCAAGAGTGATGATATTCAGCAACCGGGCGAGTTGGCCGTGCGCGTAGAGGCGCGCGGCTGTGAGCTTGCATCCGGGAGATAGTAGGTTCGAATCCCACTATCGGCAGCCCTGAAGATGGTTTTCCATGGTTTCCCATTTTCACACCAGGCAAATGCTGGGGCTGTACCTTAATTGAGGCCACGGCCGCTTCCTTCCAACTCCTAGGCCTTTCCTATCCCATCGTCGCCATAAGACCTATCTGTGTCGGTGCGACGTAAAGCCCCTAGCAAAAAAAAAAAAAAAAAAAAAAAAGATATTCAGCAAGATGGGGGAATTGCAGCTGAGGACAGGATTACTTACAACAGAGAAGAAATAATGTTCGTAAACTCGTTCAGATGCCTGATAATAACGCTTCAACCCACCAGATTATCATTTTGAATCCGCATCAGATAAAGGACATCGGCTGCTATCAAAAGAATGTATGAAGTCAAAAATCTCTCTAAACTCACTCTCGAAGTAGCCATGAGACTTTTTCGAGCAAAAATAGAACCAGTGTTTGCATATGATATAGAAATAATCTGGGAACATGTAATAGTATCGGATCTCAAATCTCTTGATGTCTCAAAGCAAGAATTCTTGAAAAAAGCTCAAGGAGTGTCATACCGCTTGCTTTTGAGATTTGTCTATGAGATGACAAGAGAAACATTCCTAATAGAAGGCCTCAGAATGAACATACACCTGCTATCCATTTGAAGTTAAAAATTGCCTTCAAATTTTACTCTAGTGATGTAATGATAAACTGTAACTGGACCAAATCGAACGACAACATACGGAATACCCTAGCTCGGCTAGCAGTTCATGGATTTCATCATAAGACGTGCACAAAAGCTAGTTTCCATGAGCCTTGTTCAAAAGGCTTATTTAAACTCTGCGATAATCACTGCGAATGATACCACTTCACAAGCTGTCCAAAAAGAACGATTGCCTTGATAGACTAGAGCAAAGAAATGAAAATCTAAATCATTTTATACACATTTGTGTGTGTTACCGTATTAATAATGATAATGGTATAATTTGCAGTCTGTCTAGAATGCACCCTTTGAAAATATTTTGCAAGTCCATTGGCTATTCCTTAACTACAACTTGCAAGAGGGTGTTCCTGGAATGACATATATTTTAATGACGAGTTACTGTGTTTCTTCTAAATGAAATTCCAAAATGTTCTGGGTTGAGTTTTATTTAACTCTGAATGAGTGATGTTGAATTTTGTAAGCTTTAGCCATAAGAGTCTTTGAATATTTATGTTTCCCATACATCAACAAACTATGTGCACGGCTGTCTATATGTTTTCTGTACCTTTCTGTCATTTCAATTACATCAGTAATTTCTTTTGTAAACTAACAAGTGTAGTTCCTACTTGTGTAAACTTTCCTTGGAGGAACAGTTTGATGAATTATTCCATTAAATTTTTTATAAAAGTAGTCTAAAGCCTCATTGGGTTCATCAAATGTTTCCAAGTGTTCTCAATCAGCCTGTTTCAATAAATTATATGGCCTTGTGGATACCAGAATTATAATATGAAAGTTGTCCACAGTAATACATAGAACTGTGGGCCATCTTTGACAAAGGAAAAACTTTCTGTAGATGTATCATTATCATGCAACTCAGACTTCCTGGTAGAGTGCTGTTACAGTAGTGGCATTACTCTTCATGGCACTCAAAACTACTTCCACCTGACAGTGATGCAACTCAAGATCGGCTTTTGCTCTTGCAGCATTAACAACTCTACCCTTTAGGACATTGAGCACATAATGTGTCTTGTACATGCCAATAATTTGGCCTTTGGAAGCATAATTTTGGGAAATCCTTTAAAGGCACAGATTGGTAAAACATAAGTGATCTTAGTTTCAGGGTGTTTGATTTGGAATGTTTGAAACAGCTGATGTACATATAGATCTGGGTGAGGTATTCCATCTCTGACTTGTGATAATGGCTTTGCGATGTGGAAACCTATTAATATTATCTCATACAGTACACCGGTCATTGTACAGTAAGTGAACTTCATTTATTTAACATCTCCTTGCTTCTCTTTGAAGGTTGTATCCCTATATTTTTTTTTTTTTTTTTTTTTTTTTCTCTCTCTTCACGAACATTGTAATTTTTTGAGGGCTTACATAAAGTACTTTTTGCATACCCTCCTTTGGCTACCCTTTCCATCAGGAACTGTGAAACTTGCAATGCATTGTCTTCTACTCAAGGGCAGTTTACTGTATGTATTGTGGCAATATATCTGAACTAGCAAAGCTTTCATCAATCCTATTAGACAAATTCCCTGTTCATTCAACCCCAGCTTGTAGCAAGCATTGAATACCTGCAGCCTCATATTTGCAACATCTTTGCAATCATGTTTACATTTGCACATCACATGAAACAATAGAATTACATGACTCATAAGCTCACATACAGGAAGAATTCGAAACACACCTAATAAAACTCCCACTTTATGCTAAGTGAAATAATATGCCATGATATAGGACTAACAGCCCCGTGAATAAGTACATTTTACCTAACGAAAGGTCATGTAGTTTTGGATTTTGGATATGTTGTTTGTAACTAGAACACACGCAGAAGAGATAAAGTGAAGAGTGAAAGAGTATTTTGATGAGCTATTGAATGTGAACAACGGTATAGGAGAGATACGAGCAATACAGTGTGAGGACTCAACAACAGAGGATGATATAACACTGCAGGAGGGGGAGTTAGTTGTACAAAAGATGAAAATGGGAAAAGCAACAAGGATGGATAAAATCAGTGTGAAAATGATAGACTGCTGGACCTGTTGGTATGCAATGGTTCTACCAACTTGGTTCATGAGGAGCCAGTATGGATTTAGAAAGAAATTTTCTTGTGAGGCACAACTGGTGGGATTTCAGCAGGACATATCAGATCAGTTGGATTCAGGAGGCCAGTTAGATTGCATAGCCATAGATCTTTCCAAAGCCTTTGATAGAGTGGAACATGGAATATTATTAAAGAAATTGGAGGGAATAGGATTGGACGTAAGGGTTACACGTTGGGTAAAAACATTTCTAAATTCAAGGGTTCAGAAAGTCAAAGTAGGAAATAATGTATCGCAGAAAGAGAAAGTTTGGAAGGGAATTGCACGGGTAGTATAATCGGTCCGTTACTTTTCTTAATATAAGTAAATGATTTAGGGAACAATATAACATCAAAAATAATATTGTATGCAGATAACATAATTGTTTATAGGGAAATAAATACCATTGAGGATTGTTCAGAATTACAAAGGGACCTTGAGAGTATCCAAATATGGGTTGAAGAGAATAACATGAAGGTTAATGGATGCAAATCACCTGTTACAACATTTACAAACAGGAGTTTTAAAACTGAATTTGAATATACTTTGGATGGGGTAGTTATCACAAAAGATGGCAAGTGCAAATACTTAGGTGTAAGATTTGAAAGTAATTTGCACTGGAAGGGTCATGTGGATGACATTGTTGGGAAAGCATACAGATCGTTACATGTCATAATGAGGCTACTTAAAGGATGCAACAAAGAATTAAAAGAGAAAAGTTACTTAAGTATGGTTCGTCCATTATTGGAATATGCAAACAGTGTTTGGGATCCTCACCAAGAATACCTAATAAAAGAAATAGATAGTGTGCAGAGGAAAGCAGCAAGATTTGTAACAGGGGATTTCAGGAGAAAAAGTAGTGTATCAGAAATGTTAAAGGAAACTTTAAGTAAGAGAAGGGAGAAAACTAGACTTATAGGATTATATAGAGCCTATACAGGAGAAGAAACATGGGGAGATATCCGTGAGAGGCTTCAGTTGGAAAATAATAATATCAGCATGACTGACCACAAATATAAAATTAGAAGAAATTTTAGCCGAAGCGATTGGGGTAAATTTTCATTCATTGGGAAGGGTGTGAAGGAGTGGAACAGTTTACCAGGGGTAGTGTTTGATCCTTTTACAAAATCTGTACAGATATTCAAAAAGAGAATAAACAGCAACAGAGAAAATAAATGAAATGTTAGAGGGCATTCGACCAGTACAGGTAAATGTAAATAAAAAATGTGTGTGAATTAATTAATTCCATCCCCTGGTCTAAGGAGTTTGGACAGCCTAAGTAGGGGACTGCCTGTAGGGGTGAAGTACAGTGCGGACTTCGAGGGCCCTGGGACCGCTACGGTAGCTGTGAAGGCCCTTCAGGAACTCTGAAAAGTGGTGGTAAAAGGGGCTGTGGTTAAGACGCAGCAAGTCGTTATGCTACTTAGGTTCCAGAATGGGTAAAGAAAAAAAAAAAGTAAATAAATGCAATGTAAATTTTAATCTTATACCAGTTGTACAGTATCATTTGAAGTAATTCCACATACTGTATATCAGTTGACTATATTTGTAAGTAGTACAGGAGATATTATAAGTAGAATTTTGTAACATACATACATACATACATACATACATCATCATTATAGACTGTTATGCCTTTCAGCGTTCAGTCTGTAAGCCTCTGTGAATTTACTAAATGTCGCCACAATCCTCGATTTGCAACTAGTGTTGTGGCCTCATTTAGTTCTATACCTCTTATCTTTAAATCGTTAGAAACCGAGTCTAACCATCGTCATCTTGGTCTCCCTCTACTTCTCTTACCCTCCATAGCAGAGTCCATTATTCTCCTAGGTAACCTATCCTCCTCCATTCGCCTCACATGACCCCACCACCGAAGCCGTTTTATGCGTACAGCTTCATCCATCGAGTTCATTCCTAAATCAGCCTTTATCTCCTCATTCCGAGTACCCTCCTGCCATTGTTCCCACCTGTTTGTACCAGCAATCATTCTTGCTACTTTCATGTCTGTTACTTCTAACTTATGAATAAGATAGCCTGAATCCACCCAGCTTTCGCTCCCGTAAAGCAAAGTTGTTCTGAAAACAGACCGATGTAAAGATAGTTTTGTCTGGGAGCTGACTTCCTTCTTACAGAATACCGCTGATTGCAACTGCGAGCTCACTGCATTAGCTTTACTACACCTTGATTCAATCTCACTTACCATATTACCATCCTGGGAAAACACACAACCTAAATACTTAAAATTATCGACCTGTTTTAGCTTTTTATCACCAATCTGACATTCAGTTCTGTTGAATTTCTTACCTACTGACATCAATTTAGTCTTCGTGAGGCTAATTTTCATACCATACTCATTGCACCTATTTTCAAGTTCCAAGATATTAGACTGCAGGCTTTCGGCACAGTCCGCCATTAAGACCAAGTCGTCAGCATAGGCCAAACTGCTTACTACATTTCCACCTAACTGAATGCCTCCCTGCCATTTTATACCTTTCAGCAGATGATCCAAGTAAACTACGAACAGCAAAGGTGAAAGATTACAGCCTTGTCTAACCCCTGTAAGTACCCTGAACCAAGAACTCATTCTACCATTGATTCTCACTGAAGCCCAATTGTCAACATAAATGCCTTTGATTGATTTTAATAATCTGCCTTTAATTCCATAGTCCCCCAGTATAGTGAACATCATTTCCCTCGGTACCCTGTCATATGCTTTCTCTAGATCTACGAAACATAAACACAACTGCCTATTCCTCACGTAGAATTTTTCATTTACCTGGTGCATACTGAAAATCTGATCCTGACAGCCTCTCTGTGGTCTAAAACCACACTGGTTTTCATCCAACTTCCTCTCAACGACTGAACGCACCCTCCCTTCCAAGACACCAGTGAATATTTTGCCTGGTATACTAATCAATGAGATACCTCGATAGTTGTTGCAATCCGTCTTTTTCCCTTGCTTATAGATAGGTGCGATTACTGCTTTTGTCCAATCTGAAGGTACCTTACCAACACTCCACGCTAATTTTATTACTGTATGAAGCCATTTCATCCCTGCCTTCCCACTGTACTTCACCATTTCAGGTCTAATTTCATCTATTCCCACTGCCTTATGACAATGGAGTTTATTTACCATCCTTTCCACTTCCTTAAGCATAATTTCACCAACATCATTTTCCTCCTCCCCATGAACTTGGCTGTTCGCAACACCACCAGGTTGATTTCCTTTTACATTGAGAAGATGTTCAAAATATTCCCTCCACCTCTCCAGTAATTCCCTGGGATCTATTATGAGTTCACCTGAATTACTCAAAACACTGTTCATTTCCTTTTTCCCTCCCTTCCTAAGATTCTTTATTACTGTCCAGAAAGGTTTCCCTACTGCTTGACCTAGCCTTTCCAGGTTATTACCAAAATCTTCCCGTGACTTCTTTTTGGATTCAACAACTATTTGTTTCGCTCTGTTTCTTTCATCTACGTACAAATCCCTGTCTGCCTCGGCCTTTGTTTGGAGTCATTTCTGATAAGCCTTCTGTTCACGTTTACAGGCTGCTCTCACTTCATCATTCCACCAAGATGTTCACCTTTTCCCATCTTTACACACAGTTGTTCCTAGGCATTCCCTTGCTGTTTCTACTACAGCATCCGTGTATGCCACCCATTCACTTTCTATATCCTGAACCTGCTTACTGTCTACTGTTCGAAACTTTTCACAAATCATATCCATATACTTCTGTCTAATTTCCTCGTCCTGGAGATTTTCTACCCTTATTCGTTTGCAGACAGATTTCACTTTCTCCACCCTAGGCCTAGAGATACTTAGTTCACTACAAATCAGATAGTGGTCTGTATCATCGAAAAATCCGCTAAAAACTCGTACATTCCTAACAGATTTCCTGAATTCAAAGTCTGTTAAGATATAGTCTATTATGGATCTGGTACCCCTAGCCTCCCATGTATAGCGGTGAATAGCCTTATGCTTGAAGAATGTATTCGTAACAGCTAAACCCATACTAGCACAGAAGTCCAGCAAACGCTTCCCATTCCCATTAGCTTCCATATCTTCTCCACATTTACCAATCACCCTTTCGTATCTTTCAGTTCTATTCCCAACTCTCGCATTGAAATCGTCCATTAGCACTATTCTATCCTTGCTGTTCACCCTGACCACGATGTCACTCAATGCTTAATAAAACTATTTAACTTCATCCTCATCTGCACCCTCACATGGTGAATACACGGAGAAAATTCTAGTCCTAATTCCTTCAACTGTCAAATCTACCCACATCATTCACTCATTTACATGCCTAACAGAAACTATGTTGCGTGCAATGGTATTCCTGATAAAGAGCCCTACCCCAGACTCTGCCCTTCCCTTTCTAACACCCGTCAAGTACACTTTATAATCTCCTATCTCTTCCTCGTTATCTCCCCTTACCCGAATATCACTTACTCCTAGCACATCCAGATGCATCCTCTTTGCTGACTCAGCCAGTTCTACCTTCTTTCTTCCATAGGCCCCATTAATATTGATAGCTCCCCATCGAATTCCATTTCGTTCGCCAAGTTGTTTCCAAGGAGTCCCTCGCCTGTCAAATGGGAGTAGGACTCCATTACTCCCATAGGTCCGAGGCTTGCTTAAAATGTACTGAGCTCGGTAAATCCATGAAGCAGGATGCTACCCTACTTGCACATAGTCCAAGTGAGGATCTTTCCTCTAACGGGTTATGGACCACCGGTGAATTGTATAGTCCTAGCCGCCTGAGCACAAGGAGGGCCATGACTCAGAATATGTCTGAGATGCCCACTCCCATTCCATAGCAACTGGTATCCCGACTCTCAGGACCACTTACTAGGCCACTCAGCCATTGCCCATGGTTCGCGAACTAGGACGTGACTACAGTAACCCACAAACATGAACCATAGAATTTTGTAAACAATGTAAATTTATTAAGGATGAGCTGTGTGTTTAATAGAAAAAATTGTTAGCGTAAATTATATAATATTGTATTATAGGAAAATTTTATTCTTTTGTTAATTTAATATTTAGTGCTTGACAATAATGTATTTTAGTGTACCATTTGCCACCGAGGTAGACACCTCATTTGCAAATAAAGAGATTTTGATTTGATTTTGAACTACTAAACTGTATGTGGAAACACAAATGTCTACCAGAAGACTGGACCAGTGTTTAAGAAAGGGGACAAGAAAGTTTGTGGTAACTATAGAGGAATCACACTTATATCACAGGTAGTTAAAATATAGGAAAGAATATTAGAAAGAAGAATGAGAAGAAAGATTGGAGGAGAGTTACAAGAGAAACAATATGGCTTCAGGAGTGGAAGATCTACAGTGGAACCAATCTTTAGCATGAGACAGCTGATGGAAAAGAACTGTGAATATGGAAAGGATGTGGTCATGACTTTTATAGATATAGAAAAGGCATATGATAGTGTACCCAGAGAAAAGGTTTGGAAAACCATGGTTAAAAAGAGATTCAGAAGAGAAATGTTAGAATTGGTGCAAGCAATGTACAGCAACTGTGTTAGCAGAGTACTGACCCCAGTTGGAAAGACAGAATGATTTAGGAATAAGACTGGACTAAGACAGGGGAGTGTGCTGTCACCTCTTTTGATTATTATGGTCATGAACGAAATTGTAAATCAAACAAAGGAAGCCTACGGAGGTAAAGAGGTGAAGATACTGCGATTTACAGATGATGATGTGATCTGGGGAAAGGGCAGCAAAGAAGTGCAACAACAACTAGATGTACTGAAAGAAAAAATGTAGATGTATGGCATGAAAATCAGTACAGAGGAAAGCAAGACTATGGCGATGTCGAGACGGGAAAGGCAAGGAAAGGGCACTGTGAAAATTGGAAATCAGAGTCTGGAAATTGTGGACAGCTTTAAATACCTAGGAAGTGAATTAATGCAAAATGCTAGGGTGGATATGGAGATTAGCAGGAGGGTACAGCAGAGTAATGCATTCTATCAAAGTGTAAGAAAACTTGTTTGGAACAAAGAAGTACCAAGGAAAATTAAAGAGATAATGTACAAAATGTACTACGTACCCATACCAACTTATGCAGCTGAGACTTGGACTTTGATTAGCAGGCAAGAGAGTAGAATTCAAGCCAGTGGGATGAAATTCCTAAAGAAGTATGATGGGAAAGACAGAGTGAGAAATGAAGATGTTAGGAAGGAAGTTGGGATAGGAAAGCTAAATGAGAGAGTTGAAAAGAATAAACTAAGGTGGTTTGGACATGTAAAGAGGATGGAGGAGAATAGAACTCCAAGACAGATGCTGGAGGCAAAGGACAAGAGAGCAAGAGGAAGACCTAGAACAAGATGGACTGAATCAGTGAAGAGCAGGGTAAGAAGACAAAATTTAGACTGGGACAATATGGTAGAAGAGGAATGGTGGAAGGAAAGAGGAAGTTGGAGAAGTACCATAAATACCCCAACCTGGCAAGAGCTGGATAAGGGGAAATGATGATGATGATGATGATGATGTTGTTTGTATCTAGGCCCTTATTAAAAATCCAAGTTTTCTAATTTGGCATACCTGTGCTTGCTTCAGTACGACCACTTTTGTACCACATTTTTCGGTTTTTGCTCTATAAAAGGCCGTCCTAAAAGAAATTACTCTTATCATTTTTTGTAGAGAACAAAATTTGCTCCAATTTACTCCCATAACATGATTTTCTAAATCTCATTGTTACTGAAATACAGAGCTTCAAAGCACAAAATCTTTCCAAAAGTTAACGAAAAGTACCACTAAAACACAATGTCTATCATCCATTGGTTCAATTTAAAGACAAACTGAGTGACACTTCGTAGCCATGTGTTAGATACGAGTGTAGTCCCAAAAATAGTCTCCTATTTTTTTATAAATACAGAACTCTGTTCGTGTGGCTGTTGGTCACAATATTGTGAAGAATGTTTCCTGCACTCGCATCTTGGCTTGGCAGCTGTTGGGAATGAAGCTCCCATTGGATGTTACCGCCAGGTGCGAAGTGCGCGCAGTTATTCGGGTTTTGAATGCAAAAGGTACTGAACCGATTGAAATCCATCGCCAATTGACGGAGGTGTATGGTGACTCTTGCATGGATATCATGTAATAACCTATTTTCATTTTAGTTGGGAAAACCACTAAGACAGTCTTTCTGAGGATGTAAAAAGGCAGGTGGAGAGTGAGAGTGAGTGTGTGAGTGAGTGTCTGCCATTATAATGAAAACTCCCCAATCTGATTATGACTGATGGTAGGCATGTGGGCCTACCATTACAATGAATATTCCCTAACCCAGTGTTCATATGAGAAAATACGTTTGGTGACTTCCCCGTCGCGTTTCTAGGATAACGTTAAGAGCTATACAATTTAATACAATATTGCTCATAATGTGTACACCACCTAACCTAGAATTCTGTATACAATGTAGAATTCCGCAGCGAAGCACAGGTACATCAGCTAGTGTATTCATAAAAAAAATAGTAGACCTTATTTTTGGGATTACCTTCGTATATGCATAAAATGTTAACAAATAACACCACAATACATGGAATATATGCAGTGTGTTTCTATATTCCCATTAGAGACTTCCAGGGCTTGCAGTGGGGACCAAGACGGAACTTGTGTCTGAAAATGTACCGTCTTCCCGCTACCTGTAAAAAAACCATCACAGTACATGTTCAAATCTCCCACATTTTCAGCGCCACTGACTAGAGTACGTACGTCATTGAACGATCGCGTGATGCCCCATACCCCTACAGGTTTGTTGACATTCCGTACTATTCAGTTGAGTGTGTGATCTGCACGGAGACGTGTTGTACCTGCTGTTGTACTTGTGATTTTCGTTCATACTACAGTACAGCAGTAATTCTTTACTACGTACACAGCAGTAAGCTGTATATACAGTAGTTCATCTGCACCAAAGTTTTGGGCAATAGTGGATAGGTCGTAGTGGTCTGATTGCTTGGCCTGCACATTCACCCGACTTGACACCGCTAGACTACTACCTGTGGGGTCGTATGTAAACTTGATTTATGAGACCCCTGTGGAATCTGATGAAGATCTACTGGCGCGGGTTATGACTGCGGTGGATGTTGGAGGACCAGGTATTTATGGTCGTGTGTATGAGAAGATGATACATAGGTACTGTCTGCGTCTGTGTTGACGTCGGTGGTCGTCACATCGAGCCCTGCCTGTAATTGGATCCAGACGACAAGCAGCAGAAGTCGGACAGAGCGCCAAAAATGCGGGAGCTGTGAAAGTGTGCTGTGGTGGTTTTTAGCGGGTAGCGGGTACGTTTCCGGACACAAGTTCCTATGATAAAGTTAACCGTCTTGGTCCCCACTGCAAGCCCTCAAAATCTGTAATGGGAATTTAGAAACACCCTGTATATACAGACTGGTCAGAGCCAATGTGATCCAGGTATACGATTGTTAGAGCGTTGGTCGATATCTCGCTCCTATCGCATTTTGTCAGCTGCTGAAGGTAGCCAATCAGATCACTTCGCGGGTGACTTCAGATGGGCTTTGCGAGGTGGTGTTGATCTGCACGTGACTTAAGACCAGCTTGAGAATGCCAGTAGAAGAAAGAAACTTCTCCAGGGGAGGGACTTGAACAAAGATCTCTCTGCTTTTAGGCTAGGCCCATAGCAAGCGTGCTACGATGGCATTGGCTGAACTCATGGTGTGTTCGTGTTTGATGCTCATTTCTTGGTGTGGCTCTCAACCGTGCCACATGCAGATTTAGCAACACTGCCTCGTAAAGCCCATTTGAATTCACCTGTGAAGCAATCTGTTTGGCTAATTTCAGGCGCTGTTAAAATGACAATGGCGCAAGATATCGACATAATTTTTTCAAATTACCTATCAGTATGACTAGTGCTCATATACTCGGTTCATGTTGTTTCCGATCACTCTGTGTATGTGTACGTGTGTGCAGGATGGTCATATATATATGAATTGGCTCAAACAATATACGATATTTACAAATAAGGTATACATACAAACAAAAATAAACAAATTCGCTCAGTTTAAAAAAAAAATGAAATAAAATAACATGTTCTGACGGACTGACTGATTCATCATCGCCAAGCCCAAACTACTGGACACACAGAAATGAAATTTTGGGAATACATTTATATTAGAGCGTAGGTGCTCACTAAGGGAGGATTTTTTAATATTCCATCGAAAGTGGGAGGGCCTACAGCCTTCCCAATCCTAGCCCTTTCCTATCCTTCCGTCACTAAAAACCTTGCATGTGTTAGTGCAACATTAAACCACTAGCAAAACAAAAGAATTACAAACACAATACAATATACTACAGAATTGCAAACAAAAGAGGCAGGTTATATCCTCCTGATTGTTGGCACATACATCTCTTTGCCTGACACTGGTGTGGAACATACATCCAGCAAGATTCAGAAACACATTTGTCAACTGCAAGGTGCATTGAAATAGACATTGATCATATAGCTCAGCATTTAGAATACTTTGCATGAGAAAAGCTATTTTCTTAAGTTTTGGTATTTCGGTGAATTTGCCCGCCGCACTTCATATATTCATACCATAAATCACAACTTCTGCCTTGTACTATAGTGTTTTGACTCCTATCACCTATTTGTTCAGATAACTTCAACAATTAGTGAGATACTAACCCGAGTTGTATGTCTGTTTAAAGCTTTGAATATTCTCCACCAGACTCTCATTTATTTACCAATGTAGTTGCTAATGCTGTCCACACACATACATACACAAATTTTGAATTAAGTTTTCACTTCCTATCAACAAATAAACTGAGGTTCTTCTGCTACACAGGTTAGCTGCAATGTTGCCAAATCCACCTTCTTCTCACAATTGTAACAGCACCCTTCAGATGCTATTTCAGCTTTGGAAAAAAGAAGTTACAAGGTGTGAGGTACGAACTCTTAGGAGATGGGGTAAATCTTCTGAAACTTTGGGGTGCCATAATGTACCGTCTGTTTGTCAATTCATGTGTGGTCAAGCACTATTGCTTCTTTTCAGGTACAAACTCACAGCAGTTGGTGCTTATTTTTGGGTCATAATGGTATCCTCTTGGCCAGTGACTACCCAATATATTGCTACCAGAATCAATCAATTACCACTGATGTGCGTTTATGGCTGTCACCCAGGATGGCCAGTCCCTATCAACTGTCTTTTCAAATGATTTCAAAGAAGTTTGAAATTTATTGAACATGTACCTTAGTAAATTTTTCCTCATCCTATAAACAAATATTTGTCCTCTTGAATTCCAACATTAGCTTCATATTTTCTACTTACAAAAACTCTATTCAAGCTTATTCATCTACTATCGTCATTCCACGAAATCTTTCCACTGACAGCTTGGAACATATCACATAGTCCAGCAGCTCATCTACTTACTCCCAAGTCTTTCCATCCCAAAGTTTGCAACATTTTTGTAACACTACTTTTTTTTTTTTCCTGGTGATAACCGTGCTGCTTTTCTTTGGTTCTCTTCCAGTTTTCAAATCAAGTAATCCTGGCAAGGGTCCGATATACTGGAACCATACTCTGATTGTGGTCACCAGTGACATATGCCCTTTCCTTTACGTCCTTACTACAAACCTTGAGTACCCTCATAACACGCAGATGTCGATTCCCATAGGGAACCCAAAATATTTGTCCTGAATGAGTAAATTTATAATACCAATATAATGGTCCGTTATTGGACATTATAAATTTTCCAGCTAACTCATTCTTGGTTGCCTGCGTTTCGCCCTCGTGTGCTAAGTTAGGCTCGTCAGTTGGGACTTAGCACACCACCCAAGACGCAAGGCCGGTGCATACCGTGGAGGCCACTGCATAGGCTATTTGAAGCCACCAGCAGTGCCAATGCACTGTGAGAGCCATGTCTCATTTCCAAAAATAGATGCCTGCCTGGCCATCAAATGATGCAGATGTTGATTCCCATAGGGAACCCAAAATATTTGTCCTTGCGTCTTGGGTGGTGTGCTAAGTCCCAACTGACGAGCCTAACTTAGCACACGAGGGCGAAACGCAGGCAACCAAGAATGAGTTAGCTGGAAAATTTATAATGTCCAATAACGGACCATTATATTGGTATTATAAATTTACTCATTCAGGACAAATATTTTGGGTTCCCTATGGGAATCAACATCTGCATCATTTGATGGTCAGGCAGGCATCTATTTTTGGAAAAAATACCCTCATAACTGTATGAAGAGATCTGTAACCTCGTTAATTTGATTACCCCAAGAAAGATCTTTCCTTACAATTACAACTAGCTGGGTACTTACAGTGATCCCTACGAGGTACTTTCACTCGATTAAGACAGTAATCAATCAATCAATCAATCAATCACTACTGATCTGCATTTAGGTGGCAGATTCCCTATCTGTTGTTTTCCTAGCCTTTTCTTAAATGATTTCAAAGAAATTGGAGATTTATGGAACATCTCGCTTGTAAGTTACTCCAATCCCTAACTCCCCTTCCTATAAACAAATATTTGCTCCAGTATGTCCTCTTGAATTCCTACTTTATCTTCATGTTTTTGATCTTTCCTGCTTTTAAAGACACCACTCAAACTTATTCATCTACTAATGTCATTGCACGCCATCTCTCCACTAAAAGCTCGGAACAACTAAATTTACTCATTTGGGATAAATATATCAGTACAGTGTATCATCTGATGGCTAGGCAGGCATCAATTTTTGAAAATGAGACAAAGTCTCCCAAAGTGCATTGGCACTGCCCCTGGCTTCAAGTAGCCTATGCAGTGGCCTCCACAGTATGCACTAGCCATGTGTCTTGGTAGGTGTGCTATTTACCAAATGATGAGCACGATTTAGCACAATGGGGTAAAATGCTGGCAACCAGGAATGAGGTAGCTGGAAAATTCAAAATGTCCAATAACGGACCAACTATATTGGTATTACACACCATCTAGTCGAACAGCTTGTCTCCTTTCTCCCAAGTCTTCCCAACACAAACTTTGCAACATTTTTGTAACACAACTCTTTTTCCAGAAATCACCCAGAACAAATAGAGCTGTTTATCTGTGGATTTTTTTCCAGTTCTTCAGTCAAGTAATCCGAGGGTCCCATACACTGGAACCATACTCTAGTTGGGGTCTTATCAGAGACCCTATGCCCTCTCCTTTACATCCTTGCTACAATCACTAAACACCCTCATAACCATGTGCAGTGTCCAGGCTATGGCTAAATGGTTAGCATGCTGGCCTTTGGTCACAGGGGTCCCGGGTTCGATTCCTGGTAGGGTAGGGAATTTGTAACCATCATTGGTTAATTTCGCTGGCACGGGGGCTGGGTGCATGTGTCGTCTTCATCATCATTTCATCCTCATCATGATGCGTAGGTCGCCTACGGGCGTCAATTCAAAAGACCTGCTCCTGGCAAGCCGCACATGTCCTCGGACACTCCCGGCACTAAAAGCCATATGCCATTTCATGTACCATGTGCAGAGTTTTGTACCCATTATTTACAATCCCATTTATGTGATTATCCCACTGAAGATCTTTCCTGATATTAACACCTAGGTACTTACAGTGATCCCCATAAGGAACTTTCACCCCATAAATGCAATAATTAAAACTGACAGGACTTTTCTTATTTATGAAACTCACAACCTGACTTTTAACCCCGTTTATCATCATACCATTGCCAGCAGTCCATCTCACAACATTATCGAGGTCATTTTACAGTTGCTCACAATCTTGTAACTTATTTATTACTCTATACAGAATAACATCATCCGCAAAAAGCCTTATCTCTGATTCCACTTCTTTACTTGTATCATATATATATTTTATATATATATGGATATATATATATGGATAGCCTCCCCTGCGTACCATGAGACCTTGCCACGGCGGGGAGGCTTGCATGTCCCAATGAAACAGATAGCCGAGCCGCAGGTGCAACCATATCTGATGGGTATCTGTTGAGAGATCAGAGCTAAGGAATGGTTCATCAAAAGGGAGGTAGCAGCCTTTCGGAAGTTGCAAGGGCGGCAGTCTAGTTGATTGACTGATATGGCCTTGTAATGATACTCAACATGGCTTAACAGTGTTGATACTGCTACACGGCTGAAAGCAACGGGAAACTACAGCCGTAACTAACTCCCGAGGACATGCAGCTCTCTCTGTATGAATGATGTGCTGATGATGGCTTCCTCCTGGGTAAAATATTCCAGAGGTAAACTAGTCCCCCATTCGGACCTCTGGGTGGGGACTACACGAGAGGGGGCGATCATCAGGTAGAGGGATACTGACATTCTGCGAGTTGGAGCATGGAATGTTACAAGTTTGAATCGTTGTGGTAGGTTAGAGAATCTGAAAAGGGAGATGGATAGACTAAAGTTGGTATAAGTGAAGTACATTGGCAGGAAGAACAGGATTTTTGATCAGGCGACTACCAAATTATCAACACAAAATCAAACAGGAGAAATGCAGGAGTTGTTTTAATAATGAGTAAGAAAATACGTCAGGGGGTAAGCTGCTGTGACCAGCATAGTGAAAGAATTATTGTCGTCAAGATAGACACCAAACCAATGCCCACCACAATAGTGCAGGTCTATATGCCTACTAGTTCAGCGGATGATGAGGAAATCGAAAGAACATATGAAGAGATAAAAGATTTAATACAATCTGTAAAAGGTGACAAGAATCTAATTGTGATGGAAGACTGGAATGCAGTGGTAGGCCAAGGAAGAGAAGGTAATATAGTAGGAGAATTTGGATTGGGACAAAGGAACGAAAGAGGAAGCCGGCTGGTTGAATTCTGCACTGATCATAATTTAGTCCTTGCCAATACTTGGTTCAAACACCACAAATGACTGCTGTATACGTGGACGAGACCTGGGGACACTGGAAGGTAAAAAATAGACTTCATTATGATTAGGCAGAGATTAAGAAACCAGGTGTTGGATTGCAAAACTTTCCCAGGAGCAGATGTAGACTCTGACCACAATATGTTGGTCATGAAATGCCATCTGAAGTTAAAGAAATTGAAGAAAGGAAAGAATGCGAAAAGATGCGATCTAGACATGTTGAAAGAAAAGAGTGTGAGGGATTGTTTCAAGGAACATGTTGCGCAAGGGCTAAATGGAAAGGCTGAAGGAAACACAGTAAAGGAAGAGTGGATAGTCATGAAAAATGAAGTAAGTAGGGCTGCTGAAGAAATGTTAGGAAGGAAGAAAATATCAACTAAGAATCAGTGGCTAACTCACGAGATACTAGACCCGATTGATGAATGATGAAAATACAAGAATGGTAGAAATGAAGAGGGCAGAAAGGAATACGGGTGATTAAAGAATCAAGTGGATAGAAAGTGCAAGGTAGCTAAGGATGAATGGCTGAAGGAGAAGTGCAAGGATGTCAAAGGTTGTATGGTCCTGGGAAAGGTAGATGCTGCAAACAGGAAAATCAAAGAAACCATTGGAGAAAGGAAAACTAGGTGTAGGAATATAAAGAGTTCAGATGGAAAACCACTTTTAAGAAAAGAAGACAAGGCAGAAAGATGGCAGGAAATATCCAACAGGTGTATCAAGGTAAAGATGTAGATAATTTGGTTCTGGAACATGAAGAGGCTGTTGATACTGATGAAATGGAAGACCCAATTTTGAGGTCAGAGTTTGACAGAGCTGTGAGTGACCTAAATAGAAACAAGGCACCTGGAATTGATGACATTCCCTCTGAATTACTGGCTGCCTTACGAGAAACCAGCATGGCAAGGTTATTCCATTTAGTGTGTAAGATGTAGGAGACAGGAGAAGTCCCATCCGATTTTCGGCAGAATGTTGTTATACCTATTCCCAAGAAAGCCGGGCTGACAGGTGTGAAAACTATCGCACCATTAGTTCAGTATCTCATGCCTGCAGAATTTTAACACGTATTATTTACAGAAGAATGGAAAAACAAGTTGAAGCTGAGTTGGGAGAAGATCAATTTGGCTTCAGAAGAAATGTAGGAACACGTGAAGCAATCCTAACTTTACGTCTGATCTTGGAGGATCGAATCAAGAAGGACAAGCCCACGTACATGGCATTCAAAGATCTAGAAAAGGCATTCGATAATGTTGATTGGACCAAGCTATTTAAGATTCTGAAGGTGATTGGGATCAGATACCGAGAACAAAGAATTATCTAAAATCTGTATAAAAATCAGTCTGCAGTGATAAGAATCGAGGGCGTTGAAAAAGAAGCAGCAATCCAGAAAGGAGTGAGGCAAGGCTGCAGTTTGTCCCCCCTCCTTTTCAATGTTTACATAGAACAGGCAGTAAAGGAAATCAAAGAGGAATTTTGAAAGGGATTCACAATCCAAGGAGAGAAAATCAAAACCTTGAGATTTGCCGATGATACTGTTATTTTATCTGAGATTGCAGAAGATCTCGAGAAGCTGCTGAATGGTGTGGATGAAGTCTTGGGTAAGGAGTACAAGATGAAAATAAATAAGTCCAAAACAAAAGTAATGGATTGCAGTCGAACGAAGGCAGGTGATGTAGGAAATATTAGATTAGGAAACAAAGTCTTAAAGGAAGTAGAGGAATATTGTTACTTGGGTAGTAAAATAACTAACGATAGGAGAAGTAAGGAGGACGTAAAATGCAGACTAGCACAAGCAAGGAAGACCTTTCTTAAGAAAAGAAATTTGCTCACTTCAAACGTTGATATAGAAATTAGATGTTTTTGAAGACTTTCATGTGGAGCGTGGCATTGTATGGAAGTGAAACATGGACGATAACTAGCTCAGAAAGAAAGAGAATAGAAGCTTTTGAAATGTGGTGTTACAGAAGAATGCTGAAGTTGAGATGGATAGATCGAACCACAAATGAAGAGATACTGAATCGGATTGGTGAGAGAAGATCGATTTAGCTAAATTTGACGAGAAGAAGAGAGAGAATGATAGGACACATCTTAAGACACCCAGGACTTGTTCAGTTGGTTTTTGAAGGAAGTGTAGGTGGTAAGAACAGTAGGGGTAGACCAAGGTATGAATATGACAAGCAGATTAGAGCAGATGTAGGATGCAATAGTTACGTAGAAATGAAAATGTTAGCACAGGATAGGGTGGCATGGAGTGCTGCATCAAACCAGTCTATGGACAGATGACTCAACAACAACAACATATATGGATAGGCAGCAATAGTGCAGAGAATTGGCAGAAATATAAAGAAGCTAAAAAGGTATGTTAGAAAATAGTACCAGAAGAGAAACAGACGAGCTGGGAAAGTTTAACAGAAACTTTACAGGATGATATAAGGGGAAGTAAAAAGGTTTTGTATGGTTTGGGGAAGAATGGTTTACGAAATAGTGAAGATACAAAATTTGTAAAATCTGAAAAACAGGGCAGATATTGACGCAAAGAGGTGACATACTAAAAAGATGGGAAGAATACTTCTCAGAATTGCTAAATATTAAATACAGTGAACTGGTACAGGAGAAGGGGCAAGAAGAAGCAATGGGAAAAGAAAAAGAACAAGAAAAGGAGATATCGATGTTAGAAATAGAAGAAGCCATACAAAAGATGAAGTGCGGTAAAGCAGCAGGAGTGGATGAGCTAACTACGGAAATGATAAAAGCAGCAGGGTCAATAGGGCTACAGTGGCTGTATAGATTATTTAGAATAATCTGGAGGAAGAAAGAGATCCCAAAAGAATGGGGAAAGGTGTCCGACTCGTTGGCTGAACGGCCAGCGTACTGGCCTTCGGTTCAGAGGGTCCCGGGTTCGATTCCCGGCTGGGTCGGGGATTTTAACCTTAATTGGTTAATTCCTACGGCACGGGGACTGGGTGTATGTGCTGTCTTCATCATCATTTCATCCTCATCACGACGCGCAGGTCACCTACGGGTGTCAAGTAGAAAGACCTGCAACTGGCGAGCCGAACCCGTCCTGGGATATCCCGGCACTAAAAGCCATACGCCATTTCCATTTCAATGGGGAAAGGGTTTTATTATGCCAATATTTAAAAACTCTGATAAAATGGAATGTAAAAACTGCTTATTGCCCATGTAGCCAAGATATTTGAGAGAGTATTGGGAAGAAGACTGAGGAGGAAGCTAGAAGGAGAAATGGAAGAAGAACAGTATGGTTTTAGCAAAGACAGATCAATGTTTGACCTGATCTCTACATTAAGACTTATGATGGAGAAAAGATGGGTGTTTGGTAGAGACAATAGTGATGACATTTGAAAAGCTTATGACAGTGTGCCCAGAAATTGGTATGGGACACATTAAGGAAAAAACATGTTAACAGAGTGGAGGTGCAAATGATAAAAGCTATGTACAAAAATTTTGTTAGTAGTATGAAGACTAGTAGAGGAAAATCAAAATGGTTCAAAGATGAAATTGGTCTCCGACAGGGAAGTGTACTATCCCCCATACTATTCATCATAGTCATGGATGAAATTCATAAGAACATTAAACAGAGATTGGGAAGACAGGCAACAAAAGCCATGTTGTTTGCAGATGATATAGTGATATGGGGTGAGGATGAAACAGAAGTGCAAAAACAAGTAGATGTATGGAATCAAGAAATAGAAAAATAAAGGACGAAAGTGAGCACAGAGAAAAGTAAAACAATAGTGATGACAAGGGGAAGGAAGGAAGAGGAAAGATAAAACTGAATGGTAAAATTCTGGAAGTGGTTAAAAGTTTCATGTACTTGGGAAGTGTGATCACAGAAGATGGAAAGATAACCGAGGAAACTGGGAAAAGAATTCAACAAGGTAACAGCTTCTACCAGAGTGTAAGGGGTATTTTGTGGAACCACGATGTCCCGAAGAAATGTGAGAAAGTATTATATTCAACCTATTATGAACCCATACTAACCTATGCAACTGGATCGTGGAGTACAACAAAACAAGAGGAGAGTAAAATACAGGCAGCGGAGATGAAATTCCTAAGAGGCATCAAGGGCAAGACCAGAAAGGATAGAATTAGAAATGAAGAATAAGGAAAAGGACAGGAATCGTGAAAATTCAAGACAGGACAGAAACAACAAAGCTAAAGTGGTATGGACATAGGATGAGAATGGGAGAAAAGAGAGTGCCAAAAACAGCTTTTTCAGAGAAGTTAACAGGAAAGAGACCACAAGGAAGACCCCTGAAAGAGGTGAACAGATTCAGTGTGGTAGTTCATAGAGAAGAGGGGAGGAAAACCAGAAGATGTATTTTTTTTTAAAGGAGAAGAATGGTGGAGAGACAGGCAGTGATGAAGGTCCAACCTGGGAAGCTGGAAATGGGAAATGATGATGATGATATATGTGAAAACATACAGGTCCAATAATACTGCCTTAAGGAATTCCCCTCTTAATTATTACAGGGTCAGATAAAGCTTTGGCTACTCTAATTCTCTGAGATCTATTTTCTAGAAATATAGGAACCCATTTAGTCAGTCGTCTAGTCCAATTGCTCTCATTTGTGCCAGTAGTCTCCATGATCCACCCTATGAAATGTCTTCGATAGGTTAATCGCGATACAGTCCATTTGACCTCCAGAATCCAAGATATCTGCTATATCTTGCTGGAATCCTGCAAGCTGAGCTTCAGTTATCCTTTCTTAAACCTGAACTGCCTTCTATCAAACCAATTATTAATTTTGCAAACATGTCTAATATAATCAGAAAGAATGCTTTCCCAAAGCTTACACGCAATGCATGTCAAACTGACTGGCCTGTATTTTTCAGTTTATGTCTATCGCCCTTTCCTTTATACATGGGGGCTACTATAGCAACTCTCCATTCATTTGGTATAGCTCCTTTATGCAAAAAATAATCAAATAAGTACTTCAGATATGGTACTGTATGCCATCCCATTGACTTTAGTATCTCCCCAAAAATCTTATCAATTCCAGCTGCTTTTCTAGTTTTCAACTTTTGTATCTTATTGTAAATGTTGTTTATTATAGGTATATTTTAATACTTCTTTAGTATTAGTCACCTCCTCTATCTGGACATTATTCTTGTAACCAACAATCTTTACATACTGCTGACTGAATACTTCTGCCTTTTGAAGATTCTCATATACACTCCCCTTGTTCATTAATGATTCCTGGAATGTCCTTCTTGGAACCTGTTTTTGCCTTAAAGTACCTATACATACTCTTCCATTTTCCGCAAAAATGTGTATGACTGCCAATTATGCTTGCCATTATGTTACAATTAGCTGACTTCTTTGCTAGATTCAATTTTCTAGTAAGTTCCTTCAATTTCTCCTTATTTCCACAGCCATTTCTAACTCTATTTCTTTGCAATCTGTACCTCCTTCTTAGTCTCTTTACTTCTCTGTTATAATATAGTGGGTCTTTACCATTCCTTACTACCTTTAAAGGTACAAACCTGTTTTCACTTTCCTCAACATTTGCTTTAAACCCATCCCAGAGACTGTTTAAATTTTTATTTACCTCTTTCCACCGATCATAGTTACTTTTTAAATACTCCCTCATGCCTGCTTTATCAGCCATATGGTACTTCCCAATAGTCCTACTTTTAAGACCTTCCTTTCTATCACATTTATTTTTAACTATGACAAAAACAGCTTCGTGATCAATAATACTGTCTATTACTTCGGTTTCTCTATAGAGCTCGTCTGGTTTTACAAGCCCCACGTTCAGAATATTCTTCCCACTAGTTGGTTCCATCACTTTCTGAATCAGCTGTCCTTACCATATTAACCCGATGAGTGCCATGCCCACCTATAGACGGGCTGACGCGGCCAGTTCAGCGCTGCTACTCCCGTCTATAGATGGTCCACGAGAACTCGAAATAATATTGAACATAAGTGTAGGATTTTCCATTTGCATTTAGATTCATAAAAAACCAACATTTATAAACATTTTAAGCTGATAACCCCACTGGTAAGTTAAAAATTGAGGCTTCTACAAATCTTTTACATACGAGTAAAAAAACTCAGGACTGAGGTACCAAACAGTTACCTGGTAACTCAGCACTTAAAAGGTTAACTTATTTGCTGTTTGTTGGTCATGCTTCTTGTCATTCGCATTGCCTTCCGAAATGACATGTGGTAAATTGAGATCACCCTCTATAATCACATTCCTTTCCATATCGTTTCCCACATAGCTGATTATCTTATCAAATAATTCTGAATCAGCGTCAGTGCTACCCTTTTAAGTTAAAAGAAGATGTAAAATGGTTCAACCTTTCAATACTAATAAAATAAGAAATGTAAGTTTACATTTCTCTTTAATTAAAATTGGTACTGGTTTCGACCAATATTTGATCTACGACTTCTTCCGATTTTTAGAACTGTCGACACGTAGTGCTGATCCTTAAAATGATACTGTATATCTTGAACTGAAACTGTAGAATACGTATTTGATTTTAGACTTGTTCTTAGCATTGAAAACTCAACTTACAGTTCTCCATAATGTGTTACTGTGCTTCATTAACTGCATTTAACGGTTTCATCTTAACTTCACATTTTTACCTGTGCTTCTTATTTGTGTTTCACAAAACTTCAACGTACTCCCTAAAGATTTTAGTGCTTCAATAACAGCAACTAACAGAATTATTTTAACTTCACATTTTATTTATCTGTGCATTGTTTTACACTTACCGGTACCAATTTTAATTAAATAGGAATGTAAACTTACATTTCTTATTTTAATAGTATTGAAACCAAACCCCTTTGCACTACAGCCCTTGAAGGGCCTTGGCCTACCAAGCGACCGCTGCTCAGCCCGAAGGCCTGCAGGTTACGAGGTGTCGTGTGGTCAGCACGAGAAATCCTCTCGGCCGTTATTCTTGGCTTTCGAAACCGGGGCCGCTATCTTACCATCAGATAGCTCCTCAATTCTAATCACGTAGGCTGAGTGGACCTCGAACCAGCCCTTAGGTCCAGGTAAAAATCCCTGCCCTGGCTGGGAATCAAACCCGGGGCATCCGGGTAAGAGGCAGGCACGCTACCCCTACACCATGGGGCCGGCATAGTATTGAAAGGTTGAACCATTTTATATCCTCTTTTAACTTAATAGTAAACTCACTTCAATTCGGAATACTACGAAATTCTTATCTCTTAGTGCTAAACTTTCCCGGTCTGTACACTCCAAAGACATCAAGTTGCCTATTATCTTTAGAAATGTGCCTTACACCTAGAATTTTATATTTTTCATCCTTAATTGTTTCATAGCTTAAAAATTCTTCTTTCACCAGAATGATTACTCCCCCTACTACCATTCCTATCCTATCTCTACGATACACACTCCAGTTCCATGAGAAAATTTCTGCATCCATTATATCATTTCTCAGCCGTTATTCAATTCCTATTCAATCAATCAATCACTACTGATCTGCATTTAGGGCAGTCACCCAGGTGGCAGATTCCCCATCTGTTGTTTTCCTAGCCTTTCAATGCATAGGATCAGGCATTGTTTTCCATTTCTTAATCGGCTGATAATGACCTGGACTAGGGTCGAAACCGGTACCATTTCTAATTATTATTAAATGAGAATATAATTCACTACATTTCTTATTCTTTGGTATTGAATAGGTGGAATCTCCTTATCAATTATTTCAATTTTAATTGTGATATTCTTCAATACGGAACAATGAAATTTTTAACTTTAAATCCTTGTTGTCATACGTCCTGAAAAAGCGGGAATGTCCTGAATTTGAGCATGTGTCCCGACGTCCTGACTGAATTGTTTTAAATCCCTAAATGTCCTGAACTTTAAAAATCAGAGCAAATTATTTAAAATTATGCTCAAATGTTTTTGAAAGGGGATAGAATTGTTTTGGTTTGTCATACTGAAGAAGAGTCTGACGTCATTACCTGACTTTGTGATGGTAACAGGCTTGATCTACACTGACGCTATCAACTTCCGTGCGGGAGCAGTGTGTTGCATAATAGTGAAAATTATTTTGTATCCATGTTAGCTAGTAATAAATACGTTCGTTTTTTAAAGCAATGTGAATCCAGTGAGCAATATTCTGAATTGCTTAAACTGGTTCACTTCTATTTCCTTTTACCTGGCCATAATGCATGCGTGGAAAGAAGGTTTTCTTGAATGAATTCACAATGGACAGATGGCAGAAATAGACTGAAAGTAGAATCTGTTAAATCAATATTATAGCTGCAATACAATGTTAAAGAAATATCTTGGCAGGAATTTCATGATTACATTTTTAAAGTGATGAGTTGCTAAAAAGTGTGTGTTGAGTTCGGAAAAGTATGATTGGTATCAGCATCAGGGCACTTCTGTCATAAGTATCTTTAAGCAAAGGTAAATAAATGCTGTTTTTAGTTTTCACTTATCCGTGTTATTGAGAAATTAGTAATTCCACATGAGCTGTCCCATTTGTTACTTAAAAATCTATGCAAATAACATTGTGTATCATATAATTTTGGAGTGGACTGTAAAGTAGGTGTTTTACATAAAGTATGATTTTTTTTTATAATTTCTCTATTTGATTTTTAACATTAACGTCATATATCAAGTGTGTCTTTTGGTAACGGATGGGACAGTTCGTATGGAATTACCCAAATACACTCGTTGGAACCATAGGCACTGACTTTTGGTCTTGAGCACGGGGGCAGTGATGAAAATAACAAATATCCTTACGGGAGCAAAAACACGATTGCATCCCCGTATCACTATATGCATGGGAGCAAGTGCTCTCATGGAGTCGACGCCTATGGTTGGAACTTGTCAATGTTGGTGTCCTGAATTTCATCCTGAACCTTATGGCAACGCTAACTATAACCCTTCTAAACAAATTTCCTAATTTATTTATACCACTGTGGTTTAAGTGAAGGCCAACTGAGGGCATATACCTTCTCCTACCTTCCTATTATGATCTAGAAATCTCAATCCCCATTTCCTACTTACCCATTCCGTAGTTTCATTTAAATCCCCAATCACCTTCCAGTCAGTAACCCTCCTACACAGTATTCCACTGATAACAATCTCCGCTTCCTTAAACTTCACCCTTGCTGTATTTACCAGATTGCACACATCCCCAACTATGTTGGTACGTATACCTGCTTGCCTTACGTTGTTGGTACAAATGAAGACTTGGGAGAAAGGAGACGAGCTGCTCGATTAAGTGGTATGTTCCGAGCTGTCAGTGGAGAGATGGCGTGGGAGGACATCATTAGACGAATAAGTTTGAGTGGTGTCTTTAAAAGTAGGAAAGATCACAATATGAAGATAAAGTTGGAATTCAAGAGGACAAATTGGTGCAAATATTCTTTTATAGGAAGGGGAGTTAGGGATTGGAATAACTTACCAAGGGAAATGTTCAATAATTTTCCAATTTCTTTGCAATCATTTAAGAAAAGGCTAGGAAAACAACAGATGAGGAATCTGCCACCTGGGTGACTGCCCTAAATGCAGATCAGTAGTGATTGATTGATTGATTGATTGATTGATTGATTGATTGATTGATTGATTGATTGATTGATTGATTGATTTGAAACACTACTACATTCTTCTTTCCCTCCTCTTCTACTTTCCTCAAAATCTGCCTTAACCTAATATCTGGATAACACTCTAGCCTGGCCCCCTATCCTCCACCCACTTTCCCCACATGTCCAACAAAGAAATCTCCCGTGACCAGAGCCTCAACCCTACCTACCTCATTTGATCCCCTCTCCTCCTGGTCAGGCCTATCTTTCCTGACAGCTGCAGAAGTTACTTCTACCTCCCTTTCCTCCCTACCATAACCCTGTTCCACCTGTCTTTTCCTATCTTCTACTCTATATTTTCCTTTCTTACATTTTCCCTTCCTCCTACTTCCACATATCTCAGCAACAGTTCCCTGTTCATCATCTTCCCTTTGTTGTTCTACCTGCAGTGACTCATACCGATTTCTCACAGATATCTGTCTTGAATTCTGATCCTGAATAGAGCCCTTAGCCTGCAATCTCCTTCCCCTTAAAACATTAGACCACCTATCTTCTACAATTCCCCCCCTTTCCTTCCCATCCCTCTTTTACACCTACTGTATCCTGTACATTGTTTGAGGGAGGCCTACCTTCCTTCATGTCTTCTGAGGGGAATCCTAATTATCTCCCTCAAACTCTCCAACTCCTCCCTCATGCTCCTTAATGCCGGGCCACACCCACAGTTCCTACACTTGCATTAGCCATTCTTTACAGAAAAAAGAAAAGGGAAAATAAAATAACTTAGTCTGTGCAAAACAAAACAGGAAAGAAATATTGTCTAGGATAGTACACAAAGATCACACGACAATAAGGTAATTAATATACTACTTCACTACAATACTACTTAGTCTTACTATATTTTTATCCTACAACACCCTAAATAGGATAAAAGCTGCCATTAATATTACTGAATACCGAAAGGAATACACAAGAATTACACAATTCTAAACTGCAATTAAGACAGAATTCTAGTAAGAGAGTTTCTAAACATATTTCTACTAGACTACCCAAATATTTTGCAATAGTAGAATACACATATAATACTGTCTGACAAAATAATTCAAGTTCCCAGAAGAAATGATCGGATGTTAATGTAACTTTGTACACATACACACCATCAGCGGGTATGTAAATGATTAGAGTTACAATTCTTTGTGACAGGTAGTGTTGTTACTAGGCCTGAACAGCATCAGATGTTGAGTGATCACTGTGAAGGACACGGAGATGCTGCGTACTCGTGTGAGACAGCATTATGAGTATCTGACAGAGTTTGAAGGGGCCTCATTGTGGGCCACGTGTGTGAATTGTGCAATATCCAGATTTGTGGGGCATTCAGATGTGAGAGTGGCCAGATGTTGAACTGTGTAGGAACATGAGGGCGTGCATACTCATCGTCAAGGTTCCGATCTACCACATCTGACCACCACAGAAGAGGATCACCATATTGTGCACCAAACACAAAATAACCCCTTCACTTCTGTGCCTGCCATCCGAAAACAAGTAATGGACTCCCTGCAACATTCTGTGTCATCCCGCACCATTGGTCGGAGATTAGCAGCAGCCGGACTAGGGAATTAGTCCCATTTTTAGGCTGCCGTTAACACCACAACACAAACAGCTGCATTTGGAGTGGTGCCATGACCGGGAAGCGTGGACTGCTGATGAACGATGTCGCATTGTGTTCAGCGATGAATCGCAGTTCTGCACTACCCTGGATGGCCATCTTTTGTGAGTATAGCAGGAACCTGGAGAGAGGTCTCGTTATTCCCGTGTTTTGGAGAGGCACAACTTTGTTACTCCTGGTATCATGATGTGGAGAGTCATCGGGTATGACTTCAGGTCATGGGTGGTAGTGATTGAGGGAACTCTGGCGGCACAACGGTACATCACGGACATCCTATGTCCTCATGTGGTACCTTTCATGTGACAGGATCATGGTGCCACTTTTCAAACAGTACAATATTCATCCGTGCACGGCACTTATCTCTATGAACTGTCTGTGTGATGTTGAGGTATTCCCATGGCCAGAAAGATCTCCAGATTTGTCCCTGATAGAACGTGTGAGACTAGTTCGGACGTCATCCCAGTGCCAGTATCCAGGATATCAAGGTCCAGTTACAACAATTGTGGGCCAGCTTGCCTGAGTAGAGGATACAACGGCCTTATCACAACCTTCCCAACCAAATCAGTGCATGCATCCAGACCAGAGGGGATGCAACGTAATGCTGATAAATGGGCTCGTACTGCTAAGTTCTTTGTAAATTTGACTTGATTTCATAATCACAGAAATAACATTACATACTCTCTTAACACGTGAAGTTTCATTTCATTTCGTCCTACCTTTTTGAGTGCGTCAGTTTTTTTGTCAGGCAGTGTATAATATGTGTAAGAAAACCTAAAGTTCCAATAATATTGCTGTGCAGTGCGAACTTCCTAAATTGCAGGTTCATATAATGCTTCACCTCCTCTAATTCTCTGAGCTCTGTTTTCTAGAAATTTAGTGTTTAGTCCATCAGCCTTTATTTTAATCAGTAATCCCCCATGATTTACCTAAATCTGAAATATCTGCTGGAATCCTGCAAATTTTGCTTTTTCTGAAATAACCTTTCCTAAACCCGAACTGCCTTTATCAAACCCAGTGGCAGCTGTTGTCATGCCATGACTGTGCTTTAACTTAGACGTTAATCAGCCTTATAAAATTCATCAGACTTTTTTCAAATGAGCATATAGAATCAAAATATCCCACCAAACACATCTATTCACTACAGTGTTCTCTGTGGTTTCAATAGAGATTGAGCCTGCCTTGGTCAATCACTGGAAGAAAATCATACACGATTTGCAATCATAAGGGAGCCATTCAGTCAGTCTGACTAACACTAACATTCTTTTTAATATAACTCAACCTTCATCATTTAAATGGTGAAATGAAGTAGAATTATTCACCCATTATTGAATAATACACTAGCTGCAATAAATAGCATACTGTTAAACTTGTAGAAAAATGTATTAAAAACTGAATATATTAATATAAGACTACCCAACAATTTCTAAAATTAAGTCTTTAGAATAGAACCCAGCCAAAAAAGGTATACCACATAATGCAAGGTTAGAAATTTTAAAACAGACGGCTGTTTGTGGTATTTGATTACAAATATTTCCTATAAAATCAAATGTCTTGAGGATCCTTTATACTATGAATATTAATGAACCAGCACATATAATTAAAAGAGCCTTATATAACGTGTGGGTTAAAAGATGTGCTTCTGTGTCGGTGCGACGTAAAGCCCCTAGCAAAAAAAAAAAGAAAAAAAAAAAAAAAAAAAAAAAAAAAAAGATGTGCTTTCAATCCTCATGCAGCAGTTCATTAAAGTTGCAACAGTTTCCTGCAGATGGCAGATAGTTACAATTAGTCCTACCAATACCTACTTAACTTCAGGGTATGAGTTCACAAATTCTTCCTTCACAACACTCATCACTGGTTTAGTTTGCCTTTATGGGTTGAACATGTGGAGTGAATTCTTTGGGCTGGAGTGAATTTCTGTGAATAGTGTTGGTGGTTTAGTATGAAAACCTTTTTACGGGGTGAGTTGGCTATATGGTTAGGGAAACGCAGCTGTGCGCTTGAATCCCACTGTCGCCAGCCCTGAAGATGGTATTACATGGTTTTCCATTTTCACACCACGCAAATGCTGGGGCTGTATCTTAATTAAGGCCATGGCCACTTCCTTCCCTTTCCTAGGGCTTTCCTATCTCTTTGTCGTCATAAGACCTATCTGTGTCAGTGTGATGTAAAGCAAATTGTAAATCTTTTAGTGCTGTCATATGAAGATATTATTTGCATGTGTAGCATTTTTGTTTTATATTCAGAGGGCCCAGTATCAAAATCTGCAAGATATTACTGGTATTAGCTAACAGCATGTTTATTTGAGATATTATAACATCCTTGAGTTAACTTATTTGTTGTGCTTTTCATTACTTCGATAAAGACAAAAGAGAATATCCCGTTTACAGAATGACAAAATTCTCCTATCCTTGAGAAAGAAATGATGTAGCGGTGTATGTGGGTTGACTGTACATCGTATTTACGCCGCAGTAGTTCCATTATTTTATGTTAAATTAAAAATTAAGAGTAAAAGATTTCCGCCTTATCAATACAAAATCATGTAAATCAAGTGTGGGTTACATTACGGAAGAAACATTTGTTGGAACTAGTTTCAACCAATTTTTCTTAAGGTTATCATCAGCCAAATCGCGAGTTGCACAATGTATCTGATAGTTCATAGAAAGTGCTTATGGTTCCAACGAGTGTATTTGGGTAATTCCATACGAACTGTCCCATCCGTTACCAAAAGACACACTTGATATATGACGTTAATGTTAAAAATCAAATAGAGAAATTATTAAAAAATCATACTTTATGTAAAACACCTACTTTACAGTCCACTCCAAAATTATATGATACACAATGTTATTTGCATAGATTTTTAAGTAACAAATGGGACAGCTCATGTGGAATTACTAATTTCTCAATAACACGGATAAGTGAAAACTAAAAACAGCATTTATTTACCTTTGCTTAAAGATACTTATGACAGAAGTGCCCTGATGCTGATACCAATCATACTTTTCCGAACTCAACACACACTTTCTAGCAACTCATCACTTTAAAAAATGTAATCATGAAATTCCTGCCAAGATATTTCTTTAACATTGTATTGCAGCTATAATATTGATTTAACAGATTCTACTTTCAGTCTATTTCTGCCATCTGTCCATTGTGAATTCATTAAAGAAAACCTTCTTTCCACGCATGCATTATGGCCAGGTAAAAGGAAATAGAAGTGAACCAGTTTAAGCAATTCAGAATATTGCTCACTGGATTCACATTACTTTAAAAAACGAACGTATTTATTACTAGCTAACATGGATACAAAATAATTTTCACTAATATGCAACACACTGCTCCCGCACGGAAGTTGACAGCGTCAGTGTAGATCAAGCCTGTTACCATCACAAAGTCAGGTAATGACGTCAGACTCTTCTTCAGTATGACAAACCAAAACAATTCATGAAAACACAGTGGTGAAACACTATAAATGTGAAAAAGTCAAAATTGTTGTAAAAGTTTTGGATAATGCATGTAATGCATAAATTGATGCACTTAGCTGTTGAAGGAAGAATTCAAGAAGAATAATTTAGGCGTTGGAAGATTCTTGAGGTTTGTATATATCACTCCTTATGAAGTTCTGATGGTTGTTGTGCTGTGATGTGTTGGACGTATTTCAGGTAAGATTCATTGGTGATCAAAGTTTCACTTTATGTTTAAAAAATGCATACATCAATGCATATAGTTGTCGTTGGAGTATAACTAAGATTCTTGAGAATTACGTATCACACAATTCGGAGTTGTAAAAGCTGCAAATCATCAACAATAGTAGTAGTGCTGAGAATACAATCCATATACACGCAGTGAACAATGTAAAAAGATGGTAAATAGAAGTCGTTCAAAGAGATTAAAGTCCTTAAAAAAACTGAAAGTGAAAGTAATGCTTGAAAGTTAAAAAAGTTTAAAAATTAGAAATGGTAGAGAAGATTTGTAGTTCAGTGTGGAAGTAAATGAAATTAATAAAGTCGTAAATAGTAATAAAAGACAAATATTAGTGAAATAGTTATGGAAAAAGAGGAAATATAGAAAAAAATTATAAAGAAAATATGTAATATGCGACCACCAGCAACTGACATTTGAATCTCATAAATGGACGAACATCGCCTCCAAGATCCAACAAGCAGCTAATACTGCAATCCTGATAGCTAAGAAGAGAAAGCATAGGTGGTGGAATGAGGTCTGTGATGAAGTGCTGACCCAAAGAACAAAAAAAGTGGAACTCGATCCAAAGATCTAAAGATTTCGATATGTTCCGTGAAGCTTGAAAAGAAGCAGCCAAAACTTTCCGAAGGGCCAAACGACTATATGAGAAACAGCAGTTAGAACAGATCGATCAGGATTTCCGGAAAAACAATTCCAGAGACTTCTATCAAACATTCAAGACTAATTTGAGAGGGTACCAAGCCCCCAGCCTTTGTTTTAGAGATGAAAATAGAAAGCTGGCCTTGACCAACAAAGAAAACTGTACGATCATATCTCGGTACTTTGAAAACCTTCTTAATTGTGATGAACCATAAGAAGGATTCCCTGTGTGCGACCCGATCCACAATCTACCCAACTCAACCCCTCCTTGTAAAGAGGAGGTCAAACAGATTATAAACAGCTTAAAGAATAATAAGGCAGCTGGTGAAGATTCGATAGTGGCAGAACTACTGAAGCTGGCAAATGATGAAACTCTAGATGTACTAGTCAAGCTTTTTGAAGATATCTGGAGAACTGGGATGATACCAACTGAATGGCTGTCAGTACTAATCCACCCTTTGCATAAGAAAGGTGATAAAAAGAATGTCAACAACTATAGGGGCATCTCATTAGTATCTGTTCCCTATAAGATTTTCTCCAAAGCAGTTCAGAACAGATTAGAAGCTCACTTTGACCAACAGATTGGGGAATATCAGACTGGCTTCAGAAAAAGCCGTTCGTGCCCAGAACAGATATTTAACCTGAAGAGCATCATCAGGTACAAGAAGACAGGAGGACACAGCTACGTGGTTGTGTTTGTTGACTTTCAGAAAGCATATGACTCCATTGACCGCGAGTCATTAATGAATATTTTGGAAGAGTTTGGAGTGGACGATACATCAAGAAATTTGAACAAACTAACTCTAACCAACACAGTGTTGAAAATAAAATTTATGGGCGAGATCTTAGAACCGTTTACAATCAGAACGGGTGTCAGACAGGGAGATGGACTATCCCCACTCCTCTTCAACTGTGTTTTGGAAAAAGTCATTCGAGAGTGGAGGAACTTGTTAGATTAAGAAGAAACAAAGAAAGATCAGTTCAGACTTGGTCCTAAGCACAAAGGGGTGTACGCTGACTGCCTGGCCTTTGCGGATGATCTGGCCATTTTTGCTAACAACATAGATTCAGCAGTCAACAAGATCAATAGGCTGTCAGAAGTTGCTGAAAAGGTAGGACTCCAGATTTCTATTCCGAAGACAAAATATAGACAAACGTCTGTGATGGACCTGAATGGATGATCACTAATCTTGGAAAAATCGGTCGTGTCAAGAATTTCAGATATCTTGGTGAAGTCATCCAGCAGAATGGATTAGAAAAGGAAGCAATCAATGTCAAGATGAGGAAGTTAGACCAGGCATATCAAATGACAAAGAATATCTATAATAAAAAGTCTATGAGTATAGGGGCCAAGTTCCGACACTATAACACAGTTGTAAAACCTGGGGGATTATATGCGTCTGAAACTTTGACCTTACGTAGTAAAGGCCATGCTGACCGGCTGGAAAAAAGAGAGCGCAGGATACTAAGAAAAATCCTAGGTGATAGGTGGGTTGATGGACAGTAGCGAATGAGACCAAATGAGGATTTGTACAGCAAGACAGAACCTCTCACAGCATCAATTAAGAAGAGACGGCTATTATTTTACGGTCATCTCTTGAGGTTGACTGATGATCGACTAACAAAAAGAATATGGAATTTTATTCAATCTAAGGCAACAAGGCCCAGATGGTTCCAGGTATGCGAAGAAGATCTAAGGCAGATTGGTATTTCAGACCAAGAAAATCATGACAGGAACGCATTCAGAAGATTGGATGATAGGAAAACGTAAAACGGTCCACCTTTTCAATACAAAAATGTTATAGTTTATTTATAACATGTAGTTGTACTTGGAACTAGTTTCAACGCTGATTTGCGTCATCATCAGCCAAAATGTGGGAATAGGCAAGCATTTAGGCATTTATATTACACATGGCGTTACATTAAACAATACACATCTTACAAGGAGATAAAAACAGGGACGAGTATAGAAACAAATGAATCGTTGAGAAAACAAAAGTTATACATATTAAAAATAACCTTAACCACACATCTTGCAGTGCGAAAGTGTTCTTCTTGAATGATTCCTGAATATAAAACACACGTGCACACATTTCTGAAGAGCCAGCAGGCAGGACAAAGTAAAGTGAAACCTTAAGAGTTCTCATTTTTATGTTCTGACTAACTAATGAAGTCTCCCTTGAGTTCCTGATAAACATACAAAACAGGAAATTCTCCTTCACTCTCAACAATAGCTATAAAGACCAACGGTAAAATTTCATTTTAAATATTGTGCAGAGACGTGAAAGCATGATTTTGAACATGATATAACTCCTTCATATAACCCAGTTTTTTACACAAGGTGTTACATTAAATAATACACATCTTACGAGGAGATAAAAACAGGGACGAATGTAGAAACACATGCATCGTTGAGAAAGCAAAGTTATACATATTAAAAATAAGCTTAACCACACAACTTGCAGTGCGAAAATATTTGCCTTGAATGATTCCTGAATACAAAACGCACTCGCACACACTTCTAAAAAGCCAGCAGGCGGGGAAAAAATAAGGTGAAACCTTAAGAGTTCTTCTGAGAAGAGTTCATCATTCTTTCTATGATCTGACTAACTAATGAAGTCTCCCTTGAGTTCCTGATAAACATACACAACAGGAAATTAAACAATACACATCTTACAGGAGATGAAAACAGGGAAAGTTATACATATTAAAAATAACCTTAATCACACATCTTGTAGTGCGAAAATATTCGTCTTGAATGATTCCTGAATACAAAACACACGTGCACACATTTCTGAAGAGCACGCAGGCAGGAAAAAGTAAAGTGAAACCTTAAGAGTTCTTCTGAGAAGAGTTCATCATTTTTCTATGTTCTGACTAACTAATGAAGTCTCCCTTGAGTTCCTGATAAACATACACAACAGGAAATTCTCCTTCACTCTCAACAATAGCTATAAAGACCAACGGGAAATTTCATTTTAAATATTGTGCAGAGACGTGAAAGCATGATCTTGAATATAATATAACTCCTTCATTTAACCCAATTTTTTACACAAGGTGTTACGTTAAACAATACACATCTTACGGGGAGATAAAAAGAGGGACGAATGTAGAAACAAATGCATCGTTGAGAAAGCAAACATTATACATATTAAAAATAAGCTTAACCACACAACTTGCAGTGCGAAAATATCTGCCTTGAGTGATTCCTGAATACAAGGCGCACGCGCACACATTTCTAAAGAGCCAGCAGGCAGGAAAAAGTAAGGTGAAACCTTAAGGGTTCTTCTGAGAAGAGTTCATCATTCTTTCTATTTTCTGACTAACTAGTGAAGTCTCCCTTGAGTTCCTGATAAACATACACAACAGGAAATTTTCCTTAACTCTCAACAATAGCTATAAAAGACCATCGGTAAATTGTATTTTAAATACTGTGCAGAGATGTGAAAGCATGATCTTGAACATGATATAACTTCTTCATTTAACCACATTTGAAAGTCTCTCTCTATATTACATAGCTTCATTAACACACCATTCTGTAGATGCACAAAATAATCTTGTAATCTTCACAGGTCCGGTATTCAGCTCGACAAGAATATAAAATAGGTATTAAGGAATACGTTGTTGAGAGTTTGGAGGATGACTGTGTCAGTATTTGTGGTGTATTGTTGCAGCGTTACGTGTAGGGTGGGGGCAGGTTTCTATGATGTTTTATTGCGGGACATGAGGCGGTAAAGCTATGGCGCGAGATGAAGAGGAACAGAGCGTGTTGGATAGTTTAGGTCTGGGGAGCGGCTATTGTTGGATTAGGAGGGGAGAGGGGAGGAGCGGTAGGGGAGGAGGAGTGGAAGGAGGGGAAGTATGGAGGGTGATGTGGTGAAAGTGTGTGGCGTGACAAAGTATTATGCATAATCTGAAAGACAGATCTGTTTTTCGGGATATTCATGTTTTTGAAAAATTCAATGAGAAAGTCGAATAGGATCTTTAGTTTCTCTGAGATATCATTTAAGTTTAGGTTGGGATTGAAATATTGGTCTAAATGAATATAGAGGTTTTCAGTGACGTCTAGGAAAGAACCTTTGTTTAGAATATCTAATACTTCAAGATCTTGATTTATTTCAGTAAAGTTGTGCTTAAATTCTTTTATATGTAGGCCGACCGCGGAAAAACGGTTGTGTTTTATGGCATTGACATGTTCTGCATATCTGATTTTAAAGCTGCGTCCTGTTTGCCCTAGGTAAGAACTTTTGCACTCTTGGCAAGAAAACCTATATACACCTGATTTAGAAAAAGGACTACTTTTATTTAGTGATGAAGAGTTGTGTAGGATCTCTGTGCTTCTATTGTTAGTACGAAAGGCTATTTGAACGTTGTGTTTTTTAAAAACGTTAGTGACGTTGTAAATTTCTTTATTGAAGGTAAATGTGGAAAACGTGGCAGTGCTAGTATTGTCTTTTATTAGGGTGGTTTTTGGGCGGTGTCTGAATTTATTGATTATTCTTTCAATAAAGGATTCATTATATCCATTGAATTTTGCTATAGAGCGAATGGTGTTCAATTCTTTATTTAAGTTTTTTCTTGACATCGGAATTTTGAATGCTCGGTCTACTAAGCTATTATATGTAGCCGCTTTGTGTGTTTGGGGGTGTAGTGAGTCATTTCTTATAGTAGTGGCCGTTTGAGTGGGCTTTCTATAGATACTATATGTGAACGAAGAGGGGTGCCTATTGATTGTTAGGTCTAGGAAGTTGATGGAGTTGTTTGTCTCTGATTCTAAGGTAAATTTAATGTCATGATCAATATTATTAAGGTTTTTGAGGGTGGATGGTGCGTCTATGGAGCGTTCATCTAGGATTATAAATGTGTCATCTACGTACCTAGCCCAGAATTGGATATTAGCAAATTTGATGTTATTGTCGATGGCGGTGTGCTCTAGGAAATCAAGGTAGATCTCTGCTAAAATTCCTGAGGCTGGTGAACCCATAGCCAAACCATCTTGTTAGTAAATGATCTTATCGAATGTGAAGTAGTTATTGTTAATTAGTAATCTTAATATGGTCATAAAGTCTTGAACTTCTAGTTTACTTAGTTGATTGTTAGCAAGTAAGTTCTTTTTGATGATCGGGAATAATGAGTTGGTGTTTATACTGGGATACATGTTGACTATATCAAAGGAGTGCATTGAATGATATGGTTGAAGCTTGAAACTGTTTAGTTTGTTCACTAATTCTACAGTGTTCCTGATGGATTTATTTGATGAGAATTTATAATGTTTATTAAGAAATTGTTGGATAAATTGAGATAATTTATGTAAGGGGCTTGGTCTGTAGTTTATTATGGGTCGAATAGGGACACCGGTTTTGTGGATTTTGGGTAGTGCTTTAGCTGTTGGTAGGCCTGGGTTCATAGTAATTAACTTTTGTTTTTCTTGTTCAGTGAGGAGAAAAGAAGTGCTCTTTAGAATTTGTTTCAATTGCCTTTGAATTGATTGTGTTGGGTCCTTCTTAACTATTGAAAAGGAGTCATTATCTAAGAAAGTTTTGGTTTTTTGAATGTAATCTGTTTTATCCATAATGACTGTTGTGTTGCCTTTGTCGGCCTTTGTAATGATGAGGTGGTTGTCTTTGACTTTCTTTGACACACTTTCACCACATCACCCTCCATACTTCCCCTCCTTCCACTCCTCCTCCCCTACCGCTCCTCCCCTCTCCCCTCCTAATCCAACAATGGCCGCTCCCCAGACCTAAACTATCCAACACGCTCTGTTCCTCTTCATCTCGCGCCATAGCTTTACCGCCTCATGTCCCGCAATAAAACATCATAGAAACCTGCCCCCACCCTACACGTAACGCTGCAACAATACACCACAAATACTGACACAGTCATCCTCCAAACTCTCAACAACGTATTCCTTAATACCTATTTTATATTCTTGTCGAGCTGAATACCGGACCTGTGAAGATTACAAGATTATTTTGTGCATCTACAGAATGGTGTGTTAATGAAGCTATGTAATATAGAGAGAGACTTTCAAATGTGGTTAAATGAAGAAGTTATATCATGTTCAAGATCATGCTTTCACATCTCTGCACAGTATTTAAAATACAATTTACCGTTGGTCTTTTATAGCTATTGTTGAGAGTTCAGGAGAATTTCCTGCTGTGTATGTTTATCAGGAACTCAAGGGAGACTTCACTAGTTAGTCGGAAAATAGAAAGAATGATGAACTCTTCTCAGAAGAACCCTTAAGGTTTCACTTTACTTTTTCCTGCCTGCGTGCTCTTCAGAAATGTGTGCGCGTGTGTTTTGTATTCAGGAATCATTCAAGACGAATATTTTCGCACTACAAGATGTGTGATTAAGGTTATTTTTAATATGTATAACTTTCCCTGTTTTCATCTCCTGTAAGATGTGTATTGTTTAATTTCCTGTTGTGTATGTTTATCAGGAACTCAAGGGAGACTTCATTAGTTAGTCAGATCATAGAAAGAATGATGAACTCTTCTCAGAAGAACTCTTAAGGTTTCACCTTATTTTTTCCCCGCCTGCTGGCTTTTTAGAAGTGTGTGCGAGTGCGTTTTGTATTCAGGAATCATTCAAGGCAAATATTTTCGCACTGCAAGTTGTGTGGTTAAGCTTATTTTTAATATGTATAACTTTGCTTTCTCAACGATGCATGTGTTTCTACATTCGTCCCTGTTTTTATCTCCTCGTAAGATGTGTATTATTTAATGTAACACCTTGTGTAAAAAACTGGGTTATATAAAGGAGTTATATCATGTTCAAAATCATGCTTTCACGTCTCTGCACAATATTTAAAATGAAATTTTACCGTTGGTCTTTATAGCTATTGTTGAGAGTGAAGGAGAATTTCCTGTTTTGTATGTTTATCAGGAACTCAAGGGAGACTTCATTAGTTAGTCAGAACATAAAAATGAGAACTCTTAAGGTTTCACTTTACTTTGTCCTGCCTGCTGGCTCTTCAGAAATGTGTGCACGTGTGTTTTATATTCAGGAATCATTCAAGAAGAACACTTTCGCACTGCAAGATGTGTGGTTAAGGTTATTTTTAATATGTATAACTTTTTCTCAACGATTCATTTGTTTGTATACTCATCCCTGTTTTTATCTCCTTGTAAGATGTGTATCGTTTAATGTAACGCCTTGTGTAATATAAATGCCTAAATGCTTGCCTATTCCCACATTTTGGCTGATGATGACGCAAATCAGCGTTGAAACTAGTTCCAAGTACAACTACATGTTATAAATAAACTATAACATTTTTTTATTGAAAAGGTGGACCGTTTTAAGTTTTCCTATCATCCTTTCTCAGTTCAATACGGACAAAAATGAAATTCCTAGGTTTAAATTCAGAAGATTGGTGAACAAATATCAAGGTTTCAAAATGGCATCAACTTCCAGAAAATGGAAAGGATCTTTGTCTAAAGAGTCTAAACAGGCACTCGTCGCTGGGCTCAGAAGATACTGGCAGGAAGTCAAAGCCGGAACAAGAACAAGACCTAGACACTAAAATGAAGTTGGTTGTTACCACGCAGTCCATAGAGACTCAACTCAATGTATTAAAAAACAAAAAAACCCATTTTTTAAGTGACTCACATTGCGTTGCTAAGTGTTGGACGTATTGGATAAATTATGTGACGGGAAGCAAGGTAAAGGAAGAAAAAGAAAGGGAGGGAAAATTTTGGAAAGAAATGGGGCAAGGAAACGAATAGAAGAGGTAATAAAATATGTAATATGTGAACCAATTTTCAGTGTGAAGTGTTGGACGTATTGTATAATTTATGTGAAATGAAGCAAGAATAGGAAAGTAAGGAAAGAGAAAATAGTTCGGAGATAATTGGGGAAGGGAAGTGGAAAAAATAAGAGAGGCTAATTAAGGTGTGGCTGAGGGATGGAGGAATAGGAGTAAATGCTGAGGAAAGTTGCCATGAATAGAATGGAAAATTGATTTTAGATTAGTTAAATTGAAATTTTTTGAAATAATCATGAGGTCAAATAGAATGTTGGTTTTCTCAGAAATGTCCTTTACATTACAGCTGAGTTCAAATATTGATCTAAATGTATGAAACCATTTTCTGTTATATTGAGTAGGAGGCCTTTGTTTAATGTTTTAAGGATTTTCATATGTTGGTTTATGTTGGTAAAATTATGGTTGTAGTCTCGCATGTGTTGACCTACTGCTGACAATTTATTGTATCTTAGGGCATTAATATGTTCTGAATATCTTGTGTTGGAACTCCTTCCAGTTTGTCCAATATATGAAAAATTGCAGTTATTACACTTGATTCTATAAACTCCTGATTTTGAGAAACTATTAATTCTGTTAACAGAAGTGGAGTTGTATAAGACATCTGCATTATTGTTATTTGTTTTAAAGGCTATTTTTACATTGTATTTCTTAAAAATGTTAGTGATTTTGTAGGTGTCTTTAATAAAAGTGAAAGTGGAAATTAAGGGGATGTTGGATTTTTCTTTTTTTAAAGTTGTTGCAGGATGATGTCTGTATTTGTTAATTTTTCAATGAAAAAATTATTGTAACTATTGGATTTTGCGATTTATCAAATGGTGTCCAGTTTGTTATTTAGATTTATTTAGACATGGGTACAGTGAAGGCTCTGTGAACTAAGCTGTTGTAAGTTGCCCGCTTGTGAGTCTGTGGATGTGTTGAATCATGATGGATTGTGGAAGCAGTTTGAGCGGGTTTCTGAAGATTTTGTAATTTTAAAAAGTTGGGTGTCTGCTGATGGTTAGATCCAAATAGTTTATTTTTTGGTCTTTTTCGGATTCTAGAGTGAATTTAATATGTGGATCCATGTTATTAAGATTGACAAGGGTGGTAGTAACATTGACCAATTTTTCATCTAAAATAACTATCATCTACATATCTGGCCCAAAAGAGAATATTGCTAAAGTTTTGGTTGTTGTCAATCTTATTGTGTTCTAGGAAATCTAGGTATATGTCAGCTAGGATACCTGAGCCAGACGAACCCATTCCTAGACCTTTATGATGGTATTTAGGGGTTGTAGTAAAGATGTAAAGGAGAGAGCATATGAGTCTCTGGTAATACTCCAACTAGAGTATGGTTCCAGTATATTGGACCCTCACCAGGATTACTTGATTCGAGAACTGGAAAAAATCAAAAGAAAAGCAGCTCAATTTGTTCTGGGTGATTTCAGACAAAAGAATAGCATTACAAAAATGTTGCAAAGTTTGGGCTGGGAAGACTTGGAAGAGAGGAGGCAAGCTTCTCAACTACAGTAAATGATATGTTCCGAGCTGTCAGTGGAGAGATGGCGTGGAATAACATTAGTAGACGAATAAGTTTGAGTGGTCTTTTTAAAAGTAGGAAAGATCATAATATGAAGATCAAGTTGGCATTCAAGAGAACAAATTGGGGCAAATATTCTTTTATAGGTAGGGGAGTTAGGGATTGGAATAATTTACCAAGGGAGATGTTCAATAAATTTCCAAATTCTTTGCAATCATTTAAGAAAAGGCTAGGAAAGCAACAGATAGGAAATTTGCCATCTGGGTGATTGCCCAAAATGCAGATCAATGTTGATTGATGCCAATGAGTTGTTTGTTTAAATATAGTTATTAATATTTTTTTGTTTTATTTTCATTTTATTCACTGTTATTTGTTACTTTTTCCTTTTTCTTACCAAGAAAATATGAATACTGTATACAGCGCTAACATTTCCCATACCATGTTTATGCTTCTAACTTTTTGTTTTAATAGCACACAAAAGGAAAAATCATTTTAAAACAATGATGATGATGATAATTGTACTATTGTTTTTTTCTTAATTTTTTCAGTTTCATGAATATTTTTAACAGCATGTTCCTATTCAGCATCCCCTATATAGAGGTTGGCCAGTAAATAAAACATTCTGAACTTGAGTTACAGTATGTCTTATCAGATGGTAATGAGATTCCTATATGTCAGTCCTAACAGTCGTACAAATGGTACCTCAAAATAGCAACAAAACCTTCAACAGCCGAAGGCCACCGTGTTCATAAGGTGACTGTCCAGCCTAAACAGTTTACAGAACTGTGCTCATATGGATGTTATTGACGTCTAGCTCCAAGCATAAGATCCACTACTTCTATAGATATTAACTTACGTTTTGCATAATAGTATGGATTGTGGGTCTGTAGGCATTGCAGTTCTCTTTATGAACATCCGCTGGTTAAGTTTCAGAGGGCTCAGTTCTAATTGTAGTGTCATTAATAAAACCATGAGTTGAACCTGTTGGAATGGCTGTCATATCTATCCACTTGCAGGATCCATTGTGTGCAAGTCCATGTACTTCGTGTACCTTATATTGTGTTCCCTTAAATCATCAGCGATCAAGGTCCAAATACGGTGATGGCAGGCATTTCTAAGGACTTCACCATGTTTGCAGGCACCCAAGACGCTCCCTGTGGTTGGGGATGATAGAATAATACCCACGGTATATCCCCGGCCTGTTGTAAGAGACGACTAATAGGGGCCCCGGGGGTCTCAACTTGGGAGCGTTCGTTGGTGCCCACGTAGCCTGTAGCTGAGTCCTGGCATTGCTTCCACTTAATTGTGCCAGGCTCCTCACTTTCATCTATTCTGTCGGACCTCCCTTGGTCAACTCTTTTCTTTTCCAACCCAACAGTATTGGATATTGAGGCCTAGGGAGTCTTTCGTTTTCACGCCCTCATGGTCCTTGTCTTTCTTAGGCTGAAACCTTTATTTTTCAAAGTGTTGGTTCTCTTCAGTATTTTTTCTGTGATTAGTGTTAATAGAGGATGGTTGCTTAGATTTACTTCCTCTTAAAATGATCACCACCACCACCACCATAGCTAAGACATGTTAGAAGTCCACAATTAGTAAACCTCGCATTTAATGATAGGACGAGGGTAATCCCAAAAATAAGGTCTCCTATTTTTTTTATAAATACAGAACTCTGTTCGTGTGGCTGTTGGTCACAATATTGTGAAGAGTGTTCCCCGCGCTTGCTTATAAACATCCACATGCCGCACTGTAGCAGTCAGTCTTGGCTTAGCAGCCATTGAGAATGGAGCTCCTGTTGGATGTTACTGCCAGGTGCGCAATTATTCAGTGTTCGAACGCAAAAGGTACTGAACCAGTTGGAATCCATGGCCAATTGACGGTGGGACTGAAATTCACAACGAACAAAGGAGTAGGAGATCATCAATTTCCGTTGAGACAGTCGTGAAGGCTTGAAGGTTGAGCAAATCATGCGTGATGATCGGCGGATCACCCTATGGATGAACTCTGCACTTTGGTTCCTGAGGTTTCCTGAAGTGCCGCTCACAGAATTTTAACGGAAAAGTTGAAATACCGGAAAGGAATTCAGCACTGATGATAAGGTGAAAGATGAGGTTCACAATTTCCTGAACAGCATGGTGGCAAGCTGGTATGACATGGGCATACATAAACTATCACAGCGTCTACAAAAATGCATTGACCGAAATGGTGATTATGTAGAAAAATAGGTAAATGTTCAAGCTGTAAAATGATGTAAACCATTGTAGAAATAAACAGGTCTATGTATTTATAAAAGAATAGGAGACCTTATTTTTGGGATTACCTTCGTAACACTGGAAAATATGCACTTACACACCGTTATGGCATTCATAAAAATATCTATCACAATCTCTTACAAGCAGCAACTAATCTGAATATTAATGTTCAGATAAGAAAGCTAAAGAGAGATATATATATATATATGCATAGGAAACAAATGGAGAGCAGCAACTTACCAGGTAATCGTATACGAATAGAGCTGACTTGAAAGGAAACATTACATTAATTTTGCTTTAGGGCATGATAGCTGAGTTGCATATATATATATATATATATATCTCTCTCTCTCTCTCTCTCTCTCTCTCTCTCTCACACACACACACATTGCTTCCACTTACTTGTGCCAGGCGCCTCACTGTCATCTATTCAATCTGATCTCCCTTGGTCAACTCTTGCTCTTTTCCAACCCCAACAGTATTAGATACCGAGGCCTAGGGAGGCTTGTGGCCCTTTTCTGTCTTTGGCTGATACGTACGTACGTGTGTGTGTGTAAGGGGCTGGGGGGTGGAAGATGAGGATAAATGGATGAAAAAGGGATCTGATATTCATCAGGTGTTCACTAAACCTGAGCACCAGCTGACATTCAACTTCAGAGTCCATAAGGGCAAGAGGAGGTGGAGATGGTGTTAAATATTAAAGAACTTTAACAAGGAAACTACTTCTTCATTTCCCATTCCCAGTTCTTTATGGATCGGCAAATGAATCAAGGACCTTCATCGTTGTTATCTCTCCACCACATTTTTCCTGCCTCCAATATTTCTTCTTTCTTTTTTTTCTCTAAACTGTACTCCACTATACCCATCCACCTCTTTGGAGACCTTTCTTGTGTTCCTGTTGGTTTCTTTGTAAATTCTTTCTTTAGAAATCTGTCTTCTCCCGTTTTCATCATGTGTCCATACCATTTCAGCTTGCTTGTTCCTATCTTGTCATGTAGTTTTGAAAATCAAATCCACCTTCTAATATCTTCATTTCTGATTCTGTCTTTTCTTCCCTGCAATACTTCTAAGGAATTTCACCTCAGCTGCTTGAACACTGCTCTCATCTCGTTTTTGCTGTCCATGTAACTGCTGCATATGTCAATATCAGTACTTAATAATTTGAATACAGAGCTACCTTGCATTTCCTTGGAACTTTGTGTTTCACAGTATATCCCTTACACTCTTCTAAAATCTATTTGCTTGTTAATTCTCTTTCCAGTCTAATCAGTTATATTCCCATCTACTGTGATTACACTTTGGAAGTATTTGAGAATGTTCACAACTTCTATTGTTTTCTGATTTATTGTTATCTCTTCTTTCCTTCCTTCCGTCCGTCCGTCCGTTCTCGTTCTTTTATTTCATTTCACAAACCCAAGTTTGAAAAGTATCCATTCCTCTTCTATACTTCCTAAGTCTCCTTTGGGAATTAATTTTATGAGATCATCTTGAAATCATACGATCTTTCAAATACCAAGTCCAAGAAATTTATATACGCTGATGATATTGCCTTGATAGCCCATGATCAGAGCTTCCCCGAAGCTGAAGCAACATTAACATCAGATCTGAAGATATTGGATGAATACTTTGAACATAATTCTCTTCGACCGAATCCTCAAAAGACTGTTGTATCAACTAAATTAAATTCTTTCAAGGTCCACCTATTCAATACAATGACGTTTTATTGTGATTTAATCACATGTCAAATAGTCAAATGGTACCAGTTTCGGCATCTATGTGCCATCATCAGCCTTGAGTACAAATTAAAACAAGATATACATTCCTAAAACATCTAAAACACATTTTAACACATTATAAAATAACATACAATTAATGTGGTGATACATGAAATACGATAAAATTATGATACAATTGGTATGATATAAAATTCTTAAAATTCCGGCTGTTCGTTACATAACAACACGTTCACATGCTGCTCAAGGTGAGTCAATCATCATTTAACGATTCTAATGTTTCCAGTAACTTCCATACATTGCTTCCAACATCTAACTTAGCTAATTTCTTCTTCAGGTTCAAATTGAAGTGGGAAGTCATCTCTAAATACATCGCGATCTTACATGATCAAAGTAAACTTCCCTGGAACCACCTAATATCTAAAGGAACAAATGTCATTCACATAGACAGCATACAACTGTAAAAATTCACTTATCCCGGATGCACACAGACTGAATTATGTAACGAACAGCCGGAATTTTAAGAATTTTATATCATACCAATTGTATCATAATTTTATCGTATTTCATGTATCACCACATTAATTGTATGTTATTTTATAATGTGTTAAAATGTGTTTTAGATGTTTTAGGAATGTATATCTTGTTTTAATTTGTACTCAAGGCTGATGATGGCACATAGATGCCGAAACTGGTACCATTTGACTATTTGACATGTGATTAAATCACAATAAAACGTCATTGTATTGAATAGGTGGACCTTGAAAGAATTTAATTTTGTTGTAATCCCACTTCAATACGGAACCAATGAAATTCATAACTATAAGTGAAACGGCCTACCAGGCAAAGAGAAAGGCCTATCAATATATGGGCCTAAAAATCAAAGTTGCAAAATTAGGCAAAGATATCAATTTCCTGAAGCAATGTATTACACATGATTTAACACCTAATTTTTTGAAAGGAACAATTAAAAAACATCGTTACGCACCACATTTGATCAAAACTCAACAAAAAACGAACAAGATTTGGCTGAAAAACGAAATTTGTTTTTTACATAAGAAAAAATCCTTCTTAAATAATAAATTGTATGAAACTCACCTTGAAGCAGCTCATCTGCTTTCTATAGCACAATGGAACATATTTCAAAGTCAAATTGACAATAAATTGTTTGATATTCTTTCGCAAAAACAGCTTACTTTAGATAGAAAATTAAACATTTTAAAAAAGAAGAAACAAACGTTTTCACTTGAAAATCAACCTAAAGAAATCAATTTGACAAAAAATATAATTGAGAAATTTCATCCCCCTGTAGTTAACCTATCCAATGTAAACTTTAATAAAGAAGAAATCGCCATTTTATCAAAAGGCCCTAACCAAAACTGGCCTAACATGAATAAAATAAACATAATGACTAACATGATTATAGAATCAGAAGCTACAATAAACAAAATGCCTTTGGAGAAACAAGACGAAATTAGATTCGAAATAAAAAGAAAACTAGATAGGATAGGCACAGCTGAAAACGTAAGTAGGAAAACTATTTCCATTAACGCTAATGACGACAAATTTACCTCTGAACACAAGCAAATCACAGAACTTAAAAGTAAAATAAAACATAATTACTTAATAATTACAAAGGCAGATAAAGGTAAAGCTACTGTCTTAATGAATAAAACTGATTATGTATCCAAAACTAAAGAGTTTTTCAACAACAACACATTTAAAATAATCAAGAAAGATCCTACCCAAAAAATCCAGAGGCAACTAAAGCAAACTTTAAAGAACTTAACATTTCTTTTTACAGACCATGAAAAATCTAAACTGATAACCATGAATCCAGGCCTTCCTACAGTTAAAGCCCTTCCGAAAATTCACAAACCTAATATTCCTATCCGACCCGTTATCAACTACAGACCCAGTCCACTCTACAAAGCATCCCAATTCATTCAAAATTTTCTAACAAAAAATTATCACTTTCTCTCCAACAAATCCATTAAAAACACTACTGAACTGATTGAGAAATTAAAGGTATTAAACCTACAACCTAACCACTCCCTCCACTCCTTTGACATAGAAAATATGTACCCGAGCATACCAATTTCTAAACTTCCAAAAATCATTGAAAATAATCTAAGTAAACATAGTTCTCTTAGCAAACTAGAAATACAAGATTTCATTCAGCTTCTAAACCTGGTCATCAATAATAATTTCTTTGTTTTCGACAAAATTATATATCAACAGAATGGACTGGCGATGGGATCACCTTCATCAGGAATTTTGGCTAATATTTATTTAGATAACTTAGAACATACAAAAATCAATAATAACAACTTTCCAAATATTCTCATGTGGGCTAGATATGTGGACGACACATTCGTCATTATGGATGAATCAATCAAGAACGCGGAATCCACTCTTCAAGACTTGAATAATATTGACCCATACATAAAATTCACACTAGAATCAGAAACCAATAAAGCAATCAATTTTCTAGATATAACTATCATTAGAAATACCTCTGGCCTGTCTTACAAAATATACAGGAAACCTACACAAACTGCTAACACTATACACAAAGATTCCATACATCCCATAATGCACAAACGTGCAGCATACAATAGCATGGTATATCGAGCTTTCGCCATACCCGTGGCAAAGAAAGATCTTAATAATGAACTTAATACCATAAGGGCAATTGCTAAGTTCAATGGGTACAACAGGCAGTTTATAGAACAAATAATAAACAAATATAGGTACCGGCCTAAAACTAAACTCATAAAAGAAAAAGAAAAAACTCATATTTCAACCACCTTCACTTATAATAATGACGTCCACAAAATCACCAACCTTTTCAGAAAACACAACGTAAGAATTTTATTCAAAACTAACAATAGAACTTCCGAAATTTTACACAACTCTGCATCAATCAATACCCCCAGTATCTACTCCAAATCTGGAATATATAGACTAAAATGCAATGAATGCAGCAGCTCCTACATAGGTCAAACAGGACGCAATTTTATGATTAGATATTCGGAACACGTCAACGCGATGAGACACAATAAGTTCTCCGCCATGGGTGTACATATGCACGACACTAATCACAAATTTACCGACATTGAACAAGATATGGAAGTTCTTCAAACAGTAAACAAAGGACCCACAATGAATATCATTGAAAGTTGTTACATCAACTGCGACCAATATTTTAACCCCAATTATAATTTAAATGAGATTTACGAGAAACCCAATATCCTTTTTGATCTTTTAATCGATTGGCTTAAAAATACCAAACTATCGAAAAACAGTTCGATTTTCCAAGTAATCCGGAATACACATTCCCGTCAGTTACCCCCACTACCCCATCCTTCCGCCCCGCCTTAGTTCCATTCCCCCGCAAGTGCTCCGCCTCCTTCCTTCCCCTCGCCTTCCCCTAGCCTCCTTTACCGTTGCTCACACACTTCGTCCGGCTCCGTCTGTGTAACAACACGTTCACATGCTGCTCAAGGTGAGTCAATCATCATTTAACGATTCTAATGTTTCCAGTAACTTCCATACATTGCTTCCAACATCTAACTTAGCTAATTTCTTCTTCAGGTTCAAATTGAAGTGGGAAGTCATCTCTAAATACATCGCGATCTTACATGATCAAAGTAAACTTCCCTGGAACCACCTAATATCTAAAGGAACAAATGTCATTCACATAGACAGCATACAACTGTAAAAATTCACTTATCCCGTATGCACACAGACTGAATTATGTAACGAACAGCCGGAATTTTAAGAATTTTATATCATACCAATTGTATCATAATTTTATCGTATTTCATGTATCACCACATTAATTGTATGTTATTTTATAATGTGTTAAAATGTGTTTTAGATGTTTTAGGAATGTATATCTTGTTTTAATTTGTACTCAAGGCTGATGATGGCACATAGATGCCGAAACTGGTACCATTTGACTATTTGACATGTGATTAAATCACAATAAAACGTCATTGTATTGAATAGGTGGACCTTGAAAGAATTTAATTTTGTTGTAATCCCACTTCAATACGGAACCAATGAAATTCATAACTATAAGTGTTGTATCAACTTTCCATCTGCGGAACAAACATGCAAATTACAATCCTACAGACAGTTTCAGAAATGAGATTCTCCAATACTGTAGTAACCCTAAATACCGAGGAGTGACCCTGGATAGATCACTGACATACAAAATGCATCTCAAGAATGTAGCAGCTAAAATTAGAACCCGGAACAACATATTACAGAAGTTAACAGGGACCACCTGGGGTGCCAATGCATCAGTCCTTAGATCTACAGCTCTGGCTCTTTCGTACTCAGTTGCAGAATACTGCTGTTCTACATGGTTAAACAGTGCTCACACTAAAATAATTGACACGCAGCTCAATCAAGCAATGCGCCTCATCACAGGGTGTATCTGATCTACTAACATGCACTGGCTATCGGTTCTAAGAAGTAACATTCCACCCCCACCCCTAAGAAGATCTCAGTCATTGCTGAACACATGGAAGAAAATTGAAAACAACCCTCTGTTACCAATACATTCAGATTGTCCAGTATTATTACCGCAGCGATTAAAGTCCAGACAACCATTGTGGCGAACAGCAATAAATCTGCAAGACAAACACTTCAAATTACTAGATGCATGGAACAATCAGTGGCAGAGCCAAAACTCCCTGACACATCATTACTTAATTAAAACTCCTTGGGAGCCGTCCGCAGGTTTTCATTCACCTCAACGACAGTGATGTGCACTGAATAGGATAAGGCCTGGCCAGGGAAGATGCGGAGCAATACTGAACAAGTGGGGATGGAAGTCCTCTCCTCATTGCGACTGCGGTGAAAAACAGCAAACCATGGATCATATAGTGCTCAAATGTCCCCTCAGAGCTTTTCAAGGCTCAATGAAAGATCTCCACAACCTAACACAAGAAGCCGTTGAGCGTATTAACCAACTGGACGTAGTATTGTGGATATTCTTATGAACTTGAGGGAGTTTGTGTGTGTGTATATGTGTATACTTTTGTACATATTTTGTAAATAGCTGATATTCCTCCTTTCATCATACGATAAATAAATAAATAAATCTTTAAATGTTTCCTGTGTTTAATTCCCTTTTAATTCCATATCTCTCTCTGAACTTTACTACTGTACCAAATCTTACTTAAGCTAGTACATTTTTAAGATTTCCTACAAAATCATCTCTTTGCAGAGTTGTGTCATCTTCCAGCTGCCTACGTTTCTCCCTCTCCATTGAAATGAGTTTGATCATTGTTTTAGTCTTCTTTTTTCTCCCCATCTTTTTCGCCATGTGCCTTGGCTTTTCACTGTTCTTTCTGAACCATATATTTCAAAAAATTAGACCATTTCTCATACAAAAGTCAATTAGAATATTGAAACATTTATCATGTATGGTTTAAGGAAACTGGATGTGAAAGAGGACAGGGTTATGTTATGGGTTTTTGAGGTATTGTGGTGACCACATATTTTTTTGCTAGCTAGTTAAGGTTTCGTAGGCCGGGCTGAGTGGCTCAGACGGTTAAGGCGCTGGCCTTCTGACCCCAACTTGGCAGGTTCGATCCTGGCTCAGTCCGGTGGTATTTGAAGGTGCTCAAATACGTCAGCCTCGTGTCGGTAGATTTACTGGCACATAAAAAGAACTCCTGCGGGACTAAATTCCGGCACCTCGGCGTCTCCGAAAACCTTAAAAGAGTAGTTAGTGGAACGTAAAACAAATAACATTATTAAGGTTTCGTAGACCTCAGTGGTTCAGGCGGCAGCATGCCAGCCTCTAACCGCTGAGTCCTGTGGTTTAAATCCCGGTTAATCCATGTGAGATTTGTGCTGGGCAGAGCGGAGGCAGGAGAGGTTTTTCTCAGGGTACTCTGGTTTTCCATGTCATCTTTCATTCCAGCAACACACTCCAATATATTTTCATTGCCCCAGAGGAATGTGACAGGCTTCAGCAGCTGGCACAATCCCTATCCTCGCTGCTAGATGGGGCTTCATTCATTCATTCATTCATTCATTCATTCATTCATTCATTCCATTCTTGACATGTTCGAATGACTGGAAACAGGCTGTGGATTTTTTTCAGTTAATATTTCGTATATGTTTGAGCAGAACCTAGATTGATGTGGATAGATGATAATGAAGTGCAGTCTTATGAGCTTGTATGGGGTCAGATTTAGTATTTATTTCAGAATAAGAGATGCAGACCTTGGTACTTGCTTACAGTACTTACTGTAAAATGCAGATTGCTTAGTTCAATTATTGCTTGCAATGAAAATATAAGGCTGCCTTCATAAGAAAAATTATATTTGGATTTTTAAAAAAGTTAAAAAAAGGCATTTGAGAACCTGAATAGGAAATCTGGGCTATGTATGTAGAAATTAGACAAAAGCATATAGTTTTCTATTTTGACTGAAGTTACCTTAAGTCTAGTAAAATCTTAGTAGGGTTTTCTCTTCATTGATAGTAATATGATTTATACATATTTTTTTTTTAAATTTAACTAGTTTACAGCTTCTCTATGCAGAGACAAACAATAACAAAAAAATTATATAATGCTAAAAATGTACAAATCCATTTTCAAATCCATACAAATCTTGCTTTCATTACTGAATTAATTTTAGGATCTCAGGACTTGTTGATTTCAGACTTGTGTATGTAAGGAAACTATTTGATTATCTGTGTTATTGTTGAGTCTATAATTGTGTATAGCTATAGTGTTTGGATAGATGATTAGGATAGTGGCTTCAGGCATTAGAAAATAATTCTCTGTTCCAATATTTATCTGATAAGGATGTAAATTTCTCAGGAAAAAAAAAAAAAAAATACCCTCAAGAAAGATGTTGAAAGTGTAATGGGCCTAGAAACTAAATATTGTGATATAGATTGTAGACCTATTATGAAATTGATTTTGATTCATGATTCTACAAAAAGTTATTCTTTATCTTAAGCTTGAACAAATTTCTGATGACATGCTGAGTATCAAAGGGACCTAAAATTCAGGAAGTATCAAAGGCAGATGTATGTCAGAAAAGCAGTGTCTTATGATATCCTGCATGTCAGTGTTTCTCACCCTTGTACATGTACTGGTTCCTATCGTTTTTTAACTGATTCTTTTGCTCAGAGCGTATCTTGATGTAAATGAGTAGAAATAGGATAATGGGTTTGGAGAGGAAAATTACAATACCAGAGTACATATTTAATTCCATGTTATATGTAATACAGAAATAAGTATCATAAATAAATAAATAAATAAATAAATAATCATAAATATTTAACAAATGCTTAATTTAATAATAATATTTATTTGTGTATCTGAAAATTCTATTTTAATTATTATTAAGATCACTAGCCAGTTGAAACACTGTTAATAAGATCATTGGGTTTTCTTTGATGCAATTAGTTCCTTAAAATCAGACACAAGAGATGAAAGATATTGTCTTAAATCCAGACATTCATTGAGCTTGTTGTGTGATACTTACTTCTTGTTTGGAGTGAGAAAGAAGAAAATAAAAACTGTCTCCACTTGTTCTCTATTAGTAAATGGCAGGAGATCCTTGAGAAACTTCTCGCTCAACTGTTCACATACAGTATATATATTGGGTATTTCTTCTCATGTTGTGCATTGTTCTACAATTCCTTTAACTTTTGCAGATTCGATTTTTATAATTTGTCCTTTTCTGCCTTCACCAATTATTTTTCCCATATCCCTGAACCACCGGTTGGGAAATGCTGATATATGGTATTGCCTACTTTGGCTTCAAATACTGTAGCTTCAAAAATGTTAATGTATTACACTTTACCGAGAGATAGATATTGAAAGTGATAGACAATTATAAAATTAAGTATTGCTGTGACCTCTTTCTTTTTCTCATCAAGAAGAGCCTTTTTTCTTGTGTCTGCAGAACTGTGTTAATGTCCATCTTACTTTAATGTCTCATAATTGAAGGGCTGATTCCAGTGGCGGCTCGTGGCTGTAAAGTATGGTGAAGAGCTATTACCCGTTCGGTTTTGACTGACAGATTTAGGAACTTCTTTCTTTCTTAATCTGTTTACCCTCCAGGGTTGATTTTTCCCTCGGACTCGGCGAGGGATTCCACCTCTACCGACTCAAGGACAGTGTGCTGGAGCTTCAGACTCTGGGTCGGGGGATACAACTGGGGAGGATGACCAGTACCTCGCCCATTCGGCCTCACCTGCTATGCTGAACAGGGGCCTTGGTGGGTGATGGGAAGATTGGAAGGGATAGGGAAGGAAGCGGCCATGGCCTTAAGTTAGGTACCATCCCAGCATTTGCCTGGAGGAAAAGTGGGAAACCATGGAAAACCACTTCCAGGATGGCTGAGGTAGGAATCGAGCCCACCTCTACTCAGTTGATCTCCCGAGGCTGAGTGGACCCCGCTCCAGCCCTCGTACCACTTTTCAAATTTCGTGGCAGAGCCGGGAATCGAACCCGGGCCTCCGGGGTGGCAGCTAATCACACTAACCACTATACCAGACAAGACAAGATTTAGGAACTATGTGTTGTTTTTGGTTGTTTTGTACTCGTACCTCGTACCTGTGACTGGCGGAGGGTCCAGCACATGACCACGATTTATTGAATTTAATGTTTCGTCATGACCACGAAAAGCTAGTTCTTGCTTACTTAAATAGAGCACTGCATCAATTATCAACTGAAGGAAAAGCCTATTTAAATGTACATTTTCACTGAACTGTACAATTACAATATACAGTCTGGCATTTTCCTTCAGGACATCAGAGATCGTATTTTGGTTTGTTTCCAATGTCTTGGAATCTAGCTTCTGTATTTTATGTTCTGCAGAGTCTCAGTGCTTATGTAAAGAACGTGTTATGTTCAAAAGGGCTGAAAATGCTTTTCTATTCCAAACGTTATTTTTATTGATAAAAGGCAAGCAGGCCCAACAAAATAACTTCTGTAGAGCTGGAGAGGAGCACAGCCATGGAAATTCCTTAAACCACGATCGTTTGAAACTAAGATTGTAAGATTTACCGGAATGTTTCACTTCTTTTGTAGCACAAATTTGCAGTGATTCAGTAGGGCGATCAAAACGTAGAACCTCATTCTGGTCGTTTCTCCAACGTGAAAATGGTGTTTATAATAAAATGCACACTATGTCATAAATAGGATACATATTTAAATAAAACAGCACAACACTACGAATGAACCACGATGCGTAAGTACTCGTACTTCACACAGGATGACTCAGGGAAGACGAAACATTCCGCTCTTCCGACAACTTCACTAGCACATTCCGCTGTGTGGAAAGTACGCGGGTGACGTCACGGTTGTCATGGCAACCGCCAAGGCCAAGCGCTAGGAGGGAGCACTTGGGAGGTAGAGGCAGCTGCGGAATCTCTCATCTTCACTCAGTCTCACGCGCCGTACTGTGGCCGACAGCCGGCGATTTCGTGAGTTCCCCTGGTTCTCATCAGGTGATGAGGTGCTCCAAACGCCATACAATAAAACATTTTCTTTCCGTAAAACCAACAAATGTCATAAGAAAAATAAATTTAAGTAATTCATTATGGTAAAAATAAGTGGTGAAGTGGCACTTCACCTACTTCACCTGAAAAGCCGCCCCTGGCTGATTCATATGCACTAAAAACAGCAATATATACACTCATATATGTATTATTGCATACTCTACAAAGTACTTGTTTTTCCTCTATGTATAAGATTGATTCTCCAAATATCAACTGTTGAAGCAGAATACTTTTAACTGATTTTTATTTTTGGCATGATTTCTAGTGGTTGCTGGTCTTGTTATAATGAAGAAATGAAAGTATAGGTTATAGGTCCAATATAGTGGCGGTTTCGGCATTCTCACAGTGCACTAAACAGGCTTGCTAATGTCGGCGCGTTACTACAGTTACTGAATAACATGAAAGATGAACGGTAAAGATAGGTTAGAGCTACAAAATATTGGTCTGAACTTATTAGATCGCTGCTCGTGACCATTGTGGCATTATTTAGTTTCAGACTGTTTCTGTTTCAATTCTTCTATGTAAGTAAAAATCCTTTTTGGGGTGGTAGGTTGGCCCCTGCCAAGTATCAAGGAAGTATCTCTCCTCCCTGCTACTTCTGGTCTTATAAAACATTATATTTCCATGATTCCGACATCCAAACTGAAAACAAAACACCACCCAAAAAAATTACACATTGTCAACCTTTTATTAATACTGTTGACTGTCAGCAACAATACATATAATAACAAAAATTATGGTTGTGATCTTCATGTCATAATATGATATCTTTAAGTTGAGATAGGTCCTCAGGCTAAGTAGTAAATCTACGGTGAAATGTACAGTATATCTGATGTCTGATGTAGAACAAACACTGATGTGCATGTATAATGTTATAATTATTCATGCAACATTGTCTGGTATACGTATGTTTTAGTTATCACATGATCTGTTTAATTTTTATTTGGCTGAAGATGGCCATTAAGTGGCTGAAACAAGTCCCAAGACTGATGTAATATTATTTATACTTGATGTATTAAAAAGGTGGACCCTATTGTCAGTTTATTTCTTATATTTCTGTACAATACACTAAATAAATTCGCATAGGTACATTCAGTAAGAGTTTACACAGCATCATCATGATCATCATTCATTTCCCTCGTCCAGCTCCAGCTGTTCGGCATGTTTAAGGCACCTTTCCATGTTCCTTTATTCAACCACAATTGTTACTTCTTAACTGTGCTCCAATCCAAGTTTCCTCTAATTATACTGTTCTTGATCATTTACCCTCCTCCTCTTGTCTGGGTCTCTGTCATCCGTTTTGGTATCCTTCCCTATTCCATCCTCTTAACATATCCAGACCATCTAAGTTTATCTCTCTCCATTCTGTCATAAAGATTTCCCAATGGTTACAAATTCTTGTTTTTATATCCACCTTATTCAATACAAACATTAAATGGGACATGTCTCGCTCGTTGTGTTGAGCATCTTCAGCCATTTTGTACAATTATCTCAAGGTTGAGTCATTATAGTCAACCTTATTTTACAATTATTTGTTCATTAAAATGTTATTACACATTAAAATATCATTACTATATAAAAGTAAACAGGAAGAAGTAACAATTGAAATGAGTCTATAATAGACTAGATGTTAATCACAGGAAGTTGATGTCCAAGTCATAGTAATGTGCCAATTAAATTGTAAGATTTGGCTAAAAATTTGCATTTTTTCTAACACAGCTAGTGTTAAGTTATTTATCCAAGTATAAATCTTCATATGAAGATTAGTGAATTAGAAGATTAAACTTGCAATATATTCTCGTTAGATGATTAAAAGATGGATCATTGGAGGTTTGTAGTCTGTTGTACGCATCATACTTGTGGTCTTCACCAATCCCCAACTGATTTGAGTCAGCCAATTTTTACTGGTCTGTTTGTTATTAAAGCGTGGTTAAAAAGGACAAGAATATTTGTTACTTAGTTGTTGGTGTGCTGTTTATTGCAGTGTTATGGATGAATATGTCTGTAACAAAAGAATGTTATGAGTGTGATGATTTGTAATTGTTTTTATAGATTCTTAAGGTTGAAACATCACTTACCCCTTTTTTTTTTTTTTTTTTTTTTTTTTTTCATGCTTTAGTGCCTAGCTGTGCTTGTTGCAGTACTGAAACTATTTGTCGTCATGTTGTTACTTCTTGTGTTATACATATGGGACGGGTGTGGTCGAGGGTGAGTAGGTGGTGAAGGAGAAGGAACTGGGGGCAGAGCGTTGGGTAGTGGCACAACATGAGGAGAACAAGTAGGGGTCATAGGGGAAGGGGGGTGTGGGCTGGGTATTGGATGCTAGCTTAACTTGTGGAGGGGGGTCTCTATGTATATTCTGAACAAGAAATGAATATATTGAACAGAGGAGTGAAGTTCAATTGGTCCAACCTGTACAGAACAGAAGACTTAACAATTACGATAGCAGAAACAGAATTTAAGTTCACTATGGACAAAAACATGAAATTGGTCTTATGCAAGATTTCCCAATCCGATTGATTACCTTCCTGACGTCCTCATTGCTTACTCTGTCCTCTCATCTTTCCTATTGTACTTATTAAAAATGTACTGGCCTGGATTATATTCTCCTGTATGTTTGTCAGATTCCGGGTCTCTGCTGCACATGTCAGTATTGCACAATAGTACATCTTATACCTCGCTTCTTTATACTTCATTGGTACTTCCTTCCTCCACACCAGGTTTCTCACATTTTAGTAGATTACATTTCCCTGTTGAATCCTTTTACTCATCTCCATGTCCAGCCCTGCATCCTGCATCACTTCGCTTCCCATATACTTGAAGCTCTCCACAATTTCAAGGTTTTGTCCCTTTATTTTCATTCCTTTCTCTTCTCCTCTAGTCAGTACTATTGCCTTATTCTTTCCCACATTGATTTTCAATAATCTCACTCAGCATGTCAAGTTGTCCTAGTACTTCTCCTCTGTTTGCTCCTCACACCACAGCATCATCTACAAACAACATCATATTCAGCTTCCTGTCCCCATATTTTAGCTTTGTCTCCTTCACAGTTTTGTTTATACCCATTATGAATAACAGTGATGACAGCACACTTCTTTGCTGTAGTCCAGTTTTATTCCAAAACCACTCTGTTTTCCCCACATGTATCTGGACACTGCTGCAACAATTTTTGTACATTGCTTGCACATATAGGGGCCAATGACCTTAGATGTTAGGCCCCTTTAAACAACAAGCATCATCATCATCATCAGCTTGCACATATTCTGTCATTTGGTTTACAAATCATATACAGTGAATTACTTTCCATACCTTTGATCTGGGTACACTATCATAAGTATGCACAAATAACAGGGGTTTTTTTTTTAAGTAATTAAAATTGGCAATATACGTCACTTACAGAAAACAAAAGTATCTAAGCCACCACCTAACAGTTGTATCACTGAAGGTATGTTAATGGTACAATTCACAGAGTGTATAAAGATGAAGTTAAATGACTCATGGCTTTTAGTCCTAGGAGTGTCCAAGAACAAGTTCAGCTTGCCAGATGCAGGTCTTATGATATGACACCCGTAGGTGATCTACGCATCGTGATAAAGATGAAATTATGATGAAGACGACACATACACCCAGCCCCCATACCAGCAGAATTAACCAATTATGGTTAAAATTCTCGACCATGCCGGGATTCAAACCTGGGACCCCTGTGATCAAAGGCCAGCATGCTAACTATTTAGCCATGGTGCTGGACTATAAAAATGATCTAGGCCTACTGAATCATAAACCTTAGCATTCAAAAAATAGATATTGCCTATCACAGTTGATTGAATGTGTATGTATCATTCAATGATACATTAAAATTATTCCCAACGTTCTTAAATTATTCCTGTAGCTAGCTAGTGGGTAAAGGAACTGTGTACAGATCCACATACTTCTACATGGATGGTGCAACAACTGTATTTACAAATAGAACAAAGTTGTGGATATCCTAGACAGCATAATTGTATTAATTACAGAAGCTGGATATTTCATTTCATATACAGGGTGGTCGGAAACAACGTGAACCAGGTGTATGAGCATTAAAGGGTTGGTCTTGCTGATAAATAATTTGAAAGAAATCATTTGATATCTTGCACCGTTGTCATTTTATCAGCTGCTGAATTTGGCCAATCAGATCGCTTCTTGGGGCTTTGCATGGCGGATTTGCTAAATCTGTACGTGACTTAAGAACAGCTTGAAAGCCAAGTGGAGAAATAAGCATCAAACACCCCCGTTGGTTTCAGCCATGTCACTGTAGCGTATTTGCTTTGGCACAATCCCATCAGCTCGGAGATCTGTATTCAAACCCCTCCCCAGGCAAAGTTTCAATCTTTGACTGGTGCTGCCATACCGGTCTTAAGCCATGTACATATTTAGCAATACAGCCTCGAAAAGCCCATTTGAATTCACCCATGAATTGATCTGATTGGCTAACTATAGCAGCTGATAAAATGACAATGGTGCGAGATACCAAATAATTTCTTTCAAATTATTTATCAACATGACCGACCCTCTAACGCTCATATACCCAGTTCACATTGTTTCCGACCACTCTGTAGAAGTTATTCTTATTTATTACAGTACATAAACCAATAATGTTACTCACGTAGATACACCCTTTTAGAAAATCTTTATATGAGCTAATTCTCACCTCTTGAGGACAAATGAACTGCCTGCTCTCCTGCACATAAATTCTGGCTTAGCACATCTGTGCAGCAAGCCACAGCAACCCTAGTCAGATCCCCCACGAGCATAAAAAAGACTGTCTGAAAATATGAAAAGATGAAGATGATGATGATGATGATGATATTGGTTTTACATCCCTCTAACCATATTTTTATGGTTTTTGGATATGTCAAAGTGCCAGAATTTTGTCCTGCAGGAGTTCTTTTACATGGCTGACATATTAGAGCACCTAATACCAGCGGACTGAGCCAGAATCAAACCTGCAAAATTGGCCTTTACCGCCCAAGCTACTAAGCCTGGCGCTTGTAAAAACAATTGCAGAGCAGTCTCTCTGAGATTCAGCCATTCAGATCTCAGACATGCAAAGTAATGGCTGCAGTATACTGCACACTAACTATATTCTTCCCGTACTGTCTATCAAACATCAGCTGTACCAAGGGGCAGAATCACCTTACTTTTGCTATAAAGACTTAAATTGGGAATAAATTAACTTGTTCTGGTGGATTTGATGAGTAGAACATTTTCCATTATAGGAGCTTGTTATTTCTGTCTCCTCTCTTTGCCAGCCATTTCACATACCTGTTATAATTTGAAGTGGCTTCTCTTTGCCAGTCATTTCACATACCTAGTATAATTTGCGGTGGCATCTCACGGGCAACTTCCATATTCTAAGCCCCGTTGTTTCACTTCATCCTAAATCGGAAATGACCACATTAAGAAAAGCTTTGTTTAAAGTCATTTCTAACTTTCTAGAGAATGTGAATGACAGAGTGAACTAATGTAACTTAGGAATAAACATTACTTTATCTATGTGTTCTGAGCATTCTAAAACATAACTGTACCCATCATGAATTGGGTAGTTTAGACTGGATCTGATGAGTTGTGTTAAAAATCTCTAAAATTTGGTCAATGAATCAATCAAGGTAAGGCTCTCGAGTGGCTTATGTGAAATGCTATCATGTCTTTGTAGAAAACTAGAAAGATTCAGGTTCCCAAGTCTTGAAAATTTCCTTCCTTAAAACATGTCTGTTTAGAAACTTGGTAAATATGTCCACACAGTGGGTAGCTGGTTTGAGCCTTGTAGGTGGAAAAAAAATTCACCATCAGAATGTTGGCCGGCAGGTTAGGAAAGGTGATGGTATACAATTTTTAATCATTATATTCCAAACTGGATTTGGTTCCAAACCTCTGCATAGTGTTTATATGGAGTAAGGGCATATGACGCTGTTGATTGTGATTCATCTGTCAGATGGGGAATGGTTTTTTTTTTTTTTTTTTTTTTTGCTAGGGGCTTTACGTCGCACCGACACAGATAGGTCTTATGGCGACGAGATGGGGAATGTTATGCCTTGTTATTCGATAGGAGTAGGTTATGGACTGACACAGGTTTCACCTTTTCCCTACCTCATCATCATCATCATCATCATCATCATCTCATACCCAGACATGCAAGTCATCTGTGGATGTGCACTAGGTTAGCCAGCCATTAACTAAATAATATTCTTTTAATCTTACTAACTCTTGGTAGTTCCAGATTACATGATATGCTTGATTTACTGTCTATGTATAGTAGAAAATGCAAATAAATCATGAAATTTCACCATTTGCCTCTTGATACATGTATTTTACATCATATGAATACCATTTTATTTTACAAGCTCTATCAGTGTTACTAACAATGTCAAGTTCATGTTAATTAAAATTTACGTTCTTTTTGCATCCCTAGGTGAACGTTCAGAATCAGGAAGCATTAAGTCTGGCGGCAGTGGGAATGTGAGTGAAGCCCCTTCACCCACTCCCTCTCAGAGCAGTACAGGAGAGAACACTGTTTCCAATTCAACCAGTCAAGGTTCTGCACCTGATACTCGTTACTTCATCATCAAAGCAGGCAGCATGAAGAGTATCGAGGCTTCGCTTAGTCGAGGGGTTTGGGCTTTCACTCCTAGTACAGAACGAAAAGTTACACGTGTCTTCAAGGTATGCAACTGATTGTGTGTTCTTTGCTTATTTTTTCAGTATAGATAATTAAATGTATACTGTCTACTTTTGTTATTTTGCTGCATAGGAAGCTAAGAGAGTGATGTTGGTGTTCAGTGTGCAAGGAAGTGGACACTTTCAAGGCTATGCAAGGCTGAACAGTGACAAACCAGAAGTGAAAGCTGATGGTTCTGAAAATTGTGCAGATCTGGGAGGTCCTAACTTGAGTGCCCCACTTCCTATTGAGTGGCTCAAGAGAGCAAATATTCCATTCCAAGCTACGCGTCATTTGCTCAACCCACTCAACGAAAATAGACGGGTTCAGACAAGTCGGGATGGACAGGTAATATGATATTATTATATTTACAACAAGTGCAAAGAATTGTTGGTAAGTTTCCCCTGAATTCTGAAATAATGAAAAAATAACTAAATTTGAGCTATATAGCAGTTGGACCTTTTTTTTATAAAATCAGTCATTCAATCGCTCAATCAACATTGTTCTGCATGTAGGCCAGTTGCCCAGTTGGCAGATTCTTCATTTGTTGTTTACCTAGTCTTTTCTTAAATAATTTTAATGAATTTGGAAATTTATCAAGCATCTCCATTGGTCAATTATTCCAGTCCCTAACTCCTCTTCCTATAAATTAAAGTTTGCCCCAATTTGTCCTCGTGAATTCCAACTTTATATTCATATTGTGATCTTTCGTACTTTTAAAAACACCAGTCAGACTTAATCGTCTACTGGTGTCATTCCATGCCATCTTTCCACTAACAGCTCGGAACATACGCTTAGTTTAGCAGCTCGTCTCCATTCTCCCAAGTCTTCCCACCTGAAACATTGCAAAAGTTTTGTAATGCTATTCTTTTGCTGGAAATCACCCAGAACAAATAGAGCTTTGGATTTTTTCCAGTTCTCAAATCTAGTAATCCTGGTGAGGGTCCTTTGCACTGAAATCATACTGCCATATAATTGTGGTATTTCCAGAGACTTATATTCCCTCTCTTTTACATACTTACTACAACTCCTAAGTACCCTCATAACATGTGCAGAGATTTGTAACTTTCATTTACAATCCCATTTACAGAGGTGCCAGCTATTATGGATTGTCTGTAATTATTACGGATTTCACATCATGATTATGGCATTATGGTTAAAGTGGAAATTAATATCGAAAAGCAACATCATTACCACGGAAGAAAAAAACGAAAGAAGAAAAGAATGTTCAATCCCTTCAAGCATTACTGCTCAACCCTCTTTGTTTTAATGCTTATGAGCAGTGTTGCCAACCCAGTTTTCATTTAATAAGCTAGATCATCATCTAATAAAGGCTAGAAGAAGCGAAATCAGAATTAGAAAATGTTAAAAAATTAGCCAAATATTTATAACACTGCTCACCAGGAAGGGAATGAAATTGTTCTTTGTTCTGTTCAATTAGCAAACCACTGTAACTGCAAACCATGGACGTTTAATTATGTACACTAAGCTAGTCTTGACAGGTGGAGGTGGTGGTGATTGTTGTTTTAACAGGAAGTACTGCTGGGCAACCATCCTTTATTAACACTAATCAAAAAATAAAGGTATCGGCCAAAGAAAGACAGGGGCCATGAAGGGCGTGAAAGTGAAAGACTCCCTAGGCCCCGTGACCTAATACCGTCAAAGTACAAAAGTTGACCAAGGGAGGTCAGATAGATAGATGAAAGTGAGGAGCCTGACACAAGTAAGGAAGTTTTGTGAGGTCATCGGACGATAGTAAAATTGAAGTATGAGAAAGGATGTTATAATATTACATTGTAAATGCACATTCCAAGCCCCCACTGGACCAGTGGTGAGTCATGTACCATGACTAAGAACATGGCTAGTTGCTACCACATTATACAAAAAGGTAACGTAGGGAGGAGAGAGTCTTCGTTCATAACTGGGGGAACCACCACATTACATCACATGAGGCACGTTGGATGAAATAAGCAGATTTAGTAGGGGAAAAACTACAGCAGGAATACTGTTTTTTTGCTGTTAAACGACAACCTTTAAAGGTACAAACCTGTTTCTACATTCTTCAACAATTGCTTTAAACCCATCCAACAGACAGTTTAAAATTTTATTTACCATTTTCCACTGATTATAATTACTTTTTTCTGATAAAACTCCCTCATGTCCATCTTATGAACTATATGGTAATGTCTAATAGTTTTAGGGCCAGTTTCATCAACCACTGTTAAAAATCCGATAATGGAGCCTTAGTTGACACCTTGTTAAGATTTTAACGTGGTATTATGGAAATCACGTTTCACAGAACACTATAACAAGCTCGTTAACTAACATGATGTTCATGTAAACGATCAATTCAGCAGTGTGTAACATTAATATTATTTCACTCTTCTGAACGGTGCTGGGCATAATGTTATTCATTTGTCACCTTTCTCCTGTACTCTTTTTGCGCGGGATAAGAGGTTCAATTTGAAATACCTGCACAACAAACCAAAAAAAAAAAAGAAAAGAAGCGCAAAGAAAAGATTATTTGAAGAACGAGTTGGAGTGGTCCAAGACCGGAGATAGTATATTTATTCCAGCATTTAAATAGATGATATTGAAGATTATTGCATTAATCGGTAACGAAGGTGAGCTGCTTCGTAATGATGTCGACTTGTGATTCAGGATATCACGGAGGTTTTTAAGCTGAATTTTATTAACCAGACAGATCAGTAATAACCACAGTAGCACAATCATATTCAAAAATAGGCCTAGCAGGTTATACATGGTGTAAGCTACATATGACTATGATCCCCTTCCTTTGAATTTAGCCGGCCCCGTGGTGGGGATAGCATGTCTGCCTCTTACCCGGAGGCCCTGGGTTCAATTCCCGGCCAGATCAGGGATTTTTACCTGGACCTGAGGGCTGGTTCGAGGTCCACTCAGCCTACGTTATTAGAATTGAGGAGCTATCTGACGGTGAGATAGCGGCCTCGGTCTAGAAAGCCAAGAATAATGGTCGAGAGGATTTGTCGTGGTGACCACACGACACCTCGTAATCTGCAGGCCTTCGGGCTGACCAGCGGTCGCTTGGTAGGCCAAGGCCCTTCAAGGGCTGTAGTGCCGTGGGGTTTGGTTTCGTCCTTTGAATTTATATTTCAATACAAATGTAATGTTTGTTACATATTAATAAGTTAATGTAATATCAGTATAATACCTACGGTATCTCTCTTCTATGAAATGATGGTTTGGTTTTAAAGCATTCTTGTTATTGTGTGAGATATCTCTTTCATATTACCATTCAGAGGTTTTTAAGCTAAATTTTATTAACTGGACAGGTCATTAACAACTATAGTAGCACAATCATATTAGAAATTAGACCTACCAGGTTATACATGGCTACATGTGATTATGATTCCCTTCCTTTGAATTTATATTTCAATTCAATATTTGTTACATGTTAATAAGTTGATGGTATATCAGTATAATACCTATCTCTCTTCTTTGAAAAGTTGTTTTAGTTTTAAAGCATTCTTGTTATTGTGTGAGATGTCTCTCTCTTATTACCATTCAGAGGTTTTTAAGCTGGATTTTATTAACTGGACACATCATTAATAATTACAGTAGCACAATCATATTAGAAATTAGGCCTACCGGGTTATACGTGGTGTAGGCTACATTTGATTATGATTTCCTTTATTTTGAACTTATATTTCTTATATAGGAATAAATTAATCGCATATTAGTTTCAGTACCTATCTCTCTTCTACAATTTACAATACTGATATCTCCCGTAATGATCTGAGTGACCAAGTTGCGTAATATCTCAGAACAATCAGCAGTTGCTGCATTGGAAACAGATGAGAATTTCATCCTGTACGGTATTCTGACCTCTCTTCTATCTCTTTGAGTAGGTACTTTCCTTGCAACAGGTTTAGATAAACTATACTGCTCCAAAAACTGCATTTCTGTTAGTTCAGGTATGTCATTTCTTCTCCGTGATACTTCCTATCTCTCAGCATTTTGAAGGTAATCTAAATAGAGCACCTGAGCACCAAACACAAAATCTCTTCCAGCCATTTTTATTTTAACACTACGTTGAGTAGCTTAACGTGACGTGAGTGCTATGTTAAATTAACAGAGTGTTCCACAGCGCGTTAGTGTTAACAAAGGTTGATGAAACAGCCATTCTGTTAACTATCACGTTAAAGCAGTGTAACGTGACGTTAAATCCTAATGGAGTTTGATGAAACTGGCCCTTAGTTTTGTGATCACTTATACCTTCAGATTTGGTACCCTATCCCCACCTAGGTACATTTAGGGAAATGGGGTGGGAAGGGGTCTGGAAGTCAAGTAGGGATGACATAAAAATGTTAGTGTTGAACTGTAGAAGTATTGTAAAGAAAGGAATAGAATAAAGTAATTTAATAGATATGTACTTACCAGATATTCTAATAGGAGTTGAATCATGCCTGAGATATGATATAATGGATGCAGAAATTTTCTTATGGAACTGGAGTGTTTATCGTAGAGATAGGATAGGAATGGTAGGAGGGGGAGTATTCATTCTGGTGAAAGAACAATTTATAAGCTACGAAAAATGAAGGATGACAAACATGAAACTCTAGGTGTAAGAATCATCTCTAAAGCTAATAGGCAACTTGATATTTTTTTGGAGTGTACAGACCTGGAAAGGGTGGCACAGACACTGATTTGGAATTATTTGATAAGATAATCAGGTACGTGGGAAATGCTATGGAAAGGAACGTGATTGTAGCGGATGATCTCAATTTACCAAACGTCACTTGTTGGCAAATGTCAATTGGGAAGGTAATGCGAACGAGAGAAAGCATGACCAAAAAATGGCAAATAAGTTAATCTGGGAAGGACAGCTGAATCAGAAAGTGATGAAACCAACTAGAGGGAAGAATATTCTGAACATATTGCTGGTAAAACTAGATGAGCTCTATTGAGAAACCAAAGTTATAGATGGTATTAGTGATCACGAAGCTGTTTTTGTCGTAGTTAAAAGTAAATGTGATAGAAAGGAAGGTTGTGAAAATAGGACTTTTAGGCATTACCATATGGCTAATAAAACAGGCATGAGGGAGTTTTTAAAAAGTAATTATGTAAACAGTTTGTGGGTAAACAGACAGGATGTTGTTGTTTGAGTCATTAGTCCATAGTCTGGTTTGATGCAGCTGTCCATGCAACCCTATCCTGTGCTAACCTTTTCATTTCTACATAACTGCTGCATCCTACATCTGCTCTAATCTTCTTGTCATATTCATACCTTGGTCTACCCCTACCATTCTTACCCCTACACTTCCCTCAAAAACCAACTGCAGAAATCCTGGGTGTCTTAAGATGTGTCCTATCATTCTACCTCTTCTTCTCGTCAGATTTAGCCATAACGATCTCCTCTCACCAATCTGATTCAGTATCTCTTCATTCGTGATTCGATCTATCCATCTTACCTCCAGCATTCTTCTGTAACACCACATTTCAAAAGCTTCTATTCTCTTTCTTTCTGAGTGAGTTATTGTCCATGTATGACTTTCATACAATGCCACACTCCAAACAAAAGTCTTCAAAAACATTTTTCTACTTCCTATATCAATATTCGAAAAGTGAGGCCTTCCTTGCTTGTGCTAGCCTGCATTTTATGTCGTCCTTACTTCTGCCATCGTTAGTTATTCTACTACCCAAGTAACAATATTCATCTACTTCCTTTAAGACTTTGTTTCCTAATCTAATGTTTCCTTCATCACCTGACTTTGTACGACTGCACTCCCTTACTTTTGTTTTGGACTTATTTATTTTCATCTTGTACTCCTCACCCAAGACTCCATCCATACCAGTCACCAGCTTTTCCAGATCTTCTGCAGTCTCAGATAAAATAACAATATCATCAGCAAATCTCAGGGTTTTGATTTCCTCTCCTTGGATTGTGATTTCCTTTCCAAATTCTTTGATTCCTTTACTGCTTGTTCTATATAAACATGGAAAGGAGAGGGGGGAACTACAGCCTTGCCTCATCCCTTTCAGGATTACTGCTTCTTTTTCATAGCCCTCGATTCTTATCACTGCAGACTGATTTTTATTCTTATCACTACAGACTTGACTTTATATAGATTGTACATAATTCTTCTTTCTCGGTACCTGATCCTGATCACCTTCAGAATCTCGAATAGCTTGGTCCAGTCAACATTATCAGATGCCTTTTCTAGATCTACGAACGCCATGTATGTAGGCTTGCCCTTCTTAATTTGATCCTCTAAGATCAGACATAAAGTCAAGATTGCTTCACGTGTTCCTACATTTCTTCTGAAGCCAAATTGATCTTCTCCCAACTCAGTTTCAACTTGTATTTCCATACTTCTGTAAATAATACATGTTAGAATTTTGCAGGCATGAGATACTAAACTAATGGTGCGGCTGTTTTCGCACTTCTCAACACCGGCTTTCTTGGGAATAGGTATAACAACATTCTGCCGAAAATTGGATGGCACTTCTCCTGTCTCGTACATCTTGCACACCGAATGGAATAACCTCGCCATGCTGCTTTCTCTTAAAGCAGTCGGTAATTCAGAGGGAATGCCATTAATTCCAGGTGCTATGCTCCTATGTAGGTCTCTCGAAGCTCTGTCAAATTCTGACCTCAAAATTGGGTCTCCCATTTCATCAGCATCAACAGCGTCTTCTTGTTCCAGAACCATATCATCTACATCCTTATCTTGATATAACTGTTGGATATTTCCTGCCATCTTTGTGTCTTGTCTTCTTTTCCTAAAAGTGGTTTTCCATCTGAACTCTACACCTAGTTTTCCTTTCTCCAAAGGTTTCCTTGATTTTCCTGTTTGCAGCATCTACCTTTCCTAGGACCAAACAACTTTCAACATCCTTGCACTTCTCCTTCAGCCATTCTTCCTTAGCTGCCCTGCACTTCCTATCCACTTCATTCTTTAATCACGTGTATTCTTTTCTACCCTCTTCATTTTTTTGCTTTCTTGTATTTTTGCCGCCAGGCTGAGTGGCTCAGGTGGTTGAGGCACTGACCCCATCCTGGCAGGTTCGATCCTGGCTTAATCCGGTGGTATTTGAAGGTGCTCAAATACGTCAGCCTCATGTCGGCAGATTTACTGGCACGTAAAAAAAACTCCTGCGGGACTAAATTCCGGCACCTCGGTGCCTCTGAAAACCATAAAAGTAGTCAGTGGGACAAAAAGCAAATAACATTATTATTATTACGTATTTTTGTCGTTCATCGATCAGATCTAGTATCTCTTGAGTTATCCATTGATTCTTAGTTCATCTTTCCTTTCTTCCCAACATCTCTTCAGCAGCCCTACTGACCTCATTCTTCATGGCTGTCCATTCTTCTTCTACTGTGTTTCCTTCAGCCTTTTCATTTAGTCCTTTTGCAACATATTCCTTGAAACAATCCTTCACACACTTTTCTTTCAACTTGTCTATATCCCATCTCACTGGTTTCCTTTCCTTCTTCAATCTCTTCAACTTCAGATGGCATTTCATGACCAACAAGTTGTGATCAGAGTCTACGTCTGCTCCTGGGAAAGTCTTGCAATCCAATACCTGGTTTCTGAATCTCTGCCTAATCATAATGAAGTCCTTTTGATACCTTCCAGTGTCTCCAAGTCTCATCCATGTGTACAGCCGTCATTTGTGGTGCTTGAACCAAATATTAGCAAGGACTAAATTGTGATTGGTGCAGAATTCAACCAGCCAACTTCCTCTTTCGTTCCTCTGTCCCATTCCAAAATCTCCTACTACATTACCTTCTCTTCCTTGGCCTACCACTGCATTCCAGTCTCCCATCACAATTAGATCCTTGCCACCTTTTACGTACTGTATTAAATCTCTTATCTCTTCATACATTCAATTTCCTCATCATCGGCTGAACTAGTAGGCATTGTAGTGGGCATTGGTTTGGGGTCCATCTTGACAACAATAATCCTTTCCTGTGCTGGTCCTAGTAGCTTACCCGCTGCCCTATTTTCTTATTCATTATCAAACTAACTCCTGCATTTCCCCTGTTTGATTTTGTGTTGATAAATCTGTAGTCACCTGACCAAAAATCCTGCTCTTCCTGCCAACGTACTTCACTTATACCAGCTACATCTAACTTTAGTCTATCCATCTCCCTTTTCAGATTCTCTAACCTACCACAATGATTCAAACTTCTAACATTCCACGCTCTGACTTGCAAATTGTTAGTATCCATCTTCCTGATGATTGCCCCCCTCTTGTGTAATCCTCACCTGGAGATCCGAATAGGGGACTATTTTACCTCAAACTATTCTACTCGGGAGGAAGTCATCATCAGTACATCTTTCATACAGAGAGCTGCATGTCCTCGGGAGTTAGTTATGCTGTAGTTTCCCATTGCAGCAGTATCAACACAGCTAAGCCATGTTTAGTATTATTATAAGATCATATCAATCGATCATCTAGACTTCCACCCTTGTAACTTCCGAAAGGCTGCTACCCCCACCCCCAACCCCCTCGATTAATCATTCGTTAGTCTGATCTGTCGGCAGATACGCGGGTACATAACTTTAAAATTTATAAGGAATGGTAAAGAAACAGGCAGAAACAGGTCCAAGGAAGACATTCTAGGAATCATTAATGAACAAGTGGAATGATGTATGCGAGTATTTCCGGAAGGCAGAAGTATTCAGCCAGCAATACGTAAGGATTGTTGATTACAAGGATAATGTCCAGTCAGAGGAGGTGACTAATACTAATGAAGTATTGAAATTTACCTATGATAACAAAGACATTTACAGTGCGATACAAAAGTTGAAAACTGGAAAAGCAGCTGGAATTGATAAGATTTCTGGGCATATACGAATGACAATGGGTTGGGATATAATACAATATCTGAAGTATTTACTTGAATACTGTTTACATGAAGGAGTTATACCAAATGAATGATGAGTTGCCCCTGTATGTAAAGGAAAGGATGATACACATAAAGCTGAAAATTACAGGCCAGTCAGTTTGACATGTGTTGCATGTAAAGCTTTGGGAAAGCATTCTTTCTAATTATGTAGGCACAAGCTGAAGTGTTGACAGGACAATCATGTAGCAGCTGCAAAGTTACCTAACTCCCCAGCTACTTTCCGCCAATATTCAGACATTCTGTCTTACTGGGGACACAGAAATAATCCCATCTATCGGAGTGAGTGGCAGCAGAAGAGACGAGTCATGTCACATCAGTGGTCAATGAAATGTTGTTGTTGATCAGTTGTATAAGCTTTCAATATTGTAGTCCTTCACATTTTATTTTCTTGTGATATTAGGACATCTAACGTAAAGGGAGTCCTTCCTTCTTTCGTGACTCCTTCTTGTCTTATTCTTCAAGCAACCGTTCCTTTATGGTTTTTTCTCATTTTTATAATCATCACAATTTTCCTTGTTGATATGGACTGATGACCATGCGGTTTTACACCATAGACAATCATGACAAAAACCATCACCAGTTAACAGGATTAAGCAATATTTCCATGTTAGCAATGCTTGGCACTGATATGGACTAAGCAACAAAAGTCTAAAATCATGAATTCTTTTATCATAGTCAGTAATGTAAAACTGCAAAAGGCATAAATGATCAAAACTTGTATTCTCTATGTAATACTCTTTGATAGGAACAGTGACACAGGTATTTAAAAAAATTAATTTTAGGCACCTTCCCTTAAACTACCATTGCATTCAACATGAATAAAATTATTTATAGCCTAGACTATAGTACCTTATTCCCAGACTTTACATACCAATTTTCATTAAATTCTGTTCACCCATTTTCTTGTGGTTCGGCGATGATATGGACTTGGCAACAAAAATCGAAATGCATGAATATCTCTATCATAGCCAGTGTTGCCAACTTAGCGGATTTTCCGCTAAATTTGGCGAAATTATAAAACTGTCAGCGGAGAAATATATCATTTAGCAGGCAGCAGATTTTTTGGCAGAATTCTAGATTAATTATAGCAGAATTTAGTGTTTTATCCATTTTACGTTTTTTTTTTTTTTTTTTAATTTGTACTCCAGTCTATCTCTGAGCTATTCCATATTTCTTGTCAGGAGCTAGCAGTCACATGAGGAAAACTTGTTATTTGGATCTGATGTTACGAGATCATGGTATCATAAATTTGTAATACATGGGGAATGGGTTGATGAATGACGATAGATAATGAAACTGTGAGAGAGTAGCATTTATATTTATGCTATGAAAGAAGTCCGTTTAATGAGCTGGCCTGTTCTGCGTGTGGCCCTTGAGGTAGGGGATTCACCTAGTTTGCACCCGGCAGCAAAACACCTACAAGTTTTAGCTCGCCGGCTCGCAGGCAGGGGGTTAATCCCAGTGAAACTCACAGATCAGATGATTGCAGACAATTAATTATTATTATTATTATTATTATTATTATTATTATTATTCATTTTGAGTGCTCATTATTTGAGATAGGATTTCTTGGCAGAATTTTAGCGGATTTTTAGTAGTATTTAGCGGATCTTGAAAATAGAAGTTGGCAACACTGATCATAGCTGGTACAGCAAAAATGTATAAGACATAAATGATCAGAAATTTAATTCTATATAAGTACAGTTATGTAGTATTTATTGATAGGACCACTAATAACATAAATATATCAGAACCCTAACCTACCATTTCACTCAGCATGAATAAAATTAATTATAACCTAAGTTATAGTGCCTCATTCCCTGACTTTACGTAAGTTGCCATTGATGCTTTCACGACCTGTACTTATAGACATAATACTATATAGGCTTTTGGGCTCATGTCGTGTCAAGAAAATAAGGTGAAATTCTTTACGTTTCCACAGCTTCCCATATAATCCTGGACCTGTAGTGTACATGGTACATAAGGTATACATCGGCCAAACATGCCGATCCATTGGTACCCGTATCAAGGAACATGAACGTAATATTCGTCTCAACCAACTAAACAAATCGCAAATAGCTGAGCACGCTCTATCATCGGGTCATGCTGTTATGTTCCAAGATACTCGAGCTCTTGCCCACACTAGACACTACAGGTCCAGGTTTATATAGGAAGCTGTGGAAACATGTAGAAATCCTAACAGTTTCAACAGGGACACTGGCTATCAATTAAGTAATACCTGGTTGCCAACCATTAAGAATTTACATAGGTAGTTCCCTTCCCTGTCCCTTCACTATTGTTATTTCGTCTCGGTGTTTTCCAAATTCGTACATTCCTCATCGCCAGATGTTTCATTCCAGGCTTGTGTTAATGTCATACACCTGTCAATGTTATATGTTACGTACACATCTTATGTGAACCTCTTTAGACTGATTCTGATCGTTTTGTCAGCTTCCGCTTCAAACGCCAGCACTGTGCCATGTCTGGGGAGCCATCTGGTGGTGAATGAATGTACCATTTCCACATCTTTTATAATGTCTAAATTTAAAGAGTCATTGTTTAAGAAGCCTTTCTCGTGGACAGTCATATTTTCTTCTGATGACGCAGAGCACAGTTCTCTGTGAAACGTAAAGAATTTCACCTTATTTTCTTGACATAACATAAGCCCAAAAGCCTATACAGTATCATGTCTTTAAGTAAGTTACCAATTTTCATTAAATTCCCTTCGGCCATCTTCTCGTGATGCGTGTACATACATACATATAGACAGACAGAAATGACGGAAGATTAAAAAGAGCATTTCCTTCTTTGGGCATGGCCGATGCAGAAATACCATTCTTTTTAAATTCTGAGGAATGTATAGACAAAATTCTTATTATTATATATATGTATATGTTTGCAAAATTACTAACTGGTTCAGATTTGGGAAAGGTTCTTCCACTGAAGTTCAAATTGTAGGATTCCAGGAAGATATAGCGGATATCTTGGATTCAGGCGGTCAAATGGACTGTTTACATACAATTTACAAAATATACATTTAATGTTAACCTAGTCAATACTTACAATACCCCATTTTGTGGTTAAATATTTATAAATGATAGAAAGGTTGTGAACATGTTTCGCCCTTCTTAATGGGCATCATCAGCACAATGGATAACCTTAAAACAAATAATTACAACTAAGAACGTTTACAATTATTGGTCATATAAAATTGGAATGAGATGTTGTGATGTTAAAAATTATTTTCGATATCATGATTAGAAAGTTTGACGCGAATGTTACAAACACAAGTTAAAACCATTGTAGTACATTTTTACAATATTATCTAAAAAATATATATCGGCATTCGTCTGGAATTGAAATGGATCCTCTTCTTTTAATTTTTGGTGAAAGTCAATGTCATCCCAATACGTCCCATTATTAACTGTCGTAACAGCCCAACCTACAAAATTTCTAAATACATTCATAGCTTCCTCAAAAGACACTATACATTTCATAACAAACAACCATTAAAAAATTCAATTGATTTTTGCGAGACCCTTAACGAATTCAACTTACAATCCCATCATATAATGTGCTCTTTCGAAGTAGTTAACATGTTTTCAAATTAGAGACACTATTGATATTATATACAACAATATCAGTAAATACAGTAACCTCAGCAAAATTGAGACCGAAGAATTTATGACTATATTAAAATTTACATTAGATAATAACTATTTCACATTTAATGGTAGAATTTACAAACAGAATGGCTTGGCGATGGGAGACCCTATTTCGGGTATCCTAGCCGATATCTATATGGATACGATTGAGCACACAAAAATTAAAACCAACATAAAAGGAATTAGTTTATGGTTAAGGTTTGTGGATGACACATTTGTCATAATTGACAAGAATGTCACCAGCAGTAATGAAATATTAGATAAATTAAACAAGATCAATCCCAACGTAAATTTTATAAAAGAAGATGAAGATAGAGGCTCTTTAAATTTCTTGGATATAAAAGTTACCCGATCTAACAACTCCTTTGAATATCAAATTTACAGAAAACCTACACACTCGTCAATTACAATACATAATTCTTCATTACATCCTGGATCACATAAACAGGCATCTTTTTACAGCCTGATATATCGAGCCTTAAGAATCCCCTTATCTCCCATAAATTTGAGAACTGAATTAAATTATATAAGAAATCTTGCAGTAACCAATGGATATAAGATTGAAATGATAAACCGTCTGATATATAAGATCACAAACAAGCTATCCACTAACCACAAACCAGATAGGCCTAACAGAAATAAACATGCCATTTTCACATATAATAGCCCAACTATCCACCAAATTACTAATGCCTTCAACAAGTATAATATAAATGTAGCTTACAGAACAACCAATACTACACAGAACATATTTTTCAATTATAATAAAATAAATAATAATAACAGCAAATATTTAGGTTCAGGGGTATACAGGTTGACATGTTCGCAGTGTGGTTATTCATACGTTGGCCAGACTGGACAAAGTTTTATTACAATATATATGGAACATTTCAATGCCGACAAACATAACAAATATTCCGCTATGAGTAGGCCTACACACATGAAGGAAACGGGCCACCATTTTACCTCAATAGAAAAAGATCTGATAATAATAAGGAATACTAACAATGGAAAACTACTAAATGAATTAGAAAATATTTATATATATCTGGACAAAACATTTAATAAAGATCGCAACCTTAATGACGACACGGAGATTAAGAGTTCTTTACACACATTAATACCTAAGTTATTGAAAACAGTTATTCCAAATCAAAAGAAAATTCTGCATACATTAAAAGTTGTCAGTTCAACAACTCCACTTATCCCCCCGAATACTAAACCTACAATTCCCCCTCCAAATAATCCCCCTCCCGTACCAATACCAATACATATTACTCCGCCCAATTCTTCCCTCCCTCAGACCGCTCCCCTCCCTCCGCCACACCCATACAATACTCGTAGCAGGAACGCCAGTCAGACTAACGCTAATAACAAAACAAGATAGACACTCCACGGCATTCGAGTAAGTATCCATTTTTACGTAACCCATAGCACTGTACAATCACATACATTATTTATACATACACATTAAATACGTTTTTATATTTCTTTGCAGTTCTAACCATTGAGATTTACACAACAATATGGAAGACTACTGTTAAAGCGTTAACCATTCCAACTTCTACATCGGATAACTTTTCAACGTATATTCCATTTCAACGTATTCTCACCTGAAAGTGTTTTAACCAATTTAACTCAAGAAATAACACCAATTGTTCATTCCTGACCTAATGTCTACAATAAGAACATATGTTTTTTTACATATCTTTTTCTTCAAATCTGTTTGGTGGTGAACACAATAACATTGACTTTCACCAAAAATTAAAAGAAGAGGATCCATTTCAATTCCAGATGAATGCCAATATATATTTTTTTAGATAATATTGTAAAAATGTACTACACTAGTTTTAACTTTTGTTTGTAACATTTGCGTCAAACTTTCTAATCATGATATCGAAAATAACTTTTAACATCACAACATCTCATTCCAATTTTATATGACCAATAATTGTAAACGTTCTTAGTTGTAATTATTTGTTTTAAGATTATCCATTGTGCTGATGATGCCCATTAAGAAGGGCGAAACATGTTCACAACCTTTCTATCATTTATAAATATTTAACCTAAAATGTGGTATTGTAAGTATTGACTAGGTTAACATTAAATGTATATTTTGTAAATTGTATGTAATCACTATTGTCAATACAGACCAAAAATGAGATTAATGACTTGTAACAAATGGACTGTATCGCGATTGACCTGTCTAAGGCATTTCATAAGGTAGATCATAGGAGACTACTGGCAAAAATGAGTGCAATTGGTCTAGACAAAAGAGTGACTGAATGGATTTATATATTTCTAGAAAACAGATCTGTGAGAATTAGAGTAGGTAAAGCTTTATCTGATCCTGTAATCATTAAGAGTGAAATTCATCAAGGTTGTTATTAGTCTTTTATGTTCCTTATATATGTAAATAATATGAGTAAAACTGGAGTCAGAGATAAGGCTTTTTGCAGATCATGTTATTCTGTGTAGACTAATAAATAAGTTACAAGATTGTAAGCAGCTGCAAAAAGACTTTGACAATGTTGTGAAATGGACAGTGGGCAATGTTATGATGGGTTCAAAAGTCAGGTTATTAGTTTCACTAATAGGAAAAGTCCTTTTAGTTTTAATTATCATTGATGGGGTGAAAGTTCCTTATGGGGATTACTTTGAGAGTACCTAGGTGTTAATATATATGAAGATCTTGATTGGGGTAATCACATGAATGGGATTGTAAATAAAGGGTACAGATCTCTGCACTTAGTGCTGACCACATGACACCTTGTAATCTGCAGGCCTTCGGGCAGAGCAGTGGTCGCTTGGTAGGCCAAGCCCCTTCAGGGCTGTAGTGCCATAGGGTTGGTTAGTTAGTATGGATGTAAAAGAGAGGTCATATAAGACTCTGGTAAGACCCCAACTAGAATGGTTCCAGTGTGTGTGTGTGTGTGTGTGTGTGTGTGTGTGTGTGTGTGTGTGTGTGTGTGTGTGTGTGTGTGTGTGTGTGTGTGTGTGTGTGTGTGTGTGTGTGTGTGTGTGTGTGTGTGTGTGTGTGTGTGTGTGTGTGTGTGTGTGTGTGTGTGTGTGTGTGTGTGTGTGTGTGTGTGTGTGTGTGTGTGTGTGTGTGTGTGTGTGTGTGTGTGTGTGTGTGTGTGTGTGTGTGTGTGTGTGTGTGTGTGTGTGTGTGTGTGTGTGGCACCCTCACTAGGATTACTTAATCGAGAACTGGAAAAAATCCGAAGAAAGCTGCTCGATTTGTTCAGGGTGATTTCCGAAAAAACAGTAGCATTACAAAAATGTTGCAAATTTATGCTGGGAAGATTTTGAAGAAATGAAACGAACTGCTCGACTAAGTGGTATGTGTTGAGCTGTCAGTCGAGAGATGGCGTGGAATGACATTAGTAGACAAAGAAGTTTGAGTGGTGTCTTTAAAAGTAGGAAACTTCACAATATGAAGATAAAGTTGGAATTCAAGAGGACAAATTGGGGCAAATATTCATTTATAGGAAGGGGAGTTAGGGATTGGAATAATTTACCGAAGGAGATGTTCAGTGAATTTAAAAATTCTTTACTATTATTTAAGAAAAGACTAGGAAAACAACAGATAGGGAATCTGCCATCTGGGCGACTGCCCTGAATGCAGATCAGTGGTGATTGATACTATCTATTACTTCAGTTTCTTTATAGAGTTCATCTGGTCGTACCAGCCCCATGTTGAGAATATTCTTCCCTCTAGTTGGTTCCATCACTTTCCGATTCAGTTGTCCTTCCCAGATTAACTTATTTGCCATTTGTTGGTCATACTTCCTGTCATTCGCATTACATTCTCAATTGATATTTAAATTGTGATCACCCACTACAGTCAAGTTCCTTTCATTATTGTTTCCCCACATAGCTGATTATCTTATCAAATATTTCTGCATCATCATCAGTGCCATGATTTCCAGGTCAGTACACTCCAAAAACATCTTTAGAGATGAGCCTTACACCTAGAATGGAATGTTTCTCACCCTTAACTTTTTTGTAGCTTACGAATTCTTTCCCCCTCCTAATGTCCCTATCCAGTCTCCACGATAAATATTCAAGTTCCATGAGAAAATTTCCACATCCATAATATTGCTTCTCAGCCATGATTTGACTCGTATTACAACATCTGGCAAATGATTTAGATGTTGATAGCCAAGCAGGCATCAATTTTTGGTAAAGACACTAAGTCTCTCAAAGTGCATTGGCACTGCCGGTGGCTCCAAGTAGCCTACGCAGTGGCCTCCACGGTATGCACTAGCCAGGATCTTGGTAGGTGTGCTAGGTACCAACTGATGAGCCCAACCTGGCACACGAGGGCGAAACGCTGGCAACCAGGAATGAATTGGCTGGAAAATTTATAATGTCCAATAACGGACCATTTATATTGATATTACATCTGGCGTATATATATTAAATATTATGTATCTACTAACAAGATACCCATGCCTTCTACAGTTTAAAATGAACGTTACCATTCAAAGTTCAACATTTTGGGGAGTCCATTGTTGGCCAAGCCTGTAAAATACGCCCTCAGTTCGTATGTCAAATGGTTTTGGAGGAATTTTTTATTTTTTTATATAACACTCATTTGAACTCCATAGAGTAAAACCCTACCTTATTTAACAAATAGGATATAGAAGTGAGCAACCTGCTATATTTTGACTTCGTATGTTACATGGTAATGGAGGAATGAATGTTTCGTTTTAGGAGTAAAATTTTTTCAAAATATTTCTTATTTAACATCGTGGATACAGAAGACCAACCATCGTGTAAAATTTAAAGTTCATACATGAAACGGTTTAGGAAGAATAAGTATTGTGATTTTCAGATTCAACCCCTATTTAAACCTCTTAGGGGAGAAATATTTTGAAGTACATGATACTTGACACCTAGGACATAAAAGAACAATCTTCTTACAAAATTACAACTCGTACGTAATTGTTTTTAAGGGATGGTTAATTTTGCTTCCCCATTTAAACCTTAGGGGTAGAATGTTTTAAAATATTTCCTAGGATTTAAAATATATATCCTGAGTTTGAAATTGTGTCATGGTTTATGTTTGTGGGTTACTGTAGTCACGTCCTAGTTCGTGAACCATGGGCAACGGCTGAGTGGTCTAGTAAGTGGTCCTGAGAGTCGGGATACCAGTTGCTATGGAATCGGAGTGGGCATCTCGGACATATTCTGAGTCATGGTCTTCCTTGTGCTCAGGCGGCTAGGACTATACAATGCATCGGTGGTCCATGACCCGTTAGAGGAGAGATCCTCACTTGGACTATGTGCAAGTAAGGTAGCATCCTGCTTCATGAATTTACCGAGCTCAGAACATTTTAAGGAAGCCTCGGACCTATGGGAGTAATGGAGTCCCACTCCCATTTGACAGGCGAGGGACTCCTTGGAAACAACTTGGCGAACGAAATGGAATTCGATGGGGAGCTATCAATATTAAAGGGCTTATGGAAGAAAGAAGGTAGAACTGGCTGAGTCAGCAAAGAGGATGCATCTGGATGTGCTAGGAGTAAGTGATATTCAGGTAAGGGGAGATAATGAGGAAGAGATAGGAGATTATAAAGTGTACTTGACAGGTGTTAGAAAGGGAAGGGCAGAGTCTGGGGTAGGGCTCTTTATCAGGAATACCATTGCACGCAACATAGTTTCTGTTAGGTAAGTAAATGAGCGAATGATGTGAGTAGATTTGTCAGTTGGAGGAATTAGGACAAGAATTGTGTCCATGTATTCACCATGTCAGGGTGCAGATGAGGATGAAGTTGACAAGTTTTATGAGTTATAAAGCATTGAGTGACATCATGTGCAGGGTCAACAGCAAGGATAGAATAGTGCTAATGGACGATTTCAATGCGAGAGTTGGGAATAGAACTGAAGGATGCGAAAGGGTGATGGGTAATGTGGGAAGATATGGAAGCTAATGGAAATGGGAAGCATTTGCTGGATTTCTGTGTTAGTATGAGTTTAACTGTTACAAATGCATTCTTCAAGCATAAGGCTATTCACCGCTACACATGGGAGGCTAGGGGTACCAGATCCATAATAGACTACATCGTAACAGACTTTGAATTCAGGAAATCTGTTTAGGAATGTACGAGTTTTCCGGGGATTTTTCGATGATACAGACCACTATCTGATCTGTAGTGAACTAAGTATCTCTAGGCCTAGGGTAGACAAAGTGAAATCTGTCTGCAAATGAATAAGGGTAGAAAATCTCCAGGACGAGGAAATTAGACAGAAGTACATGGATATGATTAGTGAGAAGTTTCAAACAGTAGACAGTAAGCAGGTTCAAGATATAGAAAGTGAATGGGTGGCATACAGGGATGCTGTAGTAGAAACAGCAAGGGAATGCCTAGGAACAACTGTGTGTAAAGATGGGAAAAGGTGAACATCTTGGTGGAATGATGAAGTGAGAGCAGCCTGTAAGCATAAAAAGAAGGCTTAGCAGAAATGGCTCCAAACAAGGGCCGAGACAGACAGGGATTGGTACGTAGATGAAAGAAACAGAGCGAAACAAATAGTTGTTGAATCCAAATGAAGTCATGGAAAGATTTTGGTAATAACCTGGAAAGGCTAGGTCAAGCAGCAGGGAAACCTTTCTGGACAGTAATAAAGAATCTTAGGAAGGGAGGGAAAAAGGAAATGAGCAGTGTTTTGAGTAATTCAGGTGAACTCATAATAGATCCCAGAGAATCACTGGAGAGGTGGAGGGAATATTTTGAACATCTTCTCAATGTAAAAGGAAATCATCATGGTGGTGTTGCAAACAGCCAAGCTCATGGGGAGGAGGTTAATGATGTTGGTGAAATTATGCTTGAGGAAGTGGAAAGGATGGTAAATAAACTCCATTGTCATAAGGACATGAAAATGGCGGACAGTGCATAGACGCAGAATACGAGGCTCGTGGCGAACGTGGATTTAGCAGGTGAATATTCGTAGTGTGGCAGCACAGAGTGTATAACATTATCTCTACCAGTGCAGTGGTTCTGAGTGAGTGTTAGTGAAGTGATTGGTGAAAGTAAAAGGCAAGAAATCCAATAAATTAATAATGCCACGCAAGGTGAAGCAAGTGCCAATGGAAGCCATAGTTAAGCAGGCCGTACAGGAAGCGCTGAGCAGCAAGGAGACACTTGGCATGCTTGCCAACCTTATCCAGGACCAGGTAACAAAGTCAGTTGTTGACCAATTAAAAGAAACTATCAATTTTAATACGAGTGTAATTGAAGAGCTTAGGAGGGCTCTAGAGGAGCGGGACAAAACAATCGGTGATTTAAAAACTGAACTGCAGGATAAAACTGACTGTTTAGAACAGTATCAGAGAAGGCAGTGCCTACGTGTGTTTGGTATACCGGAAACTGCGGACGAGAACACTGACAATTTAGTTCTTGACATTGCGAAAGAAATCGGGGTCAGTCTTTCTGTGGATGACATTGATAGGTCTCACAGGGTTGGGAAAAACCAGAATGGGCGTCCGCGACCTATAATCATCAAGTTTGTGTCATACCGTAAGAGGAACGCTATGTTCTCGAACAAAAAGAAACTTAAGGGCACGAATAAAACCATCCGCGAGGATCTAACTCCAGCAAGACTCCGACTTCTTCAGGCCGCTGTCGCAAAATTTACCGTCCAGAACGTATGGTCTAGAGATGGTATCATATACGTAAAACAAGGGAACCGTAAAGTAGCCATAACTAATCGTTCAGATTTGAACAGTATTCGCTAGTCACGAGCAGACTCTGTGTAATATAAGGACCGCCATAGTTATTTTAGTTCACTTAAGTTAATTTTCCACATAGTTGTAGTCTTGATTAGGTGATAATCTTATAGTTGTAGTAGGTACTTCTTACTATCAGTTGTCATCATTTAACTTTCAAGTTGCATCCGGGAGATAGTAGGTTCGAATCCCACTATCGGCAGCCCTGAAAATGGTTTTCCATGGTATCCCATTTTCACATCAGGCAAATGCTGGGGCTGTACCTTAATTAAGGCCACGGCCGCTTCCTTCCAACTCCTAGGCCTTTCCTATTCCATCGTCGCCATAAGACCTAACTGTGTCGGCGCGACGTAAAGCCCCTAGGAAAAAAAAAAAAAACCTTTCAAGTTGGCAACATTTAGCAACCAGGAAACAAATGTCTCTAATTTCAGCCTCCTTTCACCACTGTCCCAGGCAGGTCATTACCCCGTCGTGCCAGCCCCCTCGCAGAATACCGCTAACCGTCTCCCCCTCTAGGGACACCATGACCTTGAAGTCGGTGTGGGGGCTTGTGTGCTTGTTGATCCCGAGGGCTGTGCCAGCTCAGGGTTACCCATGCTGGATAGGCCTCGGTGTAGGGCCAGACTAACAAGGTGTCCCCCGAGTTGCTTGAGAGGTGTCTGTGCTCTTTATTCTTCATCACTATTTCTACCCTTCTATTCTCACCATCTTTAATTTCATTCCTCTTCCTGTCTGGCCACCCTCTCTGCCTCGGGTAGATTAGGTTAGACATTACAGAAAAATAAAAATATAAAAAAATTAAAAAAAAGAAATTAAAAAAAATTAAATTAAAAAAAAAATAATTAGGTTAGCATGGAGGTTTTATCCTCCCCCAATCACAAGTTTCGGGTCGTGGCGAGGTGATGCATGGCTACTGGGAGAGTAGTTCCAAGCGACCCCCTCCAGATACCGGGCGCCCTCTGGAGTATATAGCCTTGCCTCCGGTAAATCTCCTTTTCTCTGCCGGAGGTCGACCTCATATTTCCGTGAGTACTCGTGGGACAAAAGACGGAACCTCTTTCTCTTCCTTCTTTTACAAAGGGTGGCACCCTTCAAAAAAAGCGTCAAATATTGCTAAGAAACGTAAGCGGTATACTCCAGTTCCTGTAGACTACATGAGTGACGAACGTCTTCCTCGATTCCTGGTTGCTTCCAGGGTCGATGGTAAAAGTTTCCTTGACGAATGTCCTTTTATGATAAGCAATTCCATCGAAGAAATTGTTGCTGGTGAAGTCGACGAGATGCGCAAGCTCCGAGATGGATCCGTACTTATCAAGACATCTACGGCTGAACAGTCCAGACGGCTACTTAAAGCCAAGTTATTCGGTAAGGTAGAGGTGAAAATCGAGAAGCACCAAACCCTTAACTCTTGCAAGGGAGTTATATTCCACAGGGATTTGGTTAAGTCTTCCGATGATACGATGATCCGGTACCTAGCACGTCGGGGTGTAACCGACGTGAAGAGGTTGAAGAGGCGTGTGGGTGATAAACTACTCGATACGGGTGCTTTCATCCTTACCTTCGACGCTGAGACCATACCTGAACGAATAAAGGTAGCAATGTATCGCCTGACTGTTCGTCCGTACATTCCGGCACCAATGAGGTGTTATAACTGTCAAAAGTTTGGCCACACCTCATTGCGATGTACAGGTTCGACGACCTGCAAAATGTGTGGGAAGTGCGAGCATGCTGGGGTTGAATGCACACCACCACCTGTGTGCGTCAACTGCCCGGGTACACATGCTCCAATCTCCAAGGAGTGCCCCACATTCAAGCGGGAGAAGAAGATCCAGGAGATAAAAACGCTGGATAAGCTATCTTATCCAGACGCCCGGAGGAAGTTCAAATCCATGGCTGCTCCGGAGTTCTCCATCTCATTCGCGGAAAAGGTCGCAAACGTACGGATCACTCCACAGAGTTTTGTACAGAACACCGATACTGAAAATGCATTGAAAAGTCAAAGCCAGCAACAAAATTCAGTAAGTAAAGAAACTGGAGTTTCACCACGTGAAAAACCGAAAAGAGCGTTACTGTCGACGTTGCCTGGGAAGGGCCCTTCCCAGGAACGTTCGGCTGGGAAGTCCTCCCCCAACAGGGCGGGGGGAAAGACTTCCCCAAATAGGGCTGGAAAGTCCAGCCCTCCTTCCAATGCCCAGATCATAAAGGAGGAGAAGGTGAAGCCACAGAGCTCCCTTAAAAAATTGGAGAAGAAGCCTTCTCCAACTCAGTCGGGGTCCACAGGATCACCGAAGAAATCCGGCAAGCCATCTGCCGGCTCTCCTCCCAAACAGAGAGAAACGGTGGGCAAGAGCGAGAGGCCCCGACGCCCTCTTGTTCGATCACTTTCTGGAGAACCTAGTTCTCCCAGAAAGAAGGCCCACTGTTCCAGACCAATGAGATCACCGTCCGCGGAGGGTCCAGTCACTGCGCCTCCTTCTTCTGTGGAGACAATGGAGACTGAACCACTCATTGTCGTGGATGGTGACGACAATACCAACAACAACGGCGGAAAATGGCAGGTAGTTGACAAAAAGAAGGGCAAGCAATTGTCCTAATTTCGCAACACTACCAATCCACACAATGACACTATTGCAGTGGAACTGCAGTAGTTACCACTGTCGCCTAGCTGAGTTACGTCAACTGATATCCGTCTATGCGGCCTCTATAGTCTGTCTACAGGAATCTCGTTTGAGACCTGGACACGACACGACTATGAGAGGATATCGTCTTTATTCCAAAGACAGAGTAGCTGTGGATGGCGCGGCAACTGGGGGCGTTTGTATCCTAGTTCGCTCCAACATCTTCAGCGAAGAAGTACCGCTCTGTACTCAGCTAGATGCAGTTGCAGTTCGCACTCCGTTGCCAGTAATGACAACGGTTTGCAACGTGTACTTTCCACCGGATTATAACCTTGATATGCATGCACTACAAGATTTGATCGCTCAGTTGCCTCCTCCTTTCATCATGCTGGGGGATGTGAACGCCCGTAACACACTATGGGGTTTTCAGTCTTCCTGTTCTAGGGGGAGGAAGCTCGAGCGAATGATCAACCTATTTGATCTTTGTGTGCTCAATACAGGGGAACCGACACATTTCAGTAGCGCGCATGGCACATTCTCACACCTGGATGTCACTTTGTGTAGCCGTGCGCTAGTTCCCCTGCTACGGTGGCAACTTCACGACGACCTCTGTGATAGTGACCACTTCCCGATAATTCTGTCTCTCTTGAATCAAAGACAGTCCGAAGTACCCAAGCGCTGGTTACTTCGGCGGGCAAATTGGCCAGAATTTACAAAACGCGCAGTGATGGCTGATGATATGCTGGAGTCTGTTGACGACCACGTCTCTTCCATTACTACTGGAATTTTGGCTGCTGCAGAGGAAACAATTCCTTCCTCGTCCGGTATTCGTCGCCGGAAGTAGGTCCCATGGTGGACGGACGAAATTGCAGCAGCCATACGTGATCGCCGACGGGCTTTTAAGCATTATCGTCGAAATCCTACGATGGCCAATCATATCGCATTTAAGCGTCTGCGCGCGAAGGCCCGTTTTTGATTCGAGAAAGTAAGAAAGCTACGTGGGAAAAGTATGTGTCATCTATCACGGCACATACTCCGTCATCACAAGTGTGGACAAAACTCCGCCGAATTGTCGGAGTACAGAATGTGCCCTCAGTACCCGGAATCTCCATTAATGGAGATATAGTTACGATTCCTTCAGTCATTGCAGACCACATCGCGTCACATTTCGCAGATACGTCCAGCTCTAGGAGATACGACCCTGCATTTCTTCCAATTAAGCGCGAAGCAGAGGCCCACCATCTCTCTTTTGCCTCTAGTGCTTCGCATCCCTACAACGTGGCCTTCACGGAGTGGGAGTTGCGAAGTGCACTTGTGCTATGCAGAGATACGGCTCCTGGACCGGACAAAATCCATAATCAAATGCTTAAGCATTTGAGTGACAGATGTCTCAAGGATATCCTCACCCTATTCAACAGAATATGGAGTGAGGGAGTGTTTCCATCTCAATGGCGTGAGGGAATTGTAATACCAATTCCCAAGCCAGGTAAAGATCCAAAACTTCTGGATAGTTATAGGCCAATATGCCTTACAAATGGCCTCTGTAAGCTATTTGAAAGGATGGTTAACCGGCGTCTTGTGTGGGCCATGGAAAGGGAGGGCCTCTTGTCCAACTACCAGTGTGGTTTTCGGTCTCATCGGTCTGCCACTGATCATCTGGTCAGACTGGAGAGCGCCATTCAGGAGGCCTTTCTCCGGAAGGAACACCTAGTCGCCGTGTTTTTTGACCTGGAAAAAGCTTACGATACTACCTGGCGATATGGGATTCTCTCCACTCTACACCAGTGGGGTTTTCGGGGAAATTTGCCAACGTTTATTGAGAACTTCATGTCCCTCCGTCTCTTTCGAGTCCGAGTAGGGAATGCATTTTCTCAATATTACGTTCAGGAAAATGGAGTACCTCAGGGATCGGTACTGAGTGTCACGCTGTTCGCCATCGCCATCAACGGCATAGTTGCCGCTGCTGGGCCCGCAGTCGTTCCATCGCTGTATGTAGACGACTTAGCTCTACATTACAGCTCCGGAAGGGTGGCGTTTGCTGAGAGACAGCTACAGCAAGCTATTAACCGAGTCGACAGATGGGCCCTGCAACATGGTTTTCGATTTTCAGCAGCGAAAACCTCAGTTGTACACTTCTGTCGACGTCGACCTGTGCATCCCGAACCAGAGCTCCGCTTGCGAAACAGTGTCTTACCAGTGGTTGACACCTGCAAGGTCTCCATTTTGATAAGAGACTTACGTGGCAGCCCCACATCCGTCAGTTAAAGGTTGCCTGCATGAAGAGACTTAACATGCTTAAGTTTCTCAGCGGCACTTCGTGGGGGGCTGACCGTGCGGTACTGCTACGTTTTTACACGGCGACGGTCCTATCCCGAATTGACTATGGAAGTGCGGCTTATGGCTCAGCATCAAAATCTACGCTGAGCCTTTTAGACAGTATTCACCATAGTGGAGTAAGGCTGGCAACGGGTGCTTTCCGTACTAGCCCCATTCCCAGCCTGCTCGCTGAAGCGGGAGTTCCACCTTTACGGATAAGGAGGCAGCAGTTACTCCTAACGTACGCTGCCAAAATTCGTGAAATGCCGCTACATCCAAGCTATCAATGCATTTATCGCACCCAATACCACCAGCGGTGCCAAGACCGGCCGAATGCCACACGGCCGGTTGGGTTTCGGATTGATAGCTTGTGTCATGATTTGAATATTGATATCGGTGGTTGTCTTGAACGAACTCTTAGCGAGGTACCTCCGTGGTTGGTTCCGCGACCGGATATACGTCTAGATCTACTCCGTGGACCCAAGGTGAACACGGATTCCTCCGTTCATCGGAGGTATTTCCAGGACTTTGTTCACCAATATCCGGCCGCGAGACTTATCTTCACGGATGGTTCTAAAATCGGAGATAATGTTGGTTGCTCTTTTGTCATTGATGATATGAGTACGAAGGTCTCGCTCCCTAAAGTATGTAGCGTGTATACTGCAGAGCTTTACGCCATTTTAGAGGCTCTGCAGTTTGCACTGCGTGACGAAAGAAACCACTTTCTGTTTTGTACCAATTCGTTAAGCTCTCTGCAGTCTATTGAAACCTGTTTCTCGCAACACCCACTGGTGCAGCGGATACATGACCTTCTAGCCAGGTTAAGCGATGCTAGCACCAGAATTACTTTCGCTTCCAAGCCACGTTGGGATTGCGGGAAACGAACTTGCGGATGAAGCAGCAAAGGAAGCTGCACTTTTACCTCCAAGACCCGTCAATGTACCTGCTAAGGATATTTGTTCTCAGCTACGTCGAACCATCTTGGCGTTCTGGGAATCGGAGTGGCTAGATATCCGAACTCCCAACAAGCTGAGAGCAATTAAGAAGACAACTACCGTGTGGCGGTCCTCTTTCCGACCTTCACGGAGAGAGGCCATAGTACTGTGCAGGCTGAGGATAGGTCATTTACGATCCACGCACTCTTATCTCCTAAAGAGGGAAGACCCCCCAGTGTGTTCTTGTGGTGCCGAATTCACCGTGGCCCACATCCTCACAGAGTGCGCCGATCTCTCTGGCCTAAGACGGAGCCTCGGCTTGCAGGAAACACTCGAACGCATACTAGCCGATGACGCGACTACTGCTGATCTCGTCATCCGCTTTATGTGCGACAGTGGACTGATCAAGGGTATGTAAATTACAAGTGTACTGTTACTCAGGGAACGTACGTTCCCTTTTGATACGTTAGTTATCCTTTCGGCCTAATACTATAATTGTTTTTTGTTTTATTTTGTACTGCTTTTCCAAATTCCTTTGTTGAATAAATAATTTTGTTTTATATTTTAAATTTCTTTTCCACTTATTTGTTCAGAGAGGATGATTACCTCGTTGTACTTCCTCTTAAAACAAAAATCACCACCACCACCACCGCTAACCGTCTCAAAGACATTCTTGCGCCCTACCCTATTTCTCTACAAATAGCACATGTCAATACACAGATCATTGTCCCACATTTCTCAGAATTCTCCGAAATATTTTCAACCTGTAATCTGCAACCTCGCACACACTCCTCGACCTAATCATTGCAAACAATAATGACCGTATATTGACACGTGGACAGATACCTGTGCCAGGCCTTTCGCGCCATGACATGATTTACGCTGCATACTCTTTAAAATGTCCAAAATACAGGCCTAAGATAATCAAATACAGGGATTTCAAAAATTTGAACGACGAAGCTCTCATTGACGACGCTCTGAGCACACCATGGCACACAATTCAGTATATAAAGGACATTGACGACAAAGTATCTCATTTTAACGAACTTCTCTTAACTTTATACGACAGACATGCCCCATTACGTACTGCTCGAGTAAAGCGACCCTCTAACCCGTGGCTCAATCAAGAAATTCGTGATAAAATGAAAGATAGGGACTCAGCCTATAGCTACTATGTGAAACATCCAGCGCAGGAAAATTTTGAGAATTATAAAAAACTTTGAAATAAAACCACGCAGATGATAAGAAACGCTAAAATACGCTACTCGTACGAAATTTTAAATACACATGACTCTGCTGTTGCATGGAAAACTCTCCGAGATATGGGTCTAATGATGATCATTTGATGGTCAGGCAGGCATCACTTTTTGAAAATGAGACATAGCTCTCATAGTGCATTGGCACTGCTGGTGGCTTCAAGTAGCCTATGCAGTGGCCTCCACGGTATGCACTAGCCTTGCGTCTTGGGTGGTGTGCTAAGTCCCAACTGACGAGCCTAACTTAGCACACGAGGGCGAAACGCAGGCAACCAAGAATGAGTTAGCTGGAAAATTTATAATGTCCAATAACGGACCATTATATTGGTATTATATGGGTCTAAGTAAAACGAAGACAAAGGACAGTAACTGTAATGTACCTTTGGATGATCTGAATGAGTATTTTAGCTCAAGAAACGTCCAGACGAACGGAGATACCAAGAGAGCCACTATTGACAGAATATTTTCAAAGGGAAAGCATGGTGGTGAAACATTCTACTTCTCTCACGTGACTCCAGGTGATGTAAAGAGCACCCTTAATGGCATAAAATCAAAGTCTACTGGACACGACAGAATATTCCTGTCCCTTTTAAAATTCTAGACATCATTCTTCCTACAATAACGCATATTATTAACACCTCTCTTATGACGGGAATCTTTCCTGGGAACTGGAAAAATGCCATCATCCGACCCTTGCAGAAGAACAGTACCCCCACAACCCTTGACGATTACCGCCCTATTAGTATTCTCCCTGTACTAGGAAAAGTACTAGAGAAACTAGTACACAAACAAATGACAGCCTATCTCTTACATCATAACTTACTCGACAGATATCAATCAGGGTTTAGATCGAACTACAGTACCAGCACAGCATTAGTAAAATTAACTAACGACATTCAGCTAGCAATGGATAACGGACAAATGACAATTCTTATTCTTCTCGACCTTACAAAGGCATTTGATTGCGTAGATAAAGACATTTTACTAGCTAAATTAGAAATGATGAAATTTTCTAATAATTTATTATGCTGGGTATGTTCCTATCTCAGTGGACGTAAACAATGTGTGTCAGTGGGAGACAATGTGTCTAGGTGGCGAAATACTGAGATGGGGGTAGCACAGGGTGGGGTTGTTATCACCACTTCTGTTCTCCCTATACATGAATGACCTATCAGAACAACTGACGAACTGTAAATATCACTTATACGCTGACGATATCCAATTGTATATTCATACCAAGCCGAATGACATACAAGAAGCAACCATGAAATTAAACGAAGACTTATTTAACATTAACGAATGGACTAGTAGCCACTGCCTGAAGGTAAACCCATTAAAATCGCAAGCCATCATAATAGGATCTAGAAAAGCGCATGCCAAGTTAGAAAGCATCAACATACCGGTTGTCAAGATCAATGAAACACCTATAGCACTGAAAGACTCCGTTAAGAACCTTGGAATAATTTTTGATAAGTATTTAAGTTGGTCAGAACACGTAACAAAAATTTGTCAACGTGTATTCGGTTCATTACACTCACTATACAAACTGAGAGATTTTCTACCTGTCAAAACCAGGAAACTACTCATTCAAGGACTAATACTACCAATATTTGATTATGGTGATGTAGTCTATAACAACATAAGTTGTTCACTTGGTTCTAAACTTCAACGGGCGCATAATGCCTGCATTCGATTCATTCTAAATGTTCCGCTCCATTCCCACATCAGCCCATTCCTCCATCAGCTGTCCTGGTTAAGATTATGTGATAGATGTAAGTACCATGCTGTTTCTCTTCTTCACAAAATACTGCAAACAGGTAAACCACATTATCTGAGAACAGATTTCAACTACCTCTCTCCCTCAGGCAGAACACCCTCGAGGTCATCAGTACAAACCACGCTGTCCATCCCCACTCATCACAGTAGTACGTATAACAAGTCATTTGTACCGGGGACCATACGTTCCTGGAATTCTCTCCCGGCTGAAATTAGAGACATAAGCAACCTAAAGCTATTCAGAAGAATGTGCTGGAAATTTTACCTACACTCAGATTGATTTACTCTTAGAAGTACCATTAAATTTTAGATTATTAAGTTAAATGAATAAAATGTCAATGTAAGGTTAGAAACATTATAGTTTATATTTTTCGAGATGTAGCTTTAATAATAGTAAATATTATAAATTAATTTTAAAATGTTAAAATGATTTTATGATGCTTTACATTTCATACAAATTACGTTTCACATTAACTTTAAATTATAATTAACTTATTTTTTAAGTAGTTATAAAGTTCAGTATATTATGTTTATGCAGGTGCATAATTATATGGTTTGGCATAATAGCAGGCTTCATAGCCTGAGCCCCGCCATGTACAGAAAGACATTAATAAATAAATAAATAAATAAATAAATAAATAAATAAATAAATAAATAAATAAGGCAGCAGGAATAGATGAAATTAGACCTGAAATGGTGAAGTATAGTGGGAAGGCAGGGATGAAATGGCTTCATAGAGTAGTAAAATTAGCGTGGAGTGTTGGTAAGGTACCTTCAGATGGGGCAAAAGCAGTAATTGCACCTATCTATAAGCAAGGAAACAGGAAGGATTGCAACAAGTATCGAGGTGTCTCGTCGATTAGTATACCAGGCAAAGTATTCACTGGCATCTTGGAAGGGAGGGTGCGATCAGTCGTTGAGAGGAAGTTGGATGAAAACCAGTGTGGTTTCAGACCACAGAGCGGCTGTCGGGATCAGATTTTCAGTATGCGCCAGGTAATTGAAAAATGCTACGGGAGGAATAGGCAGTTGTGTTTATGTTTCGTAGATCTAGAGAAAACATATGACAGGGTACCGAGGGAAAAGATGTTCACTATACTGGGGGACTATGGAATTAAAGGTAGATTATTAAAATCAATCAAAGGCATTTATGTTGACAATTGGGCTTCAGTGAGAATTGATGGTATAATGAGTTCCTGGTTCAGGGTACTTACAGGGGTTAGACAAGGCTGTAATCTTTCACCTTTGCTGTTCGTAGTTTACATAGATCATCTGCTGAAAGGTATAAAATGATAGGACGGATTCAATTAGGTGAAAATGTAGTAAGCAGTTTGGCCTATGCTGACAACTTGGTCTTAATGGCAGACTCTGCCGAAAGCCTGCAGTCTAATATCTTGGAACTTGAAAATAGGTGCATTGAGTATGGTATGAAAATTAGCCTCTCGAAGACTAAATTGATGTCAGTACGTAAGAAATTCAACAGGATTGAATGTCAGATTGGTGATACAAAGCTAGAACAGGTCGATAATTTCAAGTATTTAGGTTGTGTGTTCTTCCAGGATGGTAATATAGTAAGTGAGTTTGAATCAAGGTTTAGTAAAGCTAATGCAGTGAGCTCGCAGTTGAGATCAGCAGTATTCTGTAAGAAGGAAGTTAGCTCCCAGACAAAACTATCTTTACATCAGTCTGTTTACAAACCAACTTTGCTTTTTGGGGGCGAAAGCTGGGTGGACTCAGGATATCTTATTCATAAGTTAGAAGTAACAGACATGAAAGTAGCAAGAATGATTGCTGGTACGAACAGGTGGGAACAATGGCAGGAGGGTACTCGGAATGAGGAGATAAAGGCTAATTTAGGAATGAACTCGATGGATGAAGCTGTACGCATAAACCGGCTTTGGTGGTGGGGTCATGTGAGGCAAATGGAGGAGGATCGGTTACCTAGGAGAATAATGGACGCTGCTATGGAGGGTAAGAGAAGTAGAGGGAGACCAAGACGACGATGGTTAGACTCGGTTTCCAACAATTTAAAGAGGTATAGAACTAAATGAGGCCACAACACTAGCTGCAAATCGAGGATTGTGGCGACGTTTAGTAAATTCACATAGCTTGCAGACTGAACGCTGAAAGGCATAACAGTCTATAATGATGTATGTATGTATGTATGTATGTATGTATGTATGTATGTATGTATGTATGTATGTATGAAATTGTATCTTCATTTGTTAAACAATTTCAGAGGAATTCATTTTTTTGTTACCAGATCTCTATCCCACTCAACTCCACAAGGGTTTATTTTTTCAAAACTTCTGTTATTTAATTCCTAGGATATCATCTGAAAGTTTAACTTCGTAAGTCAAATGGTTTCAGAGAAATTAATATTCTTGTCACCATGCATCATCCCCCAGTCAAAATCCCTTAGGGGCATATTGTTTTAAGACCACTTCTTATTAAAATCTAATATATAGAATTTTTTGGGTGTGGAGAGCAGCATCATGGCTGTTGTGAATCCTTGGTTAGTTTTAGAACTTCATCGACTTCTGCATGAATACAACCCTTAGATATGTGAAATATTTGAATTATATCATATCTGACACCTACAACATAAAATAATAACACCATTATCTTCCTTCCAAGTATTGGGCCGTGTGTCCCATTGCGGTCTTGCATTTTTTAATTTTTTTTTTTCTGTAAGACTTGAAAGCAATCGAATGTCCTTGCGACACGTTGCTAGCCTGAAGAAAGTAAGACAAAGAATTGACAAAGGAAGGTTGGATAGGGTAGATCAAAGTAAGGAGCCTGGCACAAGTGAGTGTAACAAATGCCTGGACTCAGCCAAGTGCCCGATGGTCACCAACTCTTCGTGGCCCTTGTCTTTCTTTGACCGATAACTTCATTTTTCGAAGTGTCAGATCCCTTGCTAGTGTTATATATAGGATGGTTACATAGTTCCTCTTAAAACAATAATCACCACCACCACCTCCACCAGGTGGCAGATAACTAATCAGTTTGTTTACTTAGTCTTTTCTTAAATAATTTAAGAGCACCTGAGGCCCCTTTTAGTTGCCTCTTGTGGCAGGCAGGGGATACTTTGGATGTTATTCTACTGCCCAATCCACAGGGGAACATAATGGTTTGGTGAATGAAGAGTTCATTATAATAATTATTATTACCGAGCTCGATAGCTGCAGTCGCTTAAGTGCGGCCAGATAGTAGGTTTGAACCCCACTGTCGGCAGCCCTGAAAATGGTTTTCCGTGGTTTCCCATTTTCACACCAGGCAAATGCTGGGGCTGTACTTTATTAAGGCCATGGCCGCTTCCTTCCCACTCCTAGCCCTCTCCTGTCCCATCGTCGCCATAAGACCTATCTGTGTCGGTGCGACGTAAAGCAACTAGCAAAAAAAAAATTATTATTATGATTATAATCATCAAAATACTTTGCTGTGATCTTAAAGTTAATAATTTATTTTTTCCCTTCGACATAAAATTAAAGTAGATAGATTGCCTGCTACTAGTTAAAAGAAATTGTCAATTGGTAGTACTGGGACTTTCTTCCATTATGTGGTCAGAAGATGGTATTTACTTAATTAAATAAGGAACTTTTTTTTACAGATATTAAAGACTATCTCATGTACCCATGCTTCGCTATGGAATTCTAGGTAAAATACTACACACATTGTGAGTAAGATTGAATTAGTTTCTATTGTTCTGAGCATTACCCGAGAAATACCATGGGAAGGTCATTCTACATTTTTTTCTCATGGAGAATTTTCATTATACAGTAATGGCAGGCCCCCTTGCCTTCTGCCAGTCACAATCGAATTGGAGTGTTTTTGTTATAATGGCAGGCCTCCTGTCACACTCAACGTTTGAAGTTTTCATTATAATGGCAGTGTCCCTTGACTGCAGCCAGTCACAGTTGAGTTGCTTAGTTGTCATTATACATGCAGACACTCTTGCCTACTGGCATTCAAATTACGTTGTCCGACATTGTTGTTGAAGTCACGATCAAGTTGGGAACTGCTGCAGGATGCTAATGGAGTATGCATTTTCTCCACAGCAGAACATAAGAGGGTACTGAAGAATGTCATAAGCATGGTGAGTTTCATTGATCCGCACCAACTTCTTGTCTCTGCTGTGAAGAATGAAGTCCCGCTTTTCAAACTGCTGCGTACAATCACCAAAGCTACTTCACTTGTTGTAGGTTATATAGTCACCTCTGTTCACTTGGTAGTTGTCGGTCCGCACGAATCACAGCTTTACACTCTTGACCTTCTGGGGCATTCTCCAATGCTGTTTTAAAATATCGTATATTAGGATTGTAATTTTGCACAAGTTGTTGAACTTCTAAACTTATCCAAGGCTTCACAACAGGGAAGATATTGGACCGAATTTCCAACTCTTTTCCATTAATGCCAACAAAATATATTTTAAAAATTGAGTGTTCTTCTTGTGATGAAGGTAACGCATTTCCTATTCTGTGGCAAACTTGGTCTTGAACTCTAAACATTGGTATCAAATTTCCCTCATGTACCTTCTTAGTTCCAAAGGACGTCATTTGAAAACATCCGTTATACTTCATAATGTTCCTCAAAAAAATACTCAGACTCAGGATGATCATTAGTTAGGAGGTTATGTAGAGGATGAGGAAACTCTCCAATAGGAGGGAGATGTACCTTTTCCATTCCTACAACACAGACCTGGGCTTTCTTCTTTCAATTTTTTGTGTGACACCACTTGCAATTGACTTTCTTCTCAATAGCAACAACCATGCCATTACTGTAATCTGTATTGCAGTCGTGCTTGAATCCTGATAAAGATTTTGTTTTCGACGGGATCAATAATTTATTTTCATTGTATCTCCTAACAGCTTTTTGGTTGGCTTCAGGATTTTTCTTTGTGTATTTCCCAACAGCCTCCCTATTAACATCAGCTTTTCTTTCAGTAAATATTTGTACAGACTCCCTATATGTTCTATCTTAATGCTGCCAGGGCATCTAGTGCATCTTGTTTCCTCTTTGGTTTACGTTGGATGATGGAACTTTTGAACCATTCTTTCACGTCAGGAGGAGATTTCTATCATCAGGAATAACAGAAAGACAATTGTTTTTAGGAAGAGGATTATAATCATTGAAAAGAAATTCAAGGTCAATTTTGGCACTGGCAGAGTTATGGAGAAGAAAACTTGCAGGGCTAATTACATTAAGTGATGCAAGGACAGGACTAGCGATAGCAGATGGTTGTTGATCAGAAGAGACATATTGATATATGAGTGGTTTCAAAATGTGATGACGACATGGGACTAGAACACATAATATAGTCCTTCCGTCAACAGGCTCTTCAGGCTGTATTACCACATTCCTTTCCCAATACACCACAAGATGGTGAATAATATTTTCTTCCCACGAACCTACTACGCTGGCGTAGCAGGGGGAGAGGTGATACTCCCACGTGGCACGTCCCAGGTGGTGGATAGGGGGGTCCTAACCGGCTTGCCGGCGAACTTGAGGGAAAAATACCTCTCGCGAACCAAACACACTACCCCTGCAGGTGGGGGACGCACATGTAGAATACACCCACGGTATCCCCTGCCTGTCGTAAGAGGCGACTATAAGGGGCCCAAGGGGCTCTCAACTTGCGAGTGTGGATTGGCAACCATGGGGCCCTTAGCTGAGTCTTGGCATTGCTTCCACTTACTTGTGCCAGCCTCCTCACTTTCGTCTATCCTGTCCAACCTCCCTTGGTCAACTCTTGTTCTTTTCCGACCCCGCTGGTATTACAGCATTCAAGGCCTAGGGAGTTTTTCACTTTCACTTTCACGCCCTTCGTGGCCCTTGCCTTTCTTCGTCCGTTACTTCATTTTTCGAAGTGATGGATCCCTTCTTTCTTCTTCTTTTTTCTCTCTCTCTACCCCCTGTGGGTGGGGGACACAGACAAAAACTATACCCACGGTATCCCCTGCCTGTCGTGAGAGGCGACTAAAAGGGGCGACCAAGGGATGATTTTCTTAGAACCATGAAACTACTTTTGATTATTACCATCACGCGGGAAACACCATAAACATGGAACTAGTTTCGACCCATCTAGGGGTCATCATCAGCCACATCAAAGCAAAGATCACTCTTGACGAAATCCTAAGAACATATTAATTTTAACAGAAAGATTATTATGGAATAACAAGTGAATGTGGTAAATGAAAAGAGATGTTAGTATGGGACAGGTGAGTAATAGCTAATAAATATACAAGGAATATACATAAGAGGTTTGGAAACAAAGTATAAAAGGGGGCTTAGTGTTGTAAAAAATTATATAACCATGGAAAACAGTAAGTCCTTATGATGAAGAATGCAATGTGAAATGACACATATAAAATATTGTGAATATATTTTGTATTGAATAGGTGGAAACCTTTATTGTGTTGTTTACTCATATGTTATTCTCAGTTCAATACGGACCAACAACATGAAATTTATAACCCTTAATGTACCAGTATATTACGTACGAAATATGTTTGTGTTTAGTAGCAACAGGAGGGTGAATCAGTTTGGGTTTTCCAGTACCCGTGAGTCGTACCCATGTGAGCAACACCACGGGTCAGGGTGTTGCCTGTGAGTTGTACCATTATATGAGCAACACCATGGGTCTGCGTTGCCTGTGATTAGTACCCACTATGTGAGGAACACCACGGGATAGTACAAGTCCCTGTGGTTAGTACACCTAGGTGAGGAACCTCATCGGTTTGCATTGGCTATGAGTGGCGCCATTGTGCGAGAAACACCATAGGTCTGCATTACCTGTACGAAGTACAATACTTGTGAGTAGTACCATCTTGTGTGGAACACCGTGAGTCTTCGCTACTTTTGATTAGTACCCCAACATGACAAATACCATGGTTCTACTTTACTCGCGACATGTACCATTCTGAGGGGCCCTAGACCTGGATTTTGGACCCCTTTAGACATCAAGTATCCTCGATTCAGGGTTGTGCTTTATAAATGGTCCCTTGGTCAGTAATACTATTATTTATGATCTTTTTTTTAGTAGAATCCACTGTTTTTGTTTGCTTGTTTCTTTCTTTCTTTTTTTTTTTTGGGGGGGGGGGGTGTGTTCATGTCCATCCATTCATTCTTCATGACATTTTTTTAAATTTTGGGCAATGGATGATTTTGAACTTTTTGTTGTTATTTCATTTCGTACCATTTGGGCCGATGACCTCGATGTTAGGCCCCTTTAAACAACAAGCATCATCATCAATATTTTCTTCCTGAATATTTTCTTTCTTTTTAAATGCTAGACTTGTTGTGAGTTTGTCAATATGTGCCCTCCAGCGCTTAGACTGAAGAGCAGTGGCAGTGTGGTGCCAATATCTCAACAAAGGTTGGTTTTAGAGCCTTAAAATGTAGTTTTCGGGTCCATAGGGACTTACTGAGATTTGTTCCTCATGTCATAAAGACTTGTCTCATCCTTGTACAACAAATTAGATTTTTCTTATATTAACCTGTGCTATTGGGCAGAGGGCCTAAATCTAGGACAGAGTCTGAATTTTGAAAAATCTTCTCTTACTGCACCTAATTTCAGCTTTCAAGGTCTTTTGGATCTAGAGATCTCATGATCAGGGAGTAGTATTTTTCTTTTATATATATAGAAGAAGAAGAAGATTAAGATAATGAATATTGAATTTTCACGTATTGAAGAGATGTACATAACACGACCTAATAGGTTGAAAGTTGGTTTCGATTACAATGCGGTATTGAAAATTCAATATTCATTGACTTGGCCCTCAACGGGCAACTTAAACGCACTCTACGATGTTATGGCAGTTGTGCCAGACCTGTAGCTTAGATCCTTTCCAACAGAACAAAGATAGCCTAGGCCACCATAGCTCAATTGGTAGAGCAACCGACGCGAAATCGGGAGGTTGTTGGTTCGGATCCCACTGGTGTCTGGTTGGCCATTTTTGTTCTGTACTTAACATCTCTTCAATACGTACTAAATGTACGTAACACGGCCTAATAGGTTGAAAGTCGGTTTCGAGTACAATGCGGTCGTGAAAATTCAATAGTCATTGACTTGGCCCTCAACGGGCAACTTAAACGCACTCTGCAGTGTGATGGCAGTTGTGCCAGACCTGTAGCTTAGATCCTTTCCAACAGAATAAAGATGGCCTAGACCACCATAGCTCAATTGGTAGAGCAACCGACACAAAATCGGGAGGTTGTGGGTTCGGATCCCACTGGTGTCTGGTTGGCCATTTTTGTTCTGTACTTAATATCTCTTCAATACGTACTAAATGTACGTAACACGGCCTAATAGGTTGAAAGTCGGATTCGAAGATTAAGATAGTTCATTCACTCATTTCAACATATAGAAATTCATTTGAAAGAGAAGGTGTATTTCTGTTTTCCATAAGAGTTCATCTGTAGGATGCTAATTAGTTTATAATATCACCTATTCAATACATTAAACAATTACGAATTTATCTTTATTTCCATACTAGCAAGATACCCGTGCTTCGCTACGGTATTATACTGAAATTTATAATTGAATGTTGTTTTAGATATATAATCAGCCGAAATTCGCGATCTGAATCGTTTTCTGCGAGAATCCGCCAAAATTCGCGATCTGACTCGTTTTATAATAGATTATGGCAAGTTTCCTCCCATTTTTCAATCTTTATTTCCAGCAATGGATTTCGTACTTCCCAGGCTAGGTCCAGGTATTCCACCCTGTCAGTTGGGTCCCTAAATCTTTGCCATCTTTTCTTATAAGCATTTTTAATATGGAACAAATCCTTCAGGAGATCCGGCGTGGTGTCGTCTTGGGTGCTTTGGCGGTACTGAACCCGCGGCCAGACTGCATTCTTAGTCATTACCCGTCCAGGACCTGTTTCCACCGCGGTCCGCACATTTGACGACGGTCCAGAACATTATTATTATTATTATTATTATTATTATTATTATTATTATTATAGATGTTCTGGACCCCACAGCAAGATGCAAGACCGCTACTTGGCGGTAAATTACATCTGCTGCCATTGTTATTGTTGAGAATGTGACCAGCACCAATGTTGCACGTAGGCAAGTGTGCGGGATTTCTGGCGATACGAATGACATACTTCCGTGCATTATTGACCTTATTATAGAGGTGAACAATTGGACGGTCAATCTCATTCCTATCGTTTATTTCAAATGTGTTTAAATTTTTATTCATATGCCAGGAGAATCTACTGTAATATAAGAACGTTCCCCGAAGGAAAAGTTGGCTGTTGAAAACGAACCCAGGAAAGATTAAAAAGATCGGTTTATGATCAGAATAAGTACATCGAAAATATACAGCCTGTTTCCAGTCATTCGACAGGGTCAGGAATGGAATGAATAAAGCCCCATCTAGCGGCGACAGTAGGAATTGTGCCGGCTGCCGAAGCACTCCTCTGGGGCAATGATCGATGAATGACAAATGAAATGAAATATTGGACAGTGTTGCTGGAATGAATGATGACAGGGAAAAGCGAAGTATCTGGAGAAAAACATGTCCCGCCTCCGTTTTGTCCAGCACGAATGTCACATGGAGTGACCGGGATTTGAACCACGGAGCCCAGCTGTGAGAGGCCGGCGCGCTGCCGCCTGAGCAACGGAGGCTCCTTATAAGTACATTATGAACAGCAAAATCAATTGGTCTCACCTCCTTTTACACCCCACCGCCGTTAAGTTTATTTACCCCCCCCCCCAAAAAAAAAAATTAAAGAAGGAGTGTTTCTTTATGTTTAAAGGAGATTCCAAACCCCAATGTTCACGTCTATTACCTTGAGTTTTGAGATATAAGTATCCCCATAAAAATAATTCGCTTTTTTTACTTCCTTTCACACTTCTCCCCCCCCCCCCCCTTAAGTGAATTTTCCGGCAAAAAATACTTGTTTCTTTAATAGTAAAGGATCTTCTAAATAGCAATTATCACGACTAACTTCTTCAGTTTTTGATTTATGTGTCCTCATGAAAGGAATTCAACTCCTTTCCACTCCCGCCCCCCAAGATGGTTTCCCCCACAAAACGCATATTTCTTTGTTTTTAAAGGAGATCAAAATACCAATTTTCACGTCCGTAACAACTTTAGTTTTTATTAGATGTATGTATTCTCATACAATTAAGTCAATTAATTTTAGAATTCTTCCCCCCCCCCCCTTTCATTGGATTTTCCGAGAATACGCGTTTCTTTATTTTTAAAGGAGATCCCATATACAAATTTTTAGTTCTGTAATATATTCAGTTTCTGAGATATATGTATCCTCATTAAAGGCATTCAACCCACTATTCACCCTTTTACACCCCTCCTATTGGGATTTACAGAAAACGAAAAATTACTTATTCCTTTACTTTTAAAGGAGATTCTAAATACCAATTTTTACATCTGTACACTTTTAAAGTTTTAAGATATAGACACAATCATTTTAAAAATTCACCCCCCTTTTCACCCCCCCCCCCATTATCCGGATTTTTCAAAAACGAAAATATACGTGTTTCCTTATTTTTAAAGTGGATCCCCAATACCAATTTTCAGGTCTGTAATATCTTCAGGTTCTGAAATATAAGTAGCCTCGTTAAAGGCATTCAACTTCTTTTTCACCCTTTTCCACCCTTCCTATCGGGATTTTCCGAAAACAGAAAAAAAATGTGTTTATTTTTAAAGGAGATTCTAAATACCATATTTTACATCTATAAACTTTAAAAGTTTTGAGATATAGATACACTCATTTTAAAAATTCACCCCCTTTTTCCCCCCCATTATTTGGATTTTCCAAAAACAAAAAATACGTGTTTCTTTATTTTTAAAAGAGATCAAAGGTACCAATTTTCAGGTCTGTAATATCTTCAGTTTCTGAGATATAAGTATCCTCATTAAAGGCATTCAATCCATTTTCACACCTTTTCACCCCTCCTATTGGGATTTTCCGAAAACAAAAAAATACGTGTTTCTTTATTTTTAATGAAGATTCTAAATACCTATTTTGACATCTGTAAACTTTAAAAGTTTTGAGATATAGATGCACTGTTTTTAAAAATTCACCCCCCTTTTCACCCTCCCATTAATTGGATTTTTTTAAACAAAAAATACGTGTTTCTTTATTTTTAATAGAGATCAAAAGTACCAATTTTCAGGTATGTAATATCTTCAGTTTCTGAGATATAAGTACCGGTATTCTGATTAAAGGCATCCAACCCCCTTTTTTCACCCCTCCTATTGGGATTTTCTGAAAACAAAAAAATACGTATTTCCTTATTTTTAAAGGAGATTCTAAATGCCAATTTTTACATCTGTAAACTTTCAAAGTTTTGAGATATAGATACACTCATTTTAAAATTCCAACCCCCTTTTCACCCCCTTAGCGAAGGAATATCCAAAAATCCTTTCTTAGCGAGCACCTACATCTTAATATGAATCTATGCCCAAAATTTCATTTCTTTATGTGCAGTAGTTTTGGCTCGGCGATGATGAATCAGTCAGTCAGTCAGGACAAGCTATTTTATATATATAGATGAGACATGTTTCGCCTTTCATTGAAGGCATCATCAGTCACAGTACTACCTCAAGGCATAAATCAGGTACCTGATTTGTATTTAAATTATAATTACTAAGAAATAATATTGACATATTACAGTAGGGATAGTCAATGAGAAAAACAATGTTCAGTGATAATATGGATACCAACATATCAGCTGTTGGCTGTAAATTACCAGTTGTGAAGGATAAATGAAAAGAAATGTTAGGGTATGTCTTACAAAGGTTATATTAACATATTTACATGGGGGCAGTCTAAGGAAAGGATACAAGTGACTAGCACCAATACATAAGACCACAGGGTATTTAACAGTGTCCAGCAGCAGTGGTCTGACATGAAATATTGACGTTACACTATCAGAAATGTTAGGAAAATAATTACTAAATTTCAAAGAGAAAAACAATGTTCATTATTGAATTGGGTGGACATAACTTGAGGTTGAATGCTTCACACACTTCAATAAGCCTTTCCCCATTTCTATTGGTTCTTATTTGCCCAGGATAACTGCCAACTATTTTCCTGTATTTTCTTTCCTTGCCAACTTGAGCATTAAAATCACCCATTAATGCTTTAATCATATGTACTGGAGTTTCCAACAACTCTTTCTCCAGGAGCAGAATTCTTCAACTTTATTTTGATTTTTCTTCTTGTCCTCATTAATAGGTTCATGCCAATTGAAGATTGCATATGATTTGTTTCCTTGGGGATTGTGATCGAAAATCAATGATTGCATCTATAATTGAGCTGTGAACAAAAAAAGCTGTTCCTAGAATTGAAGGTGATTTTCTTTTATTACCCATTTTATATTCCCTGATTGCTGGTTGTCCCTTTATTATCTTGTACTTGCCCATCATAGATACTTCATTTGATGGGAATCTTGTTTCTTGTATAGCGAGTAGCTTGATCTTATGTCTCTCCAGTTCTTTGATAAGTTCCATCTGTTTATCGACTCCTAGGAGGGTATTGACATTCATTGTACCAAAGAAGTGTTTTCTCTTGGTCCTGATCTTGCAGGGTGAGGGATCTTCCGACTGATCCCAACATGATGGTGCAGGGCCCTCAGAATCCAATGCCCTGCTTAGACCAGACTCTAACTGGCCCCGGATTTTACCAGCTGGGGTAGTTTCCGATGTGCTTTTTACCATCATGATTTCACATGAGGGTGGAACCCATAGGTCCCACAAAAATTAGAACCAGATTGGTAAGACCTGCAGCATTCTTAAACAGCCAACCCTGACCTGGATACAGACGCTGACCATAACACTGCCCACTGCAGGATCAGACCTTCTTCACCGTTGGGATCCAAATTCCTCATCCACTGCTGAAGCTTTTGACTATCTTCCTAAATGCTTTTTATTACTATCCCAAAAAGCAAGGATGCCTCTTCCGCCAGTTCTGCCGTACCAAAGATCTTCATCTCCGCCTTCACTGCCGTTGAGGTCTTCACTCGTAACCCTGAGCTGGGACCCTTACCAAATGATACACACCGGGTCAGTGTGTTCTGGGACTCACATAGGCAGGGGCGCCACTCCCTGGCCAGGGCTGCCTCTGAAGGGGGTCCCTGCCTGCTACCTACATTATTATTATTATTATTATTATTATTATTATTATTATTATTATTATTATTATTATTATTATTATTATTATATATAATTCGCTGGGGCCATCAAGGACCACGTTAAGTCTTGTTGCATTTGACACTGTACTTGGCCTTCTTTAGAGCCCAAATTTCCCTCATTCTTTGTGAGTGGGCCTGCTTACGCTCCTCTGTCCAAGGGGCACCGTGTCTTCTCTTCGGCTGCTCGTCTCGGTTTAGCCCGTTCGTCAATATTTTCTTGCGGAAGAGATCTCTGTTAAGGGCGTCTTCAGCTGAGATATGTAGCATTTGCAGGTCTTCTTTGGTATTTCTAAACCAGGGAATTGTAGTTTTGGGGTTTGAATCAAAAAAGTGAAAGATTTCTTTAGTTAACTTTCTTCCGTCCATTCTTTTCAGATGACCGTAAAATCGTGCCCGTCTTTTTCTGATTGTGTCAGTAATTTTCTATATATTGCTGTAGACTTCCTTGTTGGATCTCTTTTGATGGATTCCATTTCTGTACTTTGATCCCAAGATTCCTCTCACAATTTTGCGTTCTCTTTTCTCCAGTTCTTCAAGGAGTCCTTTGTTGGCATTTAGAGACAGGGTTTCTGCTGCATATAGAACTACACGCTTCAGAACTGTTTCATAGTGACGTATCTTGGTGTTATTATTATTATTATTATTATTATTATTATTATTATTATTATTATTATTATTATTATTATTATTTTGGGTTATCTTTCTTTGTTTTGAGGATTCCAAATGTGATTCTTCTGTTGTTGTTTTTTTTTTACTCTGATACCTTAATGAGGGTTGGTGTCTATCTTCCACTCTTTGATCAGTATTATCACATTCATCGTTCCACCATTGGTGTTTCTTGCTTGGATTTATTGGTGTACTTGTTCGGCTATTTGTTTTAATTGGGGAATTATTTCCTCTAGATCATCTGTTATTTTCATATTCCTAGTCCTAGTTTCTTTTTGTCAGTGAGGTGAATTTAATTTTTGTCAAGTAATGATCTGATCTGGTATCTGTTTCTCTCAGGACTGTCGCATTGTAGATTTCCCTGTGGTAATTCCTATTCATACAAACATGATCCAGTTGCCAGTCTGGATGTTTCCAAGTTTTGAGCTTATTTGGTCTTCTCTTGAAGTATGTTGACTTCAGGAGATCATGTCATGGTTTCTGCAGAATTCCACCAGTCTTATGCCATTCTTGTTTGTTTTTCTTTGTGCTGACTACTTCCCTATTATGTCTCTATATCTCTCTTCCCTTCCTAACTGGGCATTGAAATTTCCAGTTAAAATTTTGGTGCAATTTTTATGTATATTTGTCGTCTGATTTAGAAGCCATCAAAATCCATCCACCTCTTCTCTCTATTCTTATTATTTGTATCATTAGTTGGGGGATGGGCATTTATTATTGTGTATATTCTATGTGTAGAGCCTGGGAGATTGTGCTTTGAATTCTATTATCCCACTCCAAATTGTGGGCATTACTTCATCACTCCTTTTACTGGTATTGTCTTGTAAATTCTATATCCTTGTGATTCCATCGGTTCCCGATCAGTGTTTCTCATTTCTTGAACTCCGGTTATTATACAGTACTGCCATAAGTTCTGTCAGTAAAATCTAAACACACTATAGTGTGGTAATTGTGAATGAAGAAGCATGGCAACTCTGTATGTTATCGTCCACAAGGTCACCTTCACAACTCTGCCAGTAACCGACTTGCAATGTGCCAACAGCAGGCAAGAGTGAAAGATGGAGTGGAGAGTGTATGACAATCTTATTGCTGTATTGGTATTATTTCAATGCGGCAAACGAGCTAAGGAAATTTTTTCTACGCTGAAACCTCTTGGTATCAATGAACAATTTGTGTTTCGGACAATAGCACGGTTTAAACAAACGGGTGCAACTGTTGATCATGTCAGATCGGGCTGTCCTAGGTGTGTACACAGAAAAGAAGTTGTGAATGCTGTTCGTGCAAGGATTTGATGCAATCCTTTGCATAAACAAACAATTTTGTCTCGTGAAATTAATATATCTCCACGAACAATGTCACGTATTTTGAAGGATGATTTCCATATTGGTGGATATAAAACATAACACGCGTTTACTAACTGAAAAATTAAAGGAGATATGCTGGATTCGATCCCAGGCTTTGTTAACAACATATGGGGAGAGCTAGTATCGCAACATCGTATTCACAGATGAACACAATTGAATTAAAATCTAGCAAGTTCCACCTTTTCAATACAAAATACAATGTTGTTGAATGGTATTTACAACATTATTTTATTACAGAACATGTTTCGGTGTTTCATTTTGACACCATCATCAGCTGTATAGTAAGTGAAAAAAAACTTGGCAATATAAACAATGAAAAACAACAAATTGCTAAACTTAACTCCTTAAAATCTAAATTATGCTGGTTTGAAAAACTCTAATTTACAACAAGAAAACTTTTGTGATGTTGTAAATATAAAATCTCATCTGGGTGATGAGTTGTCTTAAAATTCCGTAATGGCTATAATTCTGTACACTCGTAATGTCGGATTCAAATATGATCTTAAAATTGAGGTGTTAAAGTTGAATACAGTGCTTTAATGTTAAAATGTTCATTTCCTATATACATTGTTAGCCATTTGTAGATAAAAACTCGTATAGAATAAAATTGTTAAACTGTGACATCTTCTAAGCTTTGTTGATGTATAGAAATGTAGTTTTTGTGCTGTGTGTATAATGGTTGGAACTGTGATTTGATTTGCCCTGAAGTTGTTAGGCGGGCATAGCTTCTCAGTTCATTGCAACCCTGTAATGATGGAAGCCCAATGTTAATAGAAAAGCAAGAAAACTGATAAAGAAACTGATTGAATCAAACTGTTGATGAGGTCGACTCACCTCTACGGCTGTGTACTTCGCGTGACGACTGCAGCACTACGAGTGTGTCTGTTCATATCGTGTGCTATCTGATGAAGCACTAAGGAGGGGGAAGTAGGGGCGGTACGGGGGATGTTTCCAGAACGTTGATAATGTAGGAGAGGGTCCGGGGGGCGTTGTGGACGAAGATAGTACTACGAAAAACTGTTGCGTAGAGTTCGAAAGATGTTCGAATTTTCTGGAATTCTTAGCTTATTGAGTAATAGAATCAAGCAATCATATAATACTTCGGGTTTTTCCGAGATTACATTCAGATTAAGGTTGGCATTATAATACTGGTCTAAATGTATTAGACACGCTTCCGTAATGTCAAGTCTCAGTCCCTTAGCTAGTGTTTCCATGATCTCAAGGTCTTTATCTATGCCTATGAATTTATGTTTGTATTCATGGATATGTTGGCCTACAGTTGAAAATCTATGATATTTTACAGCGTTAAGGTGTTCTTGATACCTGACATTAAAGCTACGTCCAATTTGCCCTATGTATCCGCTTCCACAGTCTCTACATTCGAACCTATATACACCTGATTTAGTATAGGGATCGACTTTATTAACGGCTGAAGCATTATGTAAAGCTGTTGTACTTTTCTTATCTGTCTTGAACGCAATCCTAATATTACATTTCTTGAAAATATTTGTGATTCTATAAACTTCTGTATCAAACGTGAAGGTCGCGATTTCTTTTGCTTCTGGTTTACCTTTAGTCAAGTTCGTGTGAGGGTGATGTTTAAATTTACTTATTATTCGTTCTATAAAATTCCCTTTGAAACTGTTAGCTTTAGCCATAGATCGAATGATGTTCAGTTCCTTGCCAAGTCTCGCTTGGACATTGGTATGCTAAATGCGCGATTCACCAAGCTGTTATAGGTCGCCCATTTGTGAGCTAAGGGGTGTATCGAATCATTTCGCATTTTGACTGAAGTTTGTGTGGGTTTTCTGTAAATGCTAAAAGAAAATGAAGAGGCGTGCCTCTTGATCTTTAGGTCCAGATAATTAATGGATTTTTCTATTTCGGATTCCAAAGTAAATTTTATATCAGTATCTATTGTATTAAAATTATTAAGAGTAGTAGAGGCGTTGGTTATGCTTTCATCCAGAATAACAAAGGCATCGTCTACATACCTGGACCAAAATAAAACATTCTTAAATTTATCGTTATTAATTATTTGTGTATCTTCTAAAAAATCTAAATAAATTTCTGCCAAAATTCCCGAGGCCGGAGACCCCATTGCAAGGCCATCCTGTTTATAAATGATCTGGTCAAAAGTGAAATAGTTGTTATTGACTAGCAATTTTAAATCGCTATAAAGTCTTTGATTTCAAAATTGCTTAGATGACTGTATTTCTTCAAATTATTGGCAATGATGGGAAGCAATTTATTGGTTTTAATGTTAGGAAACATGTTTACTATATCAAAAGAATGTATTGTGTGGTGATCCTGTAATCGAAATTTACTTAATTCTTTAGTCAATTCTATGGAATTCTTTATGGATTGGTTCTTTGAATCGGGGATGAAAATTGGGTTCCGCCTTTTTCTGCCTCCTTCCTTAGCATTTCTAGTTTATCTCCAATGTTAATTGTTTACTTGCAAGCACGTTAGATAATTTAAACTGAACTTTATTTTGAAATAGGTTCCATTGTGAAGTAGAGAGAAAGGCTGTGGCTTTAAGGTGGGCCTCATATAATTGCTGATTCAAAAAAAAAATTTCTATGGAGAAATTTTAATTCGTTATTTAGCCAGAGTTTTTTGGACTTTAACCAGGTTTTGCTTTGATGCGGCACCCCAGGGTCCCTTTTTAGAACACTTTTCAAGAAATTTGGAGTCAAATCATATGCCATACATTGTCTAATAAATTTAATATCCTTACCAAGTTTTCCCACTTTTATTCTTAAATTCACATAACGATGAGCTATAATACATGCCTGGTCATGCCTGGTGGGCTTCATCATTATGTAGATTCCTTAAGTAAGTTCCTTACGTTTAATTCACAGATGAAACAATATTCACTGTGGATGAGTTGTTTAACAAGCAAAACGATCATGTGTACGCACGGTCCTCCAAGAAAGCAAGAGAGAAATTTCCATGTGTGCAGGGAAATTATGGATTTTTTAGTAGGATAACGCTCCTGCACACAAAGCAAAAATGATGTAGCAGTGGTTGGCAACCAATGTCCCACACTTCATTGCTGCTGCTGATTGCCCTAGTGGAAGTCCGGACTTCAATCTATTGGATTCTCTGTGCCAGAAGCTTGAGGCAATAGCATGTCAGAAACGGCACCGCAATACTGAGATGTTGAAAAATCAATCGCGTAAGCTGACAAAAATTTCCACTGGACACGATTCGTGCAACTGTTGATGAGTAGCCTCAATGTCTTCTCCGCTGTGTTGCCACACATGGTGATAATTTTAAATGAGTATTTTCATTCTGTAGCATTTTTTGGTTTTTCTTTTCTGAATATATGTATATTAATAGGTTTGCTTAGTTATATTTAGTGGTTTTATGCATTGAAATTACTGACAGAACATATGGCAGTACTGTGTAGAATCCCTTTGTAATCCAGTTCGTCTGTCAAAATTTTGAGTTTCCCTGGTTGTATGATGGAATTTATGTTGTGTTGCAATGTTGCTTATCTGTCTGGTCTCGAATCTACATTTTGATCTTCTGTCAGTCTTGGGTATTTTCAGGTGCTCCGATTCGTCTAAGTTATCGTTCAAGTGACTGCCCGCTGTATCCGAGTGCAGTCCCCCTTGGCTATTACCAGGCAATGGGTTGACTTAATTCAAGTCCTTTCTTTACAAAAGATCTACAGTTTAACACTAACAACTTTGTCATCCTCACTTGACTTCTAGCTTCCTGTACACTCATCACCACTCCCTAATCCATCCCATTTCCCTGAATGTACATCTCTGGAACTCTTCTAAACAAATCCTGTTACTTGAAGTACCCATATGGTTCATGTGAAGCAGTGGCGGCGCCGTGACTTTCGTCACTGGGGGTTCAACAGAAGGAAAAATCCCCCCCCCACCTCAATATCTCCCCTCTCCCCTGTCACCTGTGCCATGACTAAGTTCAGAGAATGGGCATAACGGTGCACATAATGTGCATGCCTAAAATCTTCCCTGATGAGAACTTGCACCCTGAATGGTGACCACTCATTACATTTGCTCCATCGTAACCTTGTGAAATCAACTTATCTCTATTATCCACAACTTCGCTCAAAGAAAATTTTAAACACTCTGCTATTGTCTTAGCATCATGACTAGAGGGTAGAGTAAACCCCAGAATCTTTCAACTGCTTACCGTTGGGAAGAATGATAACAAATTGTGCTGTAGTTGATATATCGGTAGTCTCACCTGCGATTACCGAAATGAAGTGCGCTGTGGTGATTTTTTTTCTCACGACAGATTTCATACATGCACGAAAGCAAATCATTCTGAATGTCTTTCGAGGTGCCTTTGAAAACAGTAGCTTTGGACAGATGGTCTCTTAATGCAACGTCAGTTTCAGAACTAAAATTGACGAGGCCTCGAAATATGCCAGGATTCGATGATTCACTTGTTTCATCATGCCCACGCAATGCCATTTCAAATGCGCCACAGAACTTTACACAGCACATAACGAATTTTCCGTACTTGGTCGTTGTCTCTTTCCACAGAATGCCTGTAAGCACAGTCAAATTACTGACGGTTATCATGTCTTCCCAGGAGATCGAATTGTAACTGGGCAAGCATATGAGATTTAGAACTTCTGTGTTTCTTTATTATTTTTTTGGACAAATATCCTATATCTACCACTCCGACTTTGGTCCAAGTCCCTTCCCTTTCATCACCTATGAATCATAAAAAAGGAAAACAAATCAACATGTTAGTAATTTCGCACTCACAGATCCACTCGATTCTTTTATACGGTATAAATCCATTCTGAATTTATGCACGATTTCATTACTTTTACTTTTAAGATGCCTCGTTATATCAAGATCAGGCATTGGGCGTCCGGCATCCTTAATCTTAATCTTAAGTTTACGCTCAAGAGAGAGAGAGAGAGAGAGAGGGAGAAGAAAAGTTTGTCTTCTTAAGTATCGTATCACTTTTCAAACTCATTATGTAGCTCCTTACCTTTCCCTGGACCAAAATTATGAACGCAACTACAGTGCACAAAAATACACACACGGAGAAAATATTGTAACTTCTTTATGTCCTAAAAATTAAGTTTCTGAACGGCACAACAGTGCACAAAAACACTCGCACGCTTGCACAGCGTACAATAATATTACGAATTATGATAACTATTGCAAACTGTTGTAAACACTAGCATCACACTTGAAAAACAGAGTAAACTTTAGGGATGTATGTTCACAATGTTGGTAACTTAATTTTAAGAACTCCTGTGGCTAGGCAATTGGCGTTTGCTTTGGTATTACATTCCCGCTACTCTTTGCCTCGGTAATTTTTAAGTTAATTTTCTCTCAAAAAAGTAATTATCCCAAAGAAGGCAAATGAACAGATGTTTAGTAAATATTGATGTATTTGGGAAAAGACATCAATTGGAATTTGGCAATTTAATGTGGCTGCTGGCAGAATGATGCTCTTCAATACTAGCGCTAATTATGTGCACTATTTTCTGCTACGTAGTTGAATTCCTGTAAGGGCAACAGATGGCAGGCACATACTTACCCCAACACAAGGTCAGTCTAGACAGACCCTGCTCCAACACCCCCCAACAACACGACTAGAGAGAGTGGCATATTGCGCATGCGTAAACCACGGATATATGTTCCTGCGATATCCTGGTCTTGTTTACGTGCCGGCCGATGTCCCCCCACACCTCGCCACTCCCTTCACCTTGGTACAGATGGAGAGATTTCCTTCCAAGGGGGTTCATTCCAGACAAGTATCCAGCCACGGAACGTGTGCAGTTCACATGAATTGAAAGCTAGTACGAGTATATTACGGATAGATGTGCTAAGCAAGAGCTTCAAGATTGACAAGGGAGTTATGCATATTAAGTAGATGAATAAAATTTGATATAAACTGGAGGTTCATTGCTCCATTGCACTATATCAGAAACCGCCACTGATGTGAAGGCAATCTGAGTGCAGATCCCTATCTTGTACCCGACCATTAGGATCTACAAATCTCATTCCCAGTTTTCCATATACCCACTTCATAGTCTCATTCAAATCCCCTATCAACCTCCATTCAGTGTCCCTCCAACACAATATCCCACTGATAACAATCCTAACTCCCATAAACTTCTCCTGCACTGCCATAACCAGATCCCATACATCCCCAACTATGTTGGTACCTTTCCTGCTTGCCGTACATTGTTGGTATTAAATGTGAAAAACTACCACCTTCCGCTTGTCCTATTTTCTTCATTATCTGTCTTAACCTAATTCCTGGATAACACACTACCTTGGTTCTCATTTTTCCATACACTTTCCCATGTGCCTAACAAGAGTGCCCCCATGACCAGAATCACAACCTCACCTACATCATTAGATGGCTACAGAACCTACTTCCCCCCTCACGTTTCTCCCTCTCATAATCCTATTCCACCTTCCTCTTCGTATCCTCTAAGTTTCCCTTTTCTCTTATATATTCCCCCACTGTAACACTTGCCTGTTCCACTTCCCTCTGCTGTTCTACCAGCATTGACTTAAACCAATTCCTCATATGTATGCTACTTAGTACTACTGAACTACTTTAACACCTTTAAAAAAAAAATCTAAATCGTGCCCGTACTCATCCTATGACTTGTAAGGATGTTTCTATCATTTTGGGGGGGGGGGGGGGGGTTGATCACCATCTCTCTTTCCAAAGAAATATTATATTTGTACTTGAACTCTCCAAACTGTGGGAGATTTGTTTGTGTAACTCACAAGTGTAATTTGTGATGTAGGAAATTGAACCGAGTGTTGGTGAGGAGTTATGTGAACTTTGGGATCGAGTTGCTCCATTTGTACCCAAGTCAGCTCTCTTCAACTCCTTGAAAGGCTCGCCTGACCAGCCAGAGCTGCAGACACCCAAGAGCTTCCATGGTAGACCTATTCGTGGCTACTCATTCATGGCCTATGGTCAGAGCTACCAGCATTATAGCCCTCGAGCTCAAAATCCCAAGTAAGGAACTATTCTTTCTTTTCATTGGTTTATTAAATTGTTATGGAAAAGATCTCATAAAATATTCTTGTATGAAATATAGGTATATTTCTATATAGACAAGTGCTAAAACAGTTGGAGCTTGCAGGTAGAAATGCAGGAATTTTGGGCTGACTGTTGTTATGGTTATTTTTGCTTTGTTTTTGAGTGTTATGGGTATAAAAAAGGAATAATGGTTGTGCAATACCAAATGAGAGGTCTCATTAGTTAAGAAATGTTGCATTTTTATTTTTCAGCAGTATAACTGGTTTAAGACATGCTAGATTATCTAATCATGAGTAAAAGTGTGTGTAAAGATGTTGAAATAATGGCTATACAATTTCAGTATTCTGTGCTCTCTCTGAGATGTATATATGAAGAGAAGTACACAAATCGTAGAGCTGTGCTAGTTTTAAGCTGTACTTGACTTCTGGGGTTATAATAGATATTGATATGTGCTGAGTCACAGTATTGCCAAGCCCCTTAGAAATTCAGGAGTAAGTACAGAGATTATTAATGAACTGTATTTATGGTCACCAGTAGCATCAGGGTGTGAAATAATAGGAAAAAGCTTGAACTGGGAGAAATTGAACTTTGTTCACATTGATGTGAAATACACCTCTAAGACTTAAAATTTGAGTGATTTTTAATTTATAATCATATTTTTAATAATGGAACAACAATCAAAGGCGATCCTCACCTTAGATAAAATTTGTGAAATGCTACTTCTGCTATTTTCTTCTTTTACTGAGTAAAGTTTGCTTACCAAATTATGTCTGAGGTGACCCCTTTATCAGCAGCAGTAAAAAATATCCCTCAATTTTAATGGAGATTTATTAAATTTGATTGTAATATTCCCTGACTTTTGATGCTTTACAGTGTTATTTGCACTGAATGGACTTACTCTATTAATGGCTTCAGAACAAATGAATCATTTACGGTTTTGCAACCTACCGTTCATTCTCAGTGTTATGAGAGCAGTAGCAATCTCCAAGCATAGGTAGTTAAGTTTGTTGTTTTAAATACCTCATGGTAGATACACAAACTGCTCATACCAACAGGATCGGGAGGTTGTGGGTTCGGATCCCATTGGTGTCCGGTTGGCCATTTTTGATCTGTACGAAAATTTACTATATTTTAAGGTGAATGTAATGAGAATATTTGACACACAGATAAAACTGATATTATGTTCATATACAAGAAGGTTGTTCTTGTATTCTTTCTCACTACACTTCAGTTTGTTCAAGGTAAATATATAGATACATTTCCTTCATTCATTGGAAATGTTGAAAACAAACACGATACAACATGGCTTGACCCAGTTCATCATTTGCAATAGTAAACATAAACCTGAGGAAGTACTTTTACCATGATGATAAAAATTGGTTCCTGTATGGAATATTTTTACTGATGGCTGCTCATTATGTTTTAATAATTCAAGACTACCTTCATTGCAGTTTTGTTTGCCATTCTCCTATCATTAAGTGACATTCAATGCTTCATTCAATTTTATAATTGGTCAGTGTTAAACTGTTTTACTTACAAATGTTTGTGCACTTTTATTCACTGCACATTCCTTTGTAATTCTATCATTTGTATTTCAAGATTACTTTTTAAAATAGAGCAGTTGTACCCAGTTTCTGGAATCACTTTTTATGCAGTCCATTGGAATGTAGGTCTACTCACAGACATTGGCTGTACCAAAATGAATGTTCATTTCATTGTTCGTACCAAAGATACTGTCAAAATAGTGTTTTCACGCCACACTACGTACAAGTCAGTCAGGAATTTAAGGTACAGTATTCTGTTGCACAAAAATACTAAATACATCCATCTTACACTGACAGAAAAAAATATCCGAACACCATGAAATAAGGAATGTAGAATACGTAAATTTTGGCAATATATTTGTCGAGGTAACATATTTAATTGATTAAAGGTACAAGACTACAGGTTAATATCCATGCGAGAAAAGTCATCGCAAATGTGTCATGCTGATAACCAGTGTAATCACCTGATTGTTGAATGCAGGCATGTAAATGTGCATGCATTGTGTTGTACAGGTGCCGGATGTCAGCTTGTGGGATGGAGTTCCATGTCTGTTGCACTCGGTTGGTCAGTACAGGGATGTTTAATGCCGGTTGTCGAGGACGCTGGAGTTGTCGTCCAATGATGCCCCATACATGCTCGACTGGACACAGATCGGGGGATCGAGCAGGCCAAGGCAACATGTCGACACTCTGCAGAGCACGTTGGGTTACAACAGCGGCATGGTGGAATGCATTATCCTGTTGAAAAACACCCCCAGCAATGTTGTTCATGAATGGCAGCACAACAGGTCGAGTCACCAGACGGATGTACACATCTGCAGTCAGACTGCGTGGGATAACCACGAGTGTGCTCCTGCTGTCATGGGAAATGCTCCCCAGACCAGAACTCCTGGGGTAAGTCCAGTGTGTCGACACCGCAGACAGGTGGAATGCAGGCACTCAGCTGGCCACCTCTGAACTAAAATACAGCCATCACTGGCACCAAGGCAGAACCAGCTTTCATCGGAAAACACAACAGACCTCCACTCCATCCTCCTATGAACTCTTGCTTGTCACCACTGCAGTCATAGGCTGCGGTGGTTTGGGCTAAGTGGAATGCACGCTGCAGGGCGTCTGGGTTGAAGCTGTCATTCAAGTAACAGATTTTGAACAGTTATGTTGCGTCACTGTGTTGCAAACTGCCTCTCGAGCTCGAATTGCTGTTGTAGACGCAGTCTGCTGTGCCACAACCACACGCCGAATACGACGGTCCTCCCTCTCGCTGGTGCCACAGGGACATCCGGAGCCTGGTCTTCTTGCCAGTGTACCTTCTCATGACTACTGCTGCCAGCACACATGCACAATGTAGACATTCCTGCCAAGTTGTTCTGCAATAGTGCGGAAGGAAAATCCACCTTCATGTAGCCCTATTATATGGCCTTGTTCAACTGCAGTGAGCTGTTGATACTGGCCTCTTCGTCGTTGTAAAGGCATTCTTTACCCACTCACAGTCACTCTGTCCAGTCTCACAGGTAACGTTCTCGCACAGTACTGCATGTATTTAAAGCAAACCTGATGTGCAACGTCATGGGGCCTCTACTAGTGCCACGCCAATGCGATTTGTGAGAAATTTGAATGAGTGTCGCCTTTCAGATTTATAAACATGCGTACCAACATTCATTAATCTAGCACAACCTCTTCTGGGTGTTTGGATATTTTTTTATGCCAGTGTATCTCGCCACTCTGTTTTTTCCTAATGATTTTTCAAACAAAATTATGACACTGTTTAAAATAACCAGTTATATACTTAAGGAATCCAACAGATTAATGAAAGTAATAAAAAGGGAATAAAGGAGAGGCAAATAAAGTTTAATGCAGAAAGCTAGGAGTAAGAATAGGAACATATACAATGATAAATACAGTGAGAGGTCAGTGTGGGAAGAGGACACAATGGATCATTACCTAACCATTGGACAGTTACTTTGAATGTAACTTGTCATTTATTGCCTTATCGTTTTACAGTAGGACCCTGGCATTATGGGATAGGTTTTTCATTCTTGTGTCATTAATAGTAATAGGATAGTAAAGCATCAAAATTTGTCGATCATCTTTATTATAATGTATGAGTGTTATAACAAAATAAGTACAATTCTCCTGGTCACTGTAGGATTTCACACCTTGATTAGTATATATTTGCGCTGTTCTCATTATAGTGTTTTTGGAACTCATTTGCTGTTTGTCTTCTTCAGGAAATGTATAGCTTGTGTTAAAAAATACCTTGTATCTACAATTTTCTAATGATGAAGTGTTTTCATTTGTCTGTAATAACTTCCCTATCATTGTTCATTCATAAATGAAGCATGTAGGTCATTTTGTACCAAAGGTCAGTTTAGAAACTATATTTTACAGTACTGCTTAACTAGAAAGTTTTGGTTGGATAACAGGAAAGTTAAATAAGCTCTAACTAATGATAATTAAAATAATGTTTTATCATATGCTTTTGTTACTTTTATAATTTGTTTCCTAATGTTTTGCGAGTTTTCATATTTTGTGAAACATATGTGTTCTTAAATTAGATCACTGATCTCATCAATATCAATATATTTCTTTTATCCTTCATCTCTCCCATTATTTTTTCTGTAGTACTGTATTAAAATTATTATTCGTGTGCATCCATATTGATTTGTAAGAATTCTTATTCTCAGCTATTTCTGTATAGCTGTACATTTCTGCATAACAAATGAACCATTGACATCTGATTAACAAGTACAAATAATAGAAATGAAAAATTGTGTCTCAGTTAACTGAAAGACACAAAAGATATAAATAGGAAGACTACATATTATCTTTGACACTGTTGCACTTAACTGAGCTGCTGTTTCCAGATGTTTCTGCTTATGTCTGCTGTGTCCAGGTTAGCTACCAGATGTGCAATTTAATGCATTTCCCACTTTTTTAACATTTATGTTATTGATTGTTGTGTATAACACCATACATATTTGTTTTTATACTAAACATATTTCTGGCCTCATATTATTCTAATACATACATACGTCATTGTGAAGTTTCCATATTGCTAACATCTCAAGACCTTGTGACATGTAGCAGTTTTTATGACAGAAATTACATAATTCATGTTTATTCATGGCTTATCTGTAAGATCCTCTTATTTTCTAATTATTTTGAGTAAACCCTTGAGAAATCACACACAGAAGTGTTCGAGAGATTTATATTTGAGTAGGGATGTAGAATTTTCTGTGAAAACTTTGAATGGTATTGTTTGCAGAAGGTGACATTCCCGAGAAAGGAACTTCACTGATTATAATTTTTGCTTTGCCTAACTCCTGATTGGTTCATAAATCACTGATTTAGTGATAAAATGGTAGGTGCCGTTGATATGGAATTAATGTCAACATGTTATTAGTTGTAGAATGAAAAGTAGAACTGTAACCATCAGGTTAGTAATAAGGTAAAATTGAAGTAATTTTATTACATTTTCTATAAATTTAGGTGAAGTTTTTCAAAAGGAATGTTTTTACTATAATATCAACACTTATGGACAAAATAGATGTGTTTTTAAGCTAATTTTACATGTTTTTTCCATAATATTGTGATTAATTTCAGTTGATTAGGCTGTTTTATGTTGAAACTATAAGCTAATCATCATGAAAGTAATAATTTTGATGGCTAATTCAGAAATGTACTTACTGAACTCCATTAGTACTGTTGCGGGATCCTCTAATATTTTCTTACAATGTGTTCTCAATAATCGGAATAGTTGTTTACTAGGAACACAGCAATTTGGTGTAGTGGTTTGGGAGACCTTAAATGAAAAATCTTTTCATAGTCCAGAAGAATAAGAGAATTCAGAGAGCAATATTTAGTTAATGTTATTCTGAATTTAAGAATATTTTGGTTATGTTGTAGTCCAAGCAGTTTCTTTTTACTCTTGTAGTCACATCTGATGTATATTAATAATCCTTGATTTTTGTGTGAAAGTTAACTATTATCAAGCATGTAATCTTATGTTTTTATTCCCCTATTCTAATTGTACTTTAATTCTTTGACTTTTCACATTTTTTGTAAAAAGAAGAAGGAAATACCGAATTATTAATATTATTGAGTCATATTTTATTTTTTTAAATGGTGGTTACTTTCAATCCATTTCACCCATTATGAAGGTTAAATCCTCAGCACTTCATATCAAACATTGTTGAAAACTGAATCATCATAGACCAACAAAATGGAGTGAAGGAATACTTTTTGGTGCCAATTTATAGTCGAATATACAAAAAAGAAATTTCTCATGCTCATTAGCCAAGTAGGTTTGCTCTCAATCAGATGAAAGTACAGAGTTTAAAATGAAGACTGATATTTAACTGTACAAAATACTGAAGTTAATAACAGTTGATCTTAACATTGCCATTCCCTGTATTTCTGAACAATTAAGCAGCACATCAAGAAAAGAAAATCAGATCTGTTTGAGGAAGATATTGTATAACAAAGTTTGAAAATTTTGATTTGTCTCTATATATGAGTTTTCGTTTTTCACTTTTATGGATGGAAAATGAAATGAGTACCAAAATCTTATGTTAAAACACTGATATCTGTGCACATTTAGTGACATTCTCCATTATTGTTTGTTAATACCTATGATAGTGTCACCTCTTTGGTCTTTGGTTTATGTAATCAGTAAGCATTTGTCATATGAAATTAAAATTATTTTTTCATTGTTAAAATAAAGAACTATATCACTGCAAAGTTTCTTTTCTTAACCTCTCAGCGTGGGACGACTTTCACTGCCTGGCTACCCTGTGCTGTGGGAGGAGTATAGCACCAAGCATGCTATGAATGCAGGCTTTCAGTTAATCGGACGTAAATGATAAGCGGTTCAATGAATTTTACCCAAATGTTCAGTATGTTATTAGCATAACTTTTTTTTAAGAAATAAGATCTCAGTACAGGTTACTGTACTATGTTCATTAACATACACAGTGCAAATACTACATATATTTCTTCCACAGTAACCAGTACACATTCATTTACCCTCGATGGGAATGGAAATAACATACCGTTTGACCGCATGTGATGTTGAGCATAAATATCTGCCTATTCTACTATCATCTTTATGGACTCAACAGTAGAAAACAACTGAAATTTTTTCACACAGGATATAAGCAGTTCTTTGAAGCATTCTGAGACCCATAACCTGCCGTAAACATTTCCCTTTGCTCTCTATAATTATCCATGTCTTCTCACATGAACCCACCATCAATAACATTACAGCCAATATTTTCCCATGTATCAAAAGCAATATCAATATGACGATCACTGCTTTCACTCTCAAATTGGATATCCTAGTCCTTGTTTAATGAAACTAAACTTTCCATATCATCATTCGGTAAAGCATTGTTAATTTTCAAATTCGCGATCACAAGAAAACGTTTAGCTGCCATGATGTCAACAACAGAACTTTTTAGTTTTTCAGACACAATATATCATATGTAATCAATAAAAACTTGATCGATATACGCATCATATGAAAGATCGATGCTACGTCTTATTACATTTGTAATAGTTCAAGAACTATAGAAGCACAAAGCAGAAGCTGTTACGCATGTGCATTGTACGTCACTCCGCGACAGAGAGCGATGGGGAGTCTGTGTGCAGTGTACGGACTCCACGTTGAGTGGTTAATAACATGTTTCAATCTTCTTGAAAAAGAATATTGATTTCATATGCATGACTGCTCAAAGATATAAAATGAAATACTGTATAATTTATCTTGATATTAAATACATAGGATTCTTATAAAATAATTACTATGTGAACTGAGGTGTTAAGAATGAAGAATCTGTCTAATGAGCAAATTAAGTCCTTACTCTGTCTTGTATGTTGTGACAACAGTCCCATAACTATGTTTATAATTACTGTCTTGCAATGACTGATGTGCCTGTACTTATAGTGGAGTGGTAATAGTTTTTATGTCTGTTAAGAATAGGGCACTCCTTATCATTTGATGATATGGAATTGTCTGTCTTTCATTTCATCTCATAGCTATTCTTTTCACTGGTTCACCAGTGTTTTGTTGTTTTGTGGATCTTTTAGTTACATAAAAATATTATATAAAATATACTGTAAATAGCATTTCCTGTAGTAAGCAGTTTGATAGTTACAGTTCTCATAAATGTGCTTGTGTCTGAAAGTAAATTGCATTTGCATTTCTTCCAGTAGAAATGAAATTTTAACTTGGTTTCACCTTTGTTTTTTTTGTAGATGGTGACATGTGTTAAAGAGAGAGGTTTTTTTTTTTTTTGCAAAAGTATTGCATTTAATATTTATGCTTTAGTATTTTTTGTTCTGTAAATATATTTTCTCTCAGTCTTACATAATGACAATTGTACGTGTTTGTTTGTACTCTCTTAATTTATGACTAATTCTTATTTTTAATTTTTAAGTAGGCAAATGTGTACAAGATTAATACCTTAGATTGTAAATAATATTTTTACATTTTCTAATGAATGTTGTCATGTAGAAATCTCTCATGTTCTGCCTGAGTGGTTCTGATTTAAGGTCATTTTAATTATCTGTGATATAAATGTGATAATTCATATAAAAAAAGTAACAAAATGGGTTTATTTTATTTAAAAAATACAGGTACCATCTTCTTTATTCAAAATCTGTTCCCTCTTATGAATTAACTATATGTGAATTTACCCCTAGTTCATCACTTCGTAATCTGAAGACACACAATTTATTATCAGAACCTGGGGTTGAGTTTCATGTAAATTAATTCTTATAATTCAGAGCTGAGTCAGAATTTGGCATTTCACAGTCATGTTTCTCTAAACATTTTGTAATTTATATTATGCTTATGATCCCTTCATCTTTTTGGTATGCATACTTGTTCCTTGTGACTAATGGCTGTGTGAGATTTACTAAATTATTTTAGAACAAAACAGATGTATTTTCCATAATTATGAGACTCAAAATATATAATAAATATCTGGAGCTAAACACATTTGTTAAATTTTCCTATCCTCACCGCTAGATGAGGGCTTCATTCATTCCATTCCTGACCTGATCGAATGACTGGAAACAGGCTGTGGGTTTTCATTTTCAAAAGAAAGTAACCTCAAAAGCTTTTCCTAAGTGCCTTTTGGTATGGACTTCTTGTTTTTTCATGAAACTTCTTGCATGTAGAGATCATGAAGCATGGATTGCAAATTTCATACAAACATACAAGTAGTTGGCTTAGTCAGCTTTCAATGTAATTATTAAATTAATGTAGTAATGGTCCACCTTTCAATACTATAATATGTAATATTCTAAATTACATTAATTAGGGACTAGTTTCGGCCTGGGCTGGCCATCTTCAGCCTTAATGTAAAACACCTAATAACTAAACAAACGTACATGCACACAATTGACATAAAAACAAATGAAAACAAATATATACAAAGTGACATTAAAAACTGGGATGGAATATGAATAAATTTGAAAATGAACTAGGTTCTAACATCTTGAGTATGTTCATCATTGAGAATAATTTCAAGTATCAATGTTTATCTGTGATATAAATGTGATAATTCATATAAAAAAAGTAACAAAATGGGTTTATTTTATTTAAAAAATACAGGTACCATCTTCTTTATTCAAAATCTGTTCCCTCTTATGAATTAACTATATGTGAATTTACCCCTAGTTCATCACTTCGTAATTTATATACACAGAACTGTTAGTTCTAATACTGCTGATCATTTCAATAGGAACTGGTAAATGTTGATCCTGTAGTTTGTCATCAAATCTACATGTGTGGTGTTAGCTATATGTAATCCATTGGACACTGCTGTAAATAACCACTAGCTGTCAGGGAACTGTTAGATGTTGTTTCATCTTCAATCAAAATAATAAATGAGATGCTCTCATGGTGCTTGTTAAATCTTGCTGAAATGTTGTTGGACATTGTCAGGACAGCACATGAACATGTGGTTAACACAGATCATTGTGTCTGGTATAAAATTTTTGCGATTCATTGCGGTGCCCATGAAGTTAGCCTCTCAATACAGCATGAGGTGTGTGGTCCATTGTTGAGTGTGCTTCAGACTAACTCCTATAACCTATGATTAGTCAGCTTTCACCTCAAGTAACTCGTAAATTAGTAAGTATATCAAAAATCTGTTTTCACTGTTGTTAATGTTACCAAGGGGCTCATCATATCAAATTTGCAGCTCTTTTCCAGAATGTCAAATATTTTCTAAGATAATGGTATTAACTTTGTCTAAATAAAACTACACTGTAGTAGTCATTTTCAAAAACTGACAATTCTTCTGACTGCTATGTATTCACTCTAATGTGCCTGTAAATACACTATGATAACACTGTACAATGTTAAATCTTTAATATTGTCATAGATAACAGGTCAAAGAAACATGAATATGTGAAAGCTTCTAAGGGATAACATTGTTACCTTGTCATGTAGTGTTAACCATTGTCCCCTCTTATTTTTGTATCTTTAACCTGTTTTAGTTTTTCAATTTATGTTATTATCAATTAAATACTATATTCCATTTTGGTTAAATGTCATATTTTAAGTCATACAATTTTATCATAGTGTACCCACGTGGACATCAGAGGAGTGAAAAGCTTGCTGTCAAAAGACTATGAAGGAACTATGTATGTCAACAAGGTCAGACTTCTTACATAGCATGTGCTGGTGATTCATTTGAATAGGACTACCCACAGATAGCAAATGAAACATGTTTGAAGGCATTCCATTTTCTCAAGGACTATTAGTCAGATTTTGAAAATAATCGCACCCGTAAATAAATAATATCCATCACCCTAACGGTAGGTATATTGTAATTCCGTTTAAGAAAACAAAGTTAGTATGGTTATCTTGGCAGACATTAGCACTCTGGAAAATTGCTGCAAGTTCAATTATGCACCCCTTGTTAACATTACTAAAAGTGAAAACAGATTTTTCAGTAACTTGAATGGTTTATGAGTTATTTGAAATTAATATCTTAGCTGAATGTTGAGGTGTTATAATAATTATGCTAGATCATTATTGTGTTCTAATTAATGACATTTTAAAATGTTGTTCCGTTGAACACTAAGGTCTGAACTACAAATGTTGCACAAGGAAACTGTAATCTAATCATTTCCATCATATGCAAGTGGGTACACTGTTATTTTCTCAGTTTGTGATTTTCTAGTGGTGGTTTTAATTAGTCCAGCCAATTTAAAATATATTTTTTTAAATTCTTCTCCCATATTCACTCCTGTCACACAACCATGCTGCAAACCATCAACTGAATATCTGTTGGGAAGTAAGACAACTTAAGTTCTCCTCTTCCATAAACAACATTGAAGTTCAACTTGATTGTTCACACACATTTAAAGGGCATTGCTATTCCATCAGCGTGCAGTTAGAGCAAGTAACAGCTTACTTAAGTATTGGAAAAGAACAAAACTTGACAGAAAGAGGAGACAAGGACAAATAATAAAAACACAAATGGACAAGCACAATCTCCATATCTTCATACACTGCCGTCAACAAATAGGCTCTCTTCTCATCAGTCCCAGCTCTTCTACGTCATGCACGTATCTGCCTTTATATTCATCTTATTTTGTGCTCCTTTTCTTCTTCCTCCTATCTATCTAAATATGGATTTGGTTTGACATTTGTTTGTTCCTTTCCAATACTTATATTATACCATTGGAATCCCTTTGTCCTTTTGTGTTTTTCCTGCGGTCCTAATCATTTCCAAGTGTACTTATCTTTGCTTATGTTTCTTCCCTTTTCCTGTACTTATCCAGCTTTCTTCTTATCCTACACTTTCCTTATCAAGATTCAGTGTTGATGCCTGCCTTCCTGATGAAGCTAAAAAGCACAAACAAGCTCATTGGGGACTGAGATAGTGGTGGTGGTGATTATTGTTTTAAGAGGATGTACAGGGACTGAGAAGAGATGGATGTGGAAGAACTGAGATTGATGAGGAGAGAGCCTATGAATTTGTTGACAGCATTGTATACAGATATGTACTTTTATGTTTGTCTTTGTCTCCCCTTTCTGTCGTAGGGTTGATGAGCTAGATGTTAGGCCCCTTTGAACAACAATCATCATCATCATCATCATCATCATCATCTTTATCTTTCTGTTGATCCCTCTTCACACACTGATCTGCCTTTATGGTCGTCCTATTTTGTGTATGCCTTTTCTTGTTCCTCTTTATATGATTTGAGCAGCTTACTAGGATATTAACAGAGTCTACTTTGGGATCACGTCCAGCAACTGTGCAAACTATAGTTTTGGCACTCCTTTTCTCTGCAACTGAGTATGCTTGTCCTGTATGGACAAACTCGGTGCATCCAAGAAAGTGGATACTACCTTATATGAAACCTGTCATATCATCTCTGGATGCTTCAGACCAACTAATGTAAAAAGGATTTACCACACTTGTGGTATCATAACCCTTTGTTCAAACAAGCAATCAATCAATCAATCAGTCAGTTAGTCAACATTGAACTGCATTTAGGGCTGTCACACAGATGGCAGATTCCCTATAAATTATTTATCTAGTCTTTATTAAATGATTTAAAAGAACTTGGACATTTATCAAACATTTCCCTTTATAAATTATTCCCATCTCTAATGCCTCTTCCTATAAATCATTTATTTGGCATTAAACAACAAGTGTGATAGCCTTTGTCATAATATATTCTCCATATAAACTAACCAAGCTTACTCCAATAATAAAGCTATATACACCTCAAAATATCTTACATGCCAATGGATACACTTCTGTATCAATATAAAATTATGCTCTGTAAAAACTACACAATTTTACTCAAGTAAATTGACAGAAATAAGAGTAACAACATATATATAAGAAGAGTTTTGTCTGTACATTGCTGAGAATTTAAAAAGAATGGTCTTTCTGTGGTACAGAAATATTTAAAATAGTTATATTTGAATCAGCCTTGTCAATACACTTATTAATGAAAGAAAATTATTTATTCAACCAAACATGTTTCAGGAATTCAACCATTCCGTTCATCAATGGTCAGATCAAATAATAAAACAACATAACACAATCTTTTGTTTTTACAATTCAAAGAAGTATTGTGTCCTAATACACCATATCATTGAGTAATGAAAACTTATGAAGTATTATAAAAATGATCAACACATAAAATTTTGTTGAACTGAATGCGAATACTATATAAATTTAAGATCTTCAAGTTTTTCTTCTTTTTTTCTTTTTGTTCCTTAAATGACCATATGCTAGTCTATACAGTGCACTTCTCTCATTTAAACTGATTCTTTTTTTTTTTTTTTTTTTGTAAGATAAATTTCCAAACTTTCCAAAACAGTCATTAATTTTCCCTTTTTGGCTGAATGTAATAATTTCATGTCATTAGAAATGTAGAAATGTCTGTGAATTCCTGAAACATGTTTGGTTGAATAAATAATTTTCTTTCATTAATAAGTGTATTGACAAGGCTGATTCAAATATAACTATTTTAAATATTTCTGTAATACATTCAAACTAGTCAATACGGATCATACAATCATCATTTTAACCTATCATGGTTAAGTTTATCAACAGTGGTCTTTCTGAATCGGTCTAATTTCTGTCTGTCTGTCTGTCTGTCTGTCTGTCTGTCTGTCTGTCTGTATGTATGTACGCGCATCATGAGGAAACGGCTGAAGAGAATTTAATGAAAATCGGTATGTAAAGTCGGGGTATGAGCCACTACAATATAGGCTATAAATCATTTTATTCACGCTGAGTGAAATGGTAGTTTAGGGGAAGGCCTAAAATTTAATTCCCAAATATTTATGTTATTAGTGGTCCTGTCGATAAATACCACAGACGGAAAGTGAAACATGTAAATAAAGTCCAATACCAAGAACTAAACAGGACAGTGAGGAGGAAGTGTAGGGAAGCAAAAGAACTATGGCTCGTGGAGAGATGCAGAGAAATAGAACTTCTCCAAGAGAAACAGGACTTGTTTAATCTCCACAAGAAGATCAAGGAACTTGTAGGGAAATATCACAGGCCATGTAAAGCTATACTGAGGGATGCCAATGATAACATTTTGGTAGGAGTCGAAGACAAGTTGAAGTGTTGGAAAGAATATGTTGAAAAACTATTTAGTGATGTAAGGCCAGACAAACCACCTTTTATTGGCAAAGGCAGCAAAACAAGTCCAAATATAACCCAAGAGGAAGTACTGTATGCAATCAAACTCCAGAAGAATGGAAAGGCTGTAGGTCCGGACGAGATTCATGCAGAAAATCTCAAACTCATTGCTGAAGGCCATGGCAGAGGACTAGAGCTGCTAACTACATTATTCAACGCATTATATAAATCTGGTAGAATTCCATCTGACTGGCTAAGATCTACTTTTGTCACCATACCTAAAAAGGCTAGTGCATCACATTGTGATGATTATCGTATGATCAGCCTAATGTCCCATGTGCTAAAGGTATTTCTGGGTATCATCCACACTCGAATCTACCTCAAATGTGAACACCAAGTTGGACATACTCAGTTTGGCTTTAGTAATGGACTGGGTACTCGTGAGGCTCTTTTCTCCTTGAATGTTTTGACCCAGAGATGCCTAGATGTGAGTGTAGATGTGCACGCTTGTTCCATTGACTACCAAAAAGCATTTGATTGCATATCTCATGCAAAACTTGTTGAGATTTTAAAATCTACTGGTGTAGATGTTGGTGATCTTCGTATCATTTCCCATCTGTACTGGAATCAAACGGCAGAGGTCAAAATAGAAGGAAGTACTATTGAGGACATAGCTATACAAAAAGGTGTCCATCAGGAATGTGTCCTGTCCCCACTCCTTGTCAACATCTACTCTGGAGCTGTGTTCAGAGAGGCTATGGAAGATGTTAATCTAGGTATCAAGATCAATGGCTTTGTCATTAATAACATCCGATTTGCTGATGACACTATTGTGTTAGCCAGCAACCCTAGTGGTCTTCAAATCATTATAAACAACATCGTGAGGCCCAGTGAAACCTATGGTTTATCCTTGAATATTAACAAGACCAAGCTGATTGTATTCTCAAAAACGCCAAAACAGGCCTCCCTTTACATCAACAACATCGTCCAACAAGAGGACCTTATTCACCAGCCGAGAACTCAACCTCCAGCTCAGAGTTCGAATGCTACGTTGTTATGTCTTTCCTGTCCTTCTGTATGGTTTTGAAGGGTGGACACTTAGCCCTTTATTGGAGAAATGTATTGAATCTTTTTAAATGTACTTATACAGAAGAATACTCTGAATATCTTGGGTAGAAAAGAAGACAAATGAAGAAGTCCTCAACATCTTGAACAAGAAGCTTCTCATAACCATCAAGGAGCGTAAGCTCTGCTACCTCGGGCACATCATGAGAGGTGAATGATATGAACTTCTCCGACTGATCATTCAAGGGAAGATTGATGGGAAAAGATCTGTGGGAAGACGGAGAAATTCCTGGCTGAAAGACTTGCGGCTGTGGTATGGACATACATCGATAGAAATCTTCCGTGCTGCCGTTTCGCGTGTAATCATAATCAATTGGATCGCCAACCTTCGGAAGGAGACGGCGTCATAAGAAGAAGAAAGTTATACAGAATTAAATTTCCGATCATTTATGTCTTACACCTTTTTACTGTACTGGCTATGATAACAGAGATATTCATGAATTTGTATTTTTGTTGCTAAGTCCATATCAGTCCATATGAGAAAATGTGTAAACAGAATTTAATGAAAATTGGTATATGGAGTCGGCGAATAAGAAACTACAGTCTAACCTATAAACAATTTTATTCACCTTGGATAAAATGGTAGTTTAGGGGACGGTGCCTAAAATTTAATTTTCAAATGCCTATGTTATTGGTCTTATCGAAAAGTACTACATAACAAAAGTTATAGAGAATACAATTTCCAATCATTTATGTTTTATTCAGTTTTACTGTACCAACTATAATAAGAGTGGTATTTCAGAGTTGGAGGAAAACTAAATGTGAAGGCCTACTATATCGAAAGTTCATACAATTGATCAACAATAACATTACACTGACCCTCGTTTGTTGTGATATTGTTTGTCTCCTATGCTGTCACTCATCTCCGATAGATGGGATTACTGCTGCGTACCAAGAATAACAGCCTGGCTGAATACTGATGGGAAATAGCTGGGGAGTTAAATAACCTTCTTCTTTAGCATGCCATTCCTCTGGTTCATACATTTTCTGATATTGCTGGTACGTAAGACACTGGCTCATCATAGTATTCCAACTATTCGATCCCTACTCTGCCGTGCTGATTGGAATGATCAGTGTGCACACCTTAATGGAATAATGGCAGGGGCTCACTTATGACCTGGTCTAGAATTACAATTTTGGACTATTCCAAATTATAGCAGCATTATTCACTAAATAAATCTAAATTCAACCCTGAAAAAAGCCATTTCTTAAGAAAAGAAAAGCTTCTCCCTCTTCACTTTTATTAAATTTTACATTCATTTTATTCCAAATTAGCAACAAAGAAGGGGTTTCTCCTCTGGCTTGAAGGAAAGATTTGCCTGCAAGTCAGATAGTTTTTTCCCCCACCAGTGTAGTGAATTGAAATTTTCCAACTCATCGGGTACTCCTATTAAACAGATGAGTAAGAGGGCATAGTTTTTGCCCTGGGACTCTACACTATTACCCCCGCCCCCCTCTCCGAATTCAAAGTGTGTTCACGGCTGTCTGTGGCCTGATCATTCCAGCTCTGGAATTTTGGACTGTTAGATCGGCAGCGGGGTACTGTTCGTTAAAAGTGAGAAAATGTGTGGTTTTTCATTTGATCAATATAGAATTCCGTAGTGAAGCACAGACACACCAGCTAGTGAATTATAATATTGTAAAAAAGAGTCCATCGGCAATGCCCATCAGTGATCTCATGAATATTTGCCACAATTTGTCCTCTTGAATTCACACCCTATCTTCATATTATGATATATACTACCTTTAAAAACTTCACTCAAGCTTATTCATCTGCTTATGTCATTCCAAGCCATCTTGCTGATGACAGCTCGGAACATGCGTCTTGTCTCCTTACTCCCAAATCTTCCCAGCCCAAAGTTTGCAACATGTTCGTAATACTGCTCCTTTATTGTAGACAGACGAGGTAATCCACCTAATCAATACAATACAAAATTAGTACTTCAATTTATTTTAATCTTGGTACTAGTTTTGGCCTATTGATATTAGGCCATCATCAGCCATAAGATCGTAAAACACTTAAAAATTTATCTTTTTATTTTTTATTTTATTTTTTATATTTTTTATTACAATTTGCTTTAGGTCGCAGCGACACAGATAGGTCTAGTGACTTGCGAGTGGGAAGGAAACCGCCGTGGCCATAATTGAGATACAGCAATCAAATGTATTTACAAGATATAAGTATATGAATCAGTAAATGAAAGAATAAATAACATATTATGAAACATAATCGGGAGTTTAGAAAGGAAGCCGCGGGGGGGGGGGGGGGGCGATGGGAGTTTGTAGGTTGTAGGCATCCCTTAATGGAAAACAAGTGGCACAGTCAACAAATGAGAATAATAAACCAGACTTAAAATGGCACACTAGTTGGAAAAGGTTCGCCATCCCTGGTCTAGGAGGTTTGCATAGTATTGCCCCGTAATTGTTTGGCCAGTAGGAAGATAATCTATCAGCTTACATCTGGAAAGCAGAAAGTGAAGACTTTGGGTTGGCTTTACCACCACCCTCCACATTTAATGTAAAGCGCAATTTCGAGACTGATCATTCAAATGTTTGTTCCATTTCAAATCAAGAAAGAACAGAGTTCATTTCACAAAATATCCAACATTGCACAAAACAAACTTTTGCATCAAAGAAAACTGAGGCCATGACCTTTCTGGCCTTTGCTTTCTTTGGTGGTGGTGAATCAGCATGTTTCCACTGCTTTGACTGCTGTTTTGTATCTGGGGTATAGTAGTGGACCCAAGTTTCATCTGTAGTCACAAACCGGCACAAAAAATCTTGTTGGTTGCACTGAAAACGGGCCAGACTTTGTTCGGACATTTCCAATCTGGTGCGTTTCTTGTCCAATGTCAAGAGCCGCGGCACCCATCTTGCGGATAATTTTTTCATACCCAATTCTTCGGTCCGAAAGTCAAGTGAGATAACAGTGTCGTTTTTTGGTGGATTTGTATACGGACATCGCAAACATATGTCGGTGCCGAAAAGAACAGAAACTTAACATCTAATTGGCCATACATATAACAAAAATGGATAGCATAATACTTGAAAATTGTTCTGATCCAATATTCAATATCCACTCAAATAAGTCACTGTCTTGAAGATATATAAATAATTTGTTGAACACTTGTGTAAAATTAAAAGCAATTGGTGAAAAATTAAGATAGAATAGAATGATGTTAAATAATAAAAATCTAAAGTAACTTACTTATTTCCATGTTGTAGTTCGTATGCTCAACAATTAAACTAATTTCTCCCTCATCACATTTCCATAAGGAAATCTTTAAAAAATTAAAAATAAAAAAAATAAAAAATAAACCAGCTATCCTTGTTTGTAACGTCACATTCATGCTTTCATCAAAACATGCTGCATACATGTGGGAGTTATCCAAATTAGCTTTCAACTGCTCCGAAACTTCTTCACTCATTTTTATTATTCTATCCTCGACAGCAGTTCAGCTGGCTGGCATTTCTTTAATTCTGTTAATTATTAGATGCTTGTTAGGGAAGTTTTCAAATAATGTGTCGGACGTCAATAAGAAACTTTCTTTCAACAACTCACTGTCAGAAATCGGTTTCCCATGCATGCAGTGAGACAGCCGAGACCTACAGGAATGTACTAGTATCTGGTGAGATGGCATACAACACCAATATTGGTAAGTTTATATCCATAACAAAGAAGGCCAAGTCATTTCTAGAACTCAGTCCTGCAACAATTTCTGTCAGCTGTAGCGTCAACCCCAAGAAAACTGCAGATGTTAAGAATCTCTTGTCCAAGCACTTCAGAGAAAACTGGCAAGAAATAGACCGTTTACAGTGATACCGCAACCTCACAGTACAGAGTGAAGCTGGTAATGTCATCAACGGTGGACATTGTGAGTGTGATGAGTTAAGAGAGTGCAGATTTTGATGAACTAGTTCTTTCTACGATATAAGAATAACTCAAAGATTTCAGTTTTCTTTAAAGGCATCTAAATAAAATTTGTTCATGTAATTTTTAATTATATGACCAATTTTATATGATTTTGTTTTAATACATTAGACATAATTACATTATTTTAAAACACCCTCATGCATTAGAAGTGTAGATAAAGAAAATAAAATAAATTCAGTGATATTGAGTTCATAATTGTTTGGTTTCAAAAGAGGACAAATTCAATTTTAAAATGGCTCCCTTTGGCTTCAAAAACAGAGAACTCCATGACTTGGTTTCATACATGGCCAACACTATTTACAGTGTAATTACAGCTTTAATATTCATATAACTTTTTTAATGAGTATGAAAAATGTTTATGTGGCCTATAAGAATGACATATAAAAAAATTACCATGATACTGACAACCATATTGTGGATCTAGTTTTTTACCTCTCCTGTAAAAAAAAAACAAAAAAAAACCACAGCAAAGGTGGAGTTGTCCAACTTTGATACCAAGCTCCTCATATAAAAATAGTCATGTGTGTCCATATGTTTCACCTTGCAGCCACAAATACCCACCATAGACCACTGGTGATTGTGTGTGGTAGTAGACTCTAGGCTTCCATTGTACGCTATAGTGTTGTGTGTTGGTAGCTGTAGTGGTGTGGGAAATGGCTGAATAGAATGTAATGAAAATCGGTATGCAAAGTTGGAGAATGGGGATTTACAATCTAGGCTATAAATAATTTTTCAACACTGAGTGAAATGGTAGGTTAGAGGAAGGCTTGGTGGTCTGTCTGTCTGTCTGTCTGTCTGTCTGTCTGTCTGTCTGTCTGTCTGTCTGTCTGTCTGTCTGTCTGTCTGTCTGTCTGTCTGTCTGTCTGTCTGTCTGTCTGTCTGTCTGTCTGTCTGTCTACTAGTGAAAGTGGAAAACTGCTGGACTTACTTCAACCAAACTATTTATTTGGAATCTGCTCACTCAAGGTTGTGTTATCAGGTGCCTATTGTACCCAGGTGGCATAGCCCATAAATTAATCATGATTTGATATCAGAAGGAGAATAGTTACACATATAGAGATGGGAAACTCAGTGAACAAACTTCAGGTTGAAGGAAGCGTAGTATGTACAAATCTGCTGCTCGACCCAATGGAGCCAGAAGGATTATTCTGTCACAATGGCAAGGCTAGTCGACTACCAGCAGGGGGGCCATTAGCATACCGACAGGAAGATTTGGATAACCCAGCGGGCCTCGCACGAGGAGAGAAAGGGCAGCAGAAAAGACAAAGACCTAGTTACAACTTGAGGGGTGCAGGAATGTATTTCTGGTCAGGCAGAACTTTCCACTACATCAGAAATACTCGGAGATCCCTGCGTCTCAGGGCAAAAGTGCCATTATATTGCCATGGAGGAAGATTCGAATTAACCGCCCGTTATCGCCCAATCACAAAAATCATATGGCCATCCAGGGATACCAGCTTGACAGAAATGAATTGAAACATTAATTATTTCCAAAATTAATTATTAATTAGATGTTGCAATTACCTAAATTATATCAAGGATTTTTTTAGATGTCGTGCATAAAGGAATCAGTTATAAGTTTAATAAATTCAAGAATAAAATTCTTGGAACTGAGTCATCTCGAACGCTATTGGCCGGGAGGAGACCGCGTTATGAGGACGCGGTTTAGCCCGTGAAATGTGGAAGAACAATATCCGCTAATATGTCTGAGATCTATGATCGATATTAGATCATATTAAACCATGTGTATGTTTCATATGAGTGGATTAATTGGTATCAATTACAACCTTCTACTCAGCTCGCAAGTGCCAATTTAGGAAAACTATCCCCTCTCTCCAAGGCGTGACATCAGTTGAGAGGCCTTTCATCTATAAATACGAATGAAAGGAGCAAACCATACTCTCAATCGTACTCCGATCTCGGGCGAAGTGACGTCTCATTCATATTCAGAAGAAAGTAGCAGTGTCCCAGAGTCACCCGTGTTCGAGCGAACTTTAAATCCAGTCAGATCTTGTTATGATATGAGCTGTTTTCTAAACTGCGAATTCAGGCAGATAGTAAGAGCCGGAGGTACGAGAAATGAAGTGAAGCAAAGTCAGGAAACGGGTATCTATCATAGAGTGCTAAACAGTATTTCTTTAACTAACTTTCAGTCCAGAAAAGAGCAAGCAGTGCGATGAACAGTGAGTACAAGCTGTAATAAACGTTACTAGTCAGAGAATTTAGCCTGTATTGTAGGACTGTGATACGAGCCACAAGAAGCAGGTGGGTAGGGTTGAGGCTCTGGTCATGGGGGATTCCATCGTTAGACACGTGGGAAAAGTGTGTGGAGGAAAGGGAACAGGGTAGAGTGTTATCCAGGAATTAGGTTGAGGCAGATGTTGAGGAAAGTAGAAGAGAGGGAGGAGGGGAAGGAGAAGGTGGTAGTGTTTCACATTGGTACCAACAACATAAGGCAAGCTAATATAAGTACCAACATAGTTGGAGATGTGTGGGATCTGGTAAATGCAGCACGGTTGAAGTTTAAGAAAGCGGAGATTCTTATCAGTGGAATTCTGTGTAGGAGGGATACTGACTGGAGGGTGATTGGGGATTTAAATGAGACTATGGAGTGGGTATGTGGGAAACTGGGAGTGAAATTTCTAGATCCTAATGGGTGGGTAGGAGATATGGATCTGTACTCAGATGGCCTTCACTTAAACCGCAGTGGTACATGTAAGTTAGGAAATTTGTGTGGAAGGGTAATAGGGAGGTACATTCAGGGAAACAGGGTGGCCTAGGGAGCGGTGATAAGGGAACAGGGAACTGGAAATCAAGTAGGGATGACATAAAAATGTTAGTACTCAATTGTAGACGCATTGTAAAGAAAGGAATAGAATTAAGTAATTTAATATATACTTACCAGACATTGTAATAAGAATTGAATCATGGCTGAGAAATGATATAATGGATGCAGAAATTTTCTCACGGAACTGGAGTGTGTATCGTAGAGATAGGAAAGGAATGGTGGGAAGGGGAGTATTCATTCTGGTGAAAGACGAATTTGTAAGCTACGAAAAAGTTAAAGATAACATGAAATTCTAGGTGTAAGGATCATTTCTAAAGATAATAGGTAACTTGATATATTTGGAGTGTACAGACCGGGAAACGGTAGCGCTGACACGGATTCAGAATTATTTGATAAGATTATCAGCTATGTGGGAAACGACATGGAAAGGGATGTGATTGTAGCGGGAGATCTAAATTTACCAGATGTCAATTGGGAAGGAAATGCAAACGACAGGAAGCATGACCAACAAATGGCAAATAACTTAATATGGGAAGGACAGCTGATTCAGAAGGTGATGGAACCAACGAGAGGGAAAAATAACCTGGATGTGGTGCTGGTAAAACCAGATTAGAAACTGAAGTAATAGATGGTATTAGTGATCATGAAGCTGTTTTTGTCATAGTTAAAAATAAATATGATAGAAAGGAAGGTCTTAAAATTAGGACTATTAGTTAGTACCATATGGCTGATAAAACAGGCATGAGGCAGTTTTTAAAATAACTATGATCGCTGGAAAATGGTAAATAAAAATGTAACCAGACTCTGGGATGGGTTTAAAGCAATTGTTGAGGAATGTGAAAAACAGGTTTGTACCTTTAAGGGTGGTAAGGAATGGTAAAGACCTACCTTATTATAATAGAGAAATAAAGAGACTAAGAAAGAAGTGCCGACTGGAAAGAAATAGAGTTAGAAATGGCTGTGGAAGTAAGGAGAAATTGAAGGAACTTACTAGGAAATTGAATCTAGCAAAGAAGGCAGCTAAGGATAACATGATGGCAAGCATAATAGGCACTCATACAAATTTTAGTGAAAAATGGAAGGGTATGTATAGGTATTTTAAGGCAGAAACAGGTTCCAAAGAAGAACATTCCAGGAATAATAAATGAACAAGGGGAGTGTGTATGTGAGGATCTTCAAAAGGCAGAAGTATTCAGTCAGCAGTATGTAAAGATTGTTGGTTACAAGGATAACGTCGAGATAGAGGAGGAGACTAATGCTAAAGAAGTATTAAAATTTACATATGACGTTTACAATAAGATACAAAAGTTGAAAACTAGAAAAGCAGCTGGAATTGATAATATTTCTGGGGATATACTAAAGACAATGGATTGGGATATATTACCATATCTGAAGTACTTATTTGAATATTGTTTGGTCGAAGGAGCTATACCAGATGAATGGAGAGTTGCTATAGTAGCCCCTGTGTATAAAGGAAAGGGTGATAGACATAAAGCTGAAAATTACAGGCCAGTAAGGTTGACGTGCATTGTATGTAAGCTTTGGGAAGGCATTCTTTCTGATTATATTAGACATGTTTGCGAAATTAGTAACTGATTCGATGGAAGGCAGTTCGGGTTTAGGAAAGGTCATTCCACTGAAGCTCAACTTGTAGGATTCCAGCAAGATATAGCAGATATCTTGGATTCTGGAGGTCAAATGGACTGTATCGCGATTGACCTGTCTAAAGCATTTGATAGGGTGGATCATGGGAGACTACTGGCAAAAATGAGTGCAATTGGACTAGACAAAAGAGTGACTGAATGGGTTACTATATTTCTAGAAAATAGATCTCAGAGAATTAGAGTAGGCAAAGCTTTATCTGACCCTGTAATAATTAAGAGGGGAATTCCTCAAGGCAGTATTATTGGACCTTTATGTTTTCTTATATATATAAATGATATGAGTAAAGAAGTGGAATCAGAGATAAGACTCTTTGCGGATGATGTTATTCTGTGCAGAGTAATAAGTTACAACGGACCAGGAACAGTACCGTAAAATAAATTCGGAAATTGTCCTCATTTTCTTTCGACTTTCTTCAGCTTCATCATATTTCACGTTACTGCCACGTGCTTTGTAGGAAAATGTAATTTTCACATGTTGCATTAAACATGTGAATAGAGCCATGTTACAGCGCATAAATTCCTGAAGGAAACATGTAATCGGCTGCAAATTCCCGTGCGAAGAATGGGTACAAATGTTAGTCAACAATAAAGTAGATAGCCTGGCCTACCGCTGTTTACCACGGGTGTCTGGAAATACTCCAGAGTGAGAGACAGAAACAGATTTTAGAGTATATGCGACAACTCGTTCAATCGACTTAATGAGGGAGAAGAGAAATATTATTTTCCTCTATCACATCAATCTGTTATTTTAGCTAATAATGTTTGCCCTCACTGTGTATAGCCCATGAAGTTCGCTTATGACTAGCAGTCATAAGGTGTTCCAGTGACATAATCGGATTTTTCCTCCGTTCTAATAAGTTTCACAAGTTCATTTTTCACCATTTTCTTTGCTTTACTGTATGCAGAACCACGGCCGACTGGAACCCTCGCTGCACTAGCTAGAGCAAGGAATCAATCAGTCACTACTGATCTGCATTTAGAGCAGTCGCCCAGGTGGCAGATTCCCTATCTGTTGTTTTCCTAGCATTTTCTCAAATGATTGCAAAGAAATTGGAAATTTATTGAATATCTCCCTTGGTAATTTATTCCAATCCCTAACTTCCCTTCCTATAAATGAATATTTGCCTCAATTTGTCCTCTTGAATTCCAGTTTTATCTTCATATTGTGATCTTTCCTACTTGTAAACACCACCACTCAAACTTATTCGTCTACTGATGTCATTTCACGCCATCTTTCCACTGACAGCTCAGAACATACCACTTATGTCCAATAACAGACCATTTATATTGGTATTACATACCACTTAGTCGAGCATCTTGTCTCCTTTCTCCCAAGTCTTCCCAGACCAAACTTTGTAACATTTTTGTAACGCTACTCTTCTGACGGAAATCACCCAGAAAAAATCGATGCAAGATGGCGGATGACAGCTGTCACGTGGAATTGCCCGCTACCACATTTCGAAAGTATGTAGCTAAAGACAGCAACACGATGGTGTATTTATTAAAGATGGCTGCTGTCAAATAGAATTTTTCAAATTGTCCGCCACCACATTTCAAAGGTAAGTAGCTAAAGCGTGCAGCACTGAGGTTTGCGATGCAAGATGGCGGATAACAGCTTGTCAAATAGAATTTTTCAAATAGTCCGCCTCAAAGGTAAGTAGCTAAAGAGGGCAGCACGAAGGTGAGCGATGCATGATGGCGGATAACAGCTGTTACGTAGAAACAACTCACTACTACGATAAAGTTAGCAGCACGGTGCTCTGTTGATTAAAGATGGCAGCATGTCAAATATAATTTTTTTAAATTGCTGCCACCACATTTCAAAGGTAAGTAGCTAAAGAGGGCAGCACGATGCTCTGTAGATAAAAGTTGGCAGCTTGTCAAAAAAGAATTTTTCAAATTGTCAGCTACCACATGTTAAAGGTATGTAGCTAAAGAGGGCAGCACGGTGCTCTGTAGATTAAAGATGGCTGCTGTTTTCCCGCTACTGCGATAAAGATTGCAGCACGGTGCTCTGTTGATTAAAGATGGCTGCTGGATATAATTTTAATTTGCCGCCGCCACATTTCATAGGTATCTAGCTAAAGAGTGCAGCACGGTGCTCTCTTGATTAAAGATGGCTGCTGTAGATTTTTTAAATTGTCCGCCACCACACTTCAAAGGTAAGTAGCTAAAGAGTGCAGCACGGTGCTCTCTTCATTAAAGATGGCGGATGACAGCTGTCAAAAAAGCACGTGTGTTTGTAAAGCACTTCGAACTTGCCGCCACCACATTTCAAAGGTATGTAGCTAAAGAGTGCAGCATGATGCTCTGTAGATTAAAGTTGGCAGTTTGTCAAAAAGAATTTTTCAAATTGTCCGCCACCACATGTTAAAGGTATGTAGCTAGAGAGGGCAGCACGGTGCTCTGTATATTAAAGATGGCTGCTTGTCAAATTGTCTGCCACCACATTTCAACTAAAGAGTGCAGCACGGTGCTCTGTTGATTAAAGATGGCGGATGACAGCTGTTTAAAAAAGCACGTGAATTTGTTTCCAAACAAGAGCACGTGGAATTTGCCGTCACCACATTTCAACTAAAGAGTGCAGCACGGTGCTCTCTTGATTAAAGATGGCGGGTGACAGCTAGCGGAACTTTTCAAATTGCCCGCTACCACGTGCCATAAAGAGGGCGGCACGGTGCTCTGTAGATTAAAGATGGCGGATGACAGCTGACGAAATTGCCTGCAAGAGGGCAGCACGGTGCTCTGTTGATTAAAGATGGCGGATGACAGCTGTCAAGAAAACACGTGGCTTTGTTTACTGATTCAAATCTCGCGCTAGTAATTTTAAGTTGGCACCACTAAGGTTTAGGCCCGTCAAGATGGTAGCACTGAGGTTAGCGATGCGTTGTTGTCTGTCAAAAAAGCACGTGGATTTATTTACCAATTCAAATCTCGCACTAGTGAGGTTAAGTTGAGGTTTAGGCTAGTCAAGATGACAGCAGTGAGGTTGGCGATGCGTTGTTGTCGATGACAGCTGTCAAAAAGCACGTGACTTTGTTTATCAATTCAAATTTCGCGCTAGTAAGGTTAAGTTGGCAGCACTGGAAGAGGCCTCTGGCTGCGGAGGAGCGGGCCCCTGGGAAGGCCTCCCGTGCGGCGGCGGTGGAGGAAGAGACGCCTGGGAGCCAGGCGGAGGCGGCCGAATCCCCCAATTATACTACTTTGATTATTACTTCGTTTTTCTCTAGCAAAATTTTTACCCAACTTCACACAGCTGTGAATGTCCCGTTACCTATTATTTATGAGATCGGCAATTCAGCACCCATTTTCCCTCCTATTCTTATTTTTTGGGAATCTAAACAATCTAGCCCCTTTAGATGAGTGACTTTTACAATCTCGAGCAACACAATAACCCATTCCAACTTTAATGTAAATGCATTGGATAACATGCAGACGAGAGACGACAGTATGTAGAGAGCGTTGGTCCCAAAATGGCCGCTGCCGCAAATAATTTGTAAATAAAGGGTACAGACCTCTGCACATGGTTATGAGAGTATTTAGGGGTTGTAGTAAGGATGTAAAGGAGAGAGCATATTTGTCTCTGGTGAGACCTCGACTTGAGTATGGTTCCAGTGTATGGGACCCTTACCTGGATTACTTGATTCAGGAACTGGAAAAAAATCCAAAGAAAAGCAGCTCGATTTGTTCTGGGCGATTTCCGACAAAAGAGTAGCGTTACAAAAATGTTGCAAAGTTTGGGCTGGGAAGACTTGGTAGAAAGGAGACGAGCTGCTCGACTAAGTGGTATGTTCCGAGCTGTCAGTGGAGAGATGGCGTGGGAGGACATCAGTAGACAAATAAGTTTGGATAGTGTCTTTAAAGGTAGGAAAGATCACAATATGAAGATAAAGTTGGAATTCAAGAGGACAAATTGGGGCAAATATTAATTTATAGGAAGGGGAGTTAGGGATTCGAATAACTTACCAAGGGAGATGTTCAATTAATTTCCAATTTCTTCGCAATCATTTAAGAAAAGGCTAGGAAAACAACAGATAGGGAATCTGCCACCTGGGCGACTGCCCTAAATGCAGATCAGTAGTGATTGATTGTTTGAATTCTGGGAGCGTGACCAGACCTGTGTAATAGCACGGCCGACTTGATGTGTCAATCTAGCTAGCTCCTTACCAGCCTTGAAAATTGGGTCCACGCACTGTAATTGGTGTAGTTTCATAGCTCGACACGTGACGCTGGTGACCAAAGATTTTGCGGTAGAAATGCATACTCCTCTATGCAAAGTATATTGACTTTGATTGCCGATTTATCGAAATTTAGAGGTATGGAGAATGTTACATAGGTTAATGCTGTTAAAAGATTAATCCCAAAGGTTACTTTCGTTGATATTTGCCAAAATAATGTGAAATGAAATTGCGGAGAGATGCAGTAGTCCAGCTGACGTTCTGATAGTGACTTTGATTGCCGATTAGTCTTAATTCAGAGGTATGGAGGAGTATGTTACATCGTTGTCTATGTTATACCATGACCGACTCCAATCCTCAGACCGTAATACAAAAAACATGGCGGCCGAAGTAGTATTGGCTGACACGAAAATATCACGTACATAATATATAAACGGCGGTAAATTAACATGATAAATGTAACACCATGGGGAAAATCACTTTTACACGTATGAAAACGCTTCGCTAACAAGAATAACATATATTCTACTAGAGAAGAGACCAACAAGCTAATTATTTAGAAATTTCAATTCCGAATGGAAATTCTAAGTTCCCATGGAGGGAATTAGATATTTTTCCACCAATAGAGCATATCAAAAATTAGATGTATGGCTTTTCAGGCGTTTGCTCTATTAACCAGCGTTTCGTCTTAGGTCTGACACTTAAATAGGCTTCTGATAAGTTCACCTGCATACACCCCAGCGTCAGTGGGTAGGGTCTGACACATCCCACTGTGAAGAGTCTAGTGTCAGACCTAAGACGAAACGCTGGTTAATAGAGCAAACGCCTCAAAAGCCATACATCTAATTTTTTTACCAAATTTCAGTTCGTCAAATAACGCTTTTTCCTCGATTTCACTTCACTGGATAGATGAAAATACATTATAAAACAGTTAAAATGATACTTCTAAGATCATTTTGAATGTTTCAAAATAAATTAAGGTACGAAATTCCTCGATTTATTCGCTCTCACGAGAACTGTGAAACACAATTTGTTGCCTTAGGTTTGAAGTGGTGGACAATTTCTTAAATTCAGCACACAACGAATAGGAAGTACACCCGAAATAATAATGTTGTGGTTTTACGCCCCACTAACAACATTTGTTACGGTTTTAGGAGACGTCGAAGTGCCGAATCTTAGTCCTGCAGTAGTTCTTTTACATGCCAGTAAATCTACTGACACGAGTCTGACGTATTTGAGCACTTTCAAATACTACCGGACTGAGCTAGGATAGAATCTGTCAACCTGGGGTCAGAAGGCCAGCGCCTTAACCGTCTGAGCCACTCAGCCAAAGTAGTGTACGCCCGAAATGATTATTTTAACCCAATGAACGGCCCTGGTAAAGTTAACATAATGTTGACATATAGCATAACAGCACTTCACACAATGATAGTAACCTTAGTCATGAAACGTTCAGACATTAAAGATATAATAGGTTTTTACCCATTAAAGAACATGAGTGCAAAAACTCTATTGACTAAACATTGATATTTAACCACATGCACGAGCTTCAGTTCGACGCAGTCTGCTTGATAACAGCATGAATCGCAAGGTGTTGGTAATGTAAAACCCTACGTTACAAACCCAGCTAATCCCTCAAAGTCACTATTTCTTCTGTGTAACGGTATAGAGATTGCTCCAACTGTCACACTTATAAGTTTTGTTATACTCCAAGATCCAGCCAAACATTTCCGCAGGCAAAGCATAGATTATTGTAAAATAAACTTGCATCTAAATCACTCGACACTTTGAAGCACATACACACTGGCGGAATAACATATTATCAATTATATTCTATCTAAATTATTATTTTTCGAGGAACACAAAGAGTTTGGAAGTAGAGAAATGGCTTCCCTAACATCAGACTTATTCTCAAAATGATGTATGCACTCTACAGTTTTGTCATGGACTTCAAAACAATCACGATGTATATTCCTAATCCATTTCTATCTTAATGTTATATTCCATAGGAAACTTAAGAATAGTTGTATGAGAGCCATTGCCATAGTTAGATCAAAACCTGGTCCACCTAGTGCACTCATGTTCCTTAATGGGTAAAAACACGATCAAAATAAGCATATTGTCACATTACTGCGTATAATTACATATAGTATGTGTCCACTGACTCATATAAATACACTCGCACACTTATATTCTACAAAGAAACTAGCATCTATCGTCAACTTTCATAAAATTACACAGACTACATACGTTAACAACAAACCAAAACAAACCCAGATTTCTAACAATTCCGGCTACTCGATTCGCCATATTTGAATGATCGAGAGTAGCATTAAGGTGTGAGGAAGCAAGACCATCAGACCGTAATCCAGAAAAAAACATGGCGGACATCGGTGGGCGATATGAGAGGTTGAGGGGAAGGTCATGCATGTTTTTTCCGACTCACCTAAAGAAAAGGTCACAAGTCAAACGTCATGAAATGCAACTCACTAACTAAAAATATTAATAATTAAACACTAAAAGTAGCGTTATCGCATATTGTAAGTCTAAATGTAATTTCAGAGGGGAAAATAACGAAGGGAGAATTATTGTATCAACGCCAGGTTGAAACAGACACAGAGTATTATAATATTTCACATATGAAACACCGGTCAGCAAATTATATAGATGTCAACGAAGAACAATATTAACCTTACATGAAATACTATGCAACACCGCCATTAACCACAGCCCATTATGTAAAACACGCAAACAAATTTATCCAACAAAATGTTAACCCCCCAAAATCCACCTGTATTGTTCAGTAGGTACAAGCGATATCTGTATGATACACTTGACCATCTAAAGCACCCGTCACCTTAAAACTCACCAGAATTGATGGCACAATTGTATTTTATATAAAAAAGAACATAAGACTCATGTTACTCATGGGAATTAGGGTTATGTTTATTTTACGCACGTTCATTGTAAAATGTTGAAAATTAATTGCATCATTCCTGCACCACTGTTCAAGATAAATTTAGTCTCTAAATCGTAAATCTTGGTCATAACTCTCCGGATATTTCCGGGACTGATATAATTATCTTTGTAGTAAGGTACGTTGTCTGATAGGGCAAATGCTAGGATAGGCATCATTAGTTTTAACTTCGGAAGTTTGCGCTGCACTCGAATTACATCACCACCTTCTATGGGTATATAATATCTTCCCTAATAACACATTCGATTTCAAAAATGATAAAAATTAATGCACACACCATTATTAGGCCTATCATTCGGTTCGAAGTTTTCCTTACGAATGCTCTTAACCCAAATTTGCCTTAATACAAGTTCTTTTGGAAACGGAAACACTGAAGCATGTGCCCTAACTCTTACTTACATCCAAGCACACAGCACATTAAACTATAAACATATTGCATATGTAACTAAAAATAAGGAAAATACTTTCGGAGAAAAACACGAGAATCAACATTAACCTAAACACCACCGATATTGTTGGAATAAATAAGCTCTTTGAGAACAAACAGCTTCTTACGGCACTGAAAGAGGATCTATAACCTTCTTAAGACTATAAATAAATATAATGTACGATTAATAATATTCAAATTCCGTAAATGTTTGATAACAACACGACCTACAAAAATCAAAACAAACGCATGCTAGCACTCCAGCTGCCGCCATTGTGGTCAGTTTCGATAGGTCGGTTAAGGTCTGAGGTATTCTACAGTAGTTGGTCGTTGCCTACGAGATATACAAGGCCGGGAAATGGACCGATAAAAATGCGAGTCGCAAGTAGTTTTACGAACGTCCGCTAGAGGTCTCGACATCGTGTTATGTTGCTCGCGCGAAATACATTCACTTAATAGTACATCTTGGTTTTTAAAGACGTAAAAATCTACGAATAATGAAGTTAGGACCAACTAAATGTGATTTCGAGTGATTGGATGTAAAAAAGCACATTTAAGTGGTATCTGGAATTATTTTAGGCGAAGTCGAGTGCAATAAATAATAAAAGTAATACATTAAAAATGACTTACCATGATCACTGCTCGTATCACTCACATTTTTAAGATCTTCCAACTTATAGGTTTTGTCCTGAAGTTATTTTCCAAGTCATGAGCATCTCTAATTGTATGAGCTTCATTGTCGAGTATTGATTTTAAAAGTTTTGTAATGAGAGTTGCAGTCAGTACTTTCTGATCACACTCGTCACATTTGAATGCCTCAGTGAACTTTGAAACAACAAAAGCGTTAAACTGGAGTACTCGGAGAAAAACCTGTCCCGCCTCCGCTTTGTGTCCGGCACAAATATCTCGTGGAGTGACCTAGTATCCAGCGGTGAGAGGCCGACGCTGCCATCTGAGCCACGGAGGCTCTGCAACCATCCTCTATATAACACTAATCTGAGGGAAGAGATGAACGGATCCGATACGTCAAAAAATGAAGATATCGGCCAAAGGAAGACAAGGGCCACGTGAAAACAAGACTCCCTAGGCCTGGGGAACCTAATACAGTCGGGGTCAGAAAAAACAAGAGTTGACCAAGAGAAGTCGGATAGGATAGATCGCCTAGCACAAGTAAGTGGAAGCAATGCCAGGACTCAGCTAAGGGCCCCGTGATCGCTAAACCGCGTTACAAAGTTCAGATCCCCTGGGGCTCCTTTTAGTCGCCTCTTACGACAGGCTGGGGATACCGTGGGTGATCTTTAATGAGGGATGTTATTCTAGATTTTTCCATTCGAAAAGCCAACATAAGCCTAATTCTTAAGTGTCTTTTGATGCGGCAGTCGGAGGCAGTGAAGTGTTCTAATGAATCTGTAACCCATAACCTGAACTCTCAATATTTAAAATGTAAATTACAGACTCTGGATGACGTCCCAGGCGACCAAAGCAAACTTAATTTGTCGCCCCCCCCCCCGCCCCTCCCTGTCTGGATGTAGCAATTATCCACTACTCCTTTAAAACTGGATCGGCTGGAAATTATTGAAAACTCAAATTGTTCTCCTTTTTTTTTTTTGATGAATTGGACTTACAGTACAATATACCATATTTTATAGTGTATATGAAATTTACATGGAGTTCATTTGAACACTAACAGTAAGTGAAATCTATAAGTAAACGTATTAAAAACACTTTTCTCCATATGTTAATACACTACAACAATGCAAACTATAGCAAGATGTCGAGACATCTGGCGGCGGTACTACGAACCTGGTTGGGGACGGTTTTTATGCTCAGAACTAGCGCACACTTCGCGGCCTTGTATATTATATCGTAGGCAACAAGTTGGTCAAGAGGGAGGGGAAGGAAAGGGAGGAGTTGTAGAAGACAGGTGGTCTAATGTTCTAAGGGGAAGGAGATTGCAGGCCAAGAGCTCTATTCAGGATCAGAATTCAGGACAGGTGTCTGTGCGAAATCGGTACGAGTCACTCCAGGTAGAACAAAGGAGGGAAGATGAGGGACAGGGAACTGTTGCTGAGATGCATGGAAGTAGGAGGAAGGGAAAAGGTAGGAAAGGAAAATGTAGAGTAGAGGATAGGAAAAGACAGATGGAACAGGGTCATGGGAAGGAGAAAAGGGAGGAGGAAGTAGCTTCTGCAGCTATCAGGAAAGATAGGGCTGACCAGGAGGGGAGGGGATCAAATGAGGTGGGTAGGGTTGAGGCTCTGGTCATGGGGGATTCCATCGTTAGACACGTGGGGAAAGTGTGTGGAGGAAAGGGAACCAGGGTAGAATGTTTTCCAGGAATTAGGTTGAGGCAGATGTTGAGGAAAGTAGAAGAGAGGGAGGAGGGGAAGGAGGTGGTAGTGTTTCACGTTGGTACCAACAACGTAAGGCAAGCTGATATAAGTACCAACATAGTTGGAGATGTGTGGGATCTGGTAAATGCAGCACGGGTGAAGTTTAAGAAAGCGGAGATTGTTATTAGTGGAATACTGTGTAGGAGGGATACTGACTGGAGGGTGATTGGGGATTTAAATGAGACTATGGAGTGGGTATGTGGTAAACTGGGAGTGAAATTTCTAGATCCTAATGGGTGGGTAGGAGATAGGGATCTGCGCTCGGATGGCCTTCATTTAAACCGCAGTGGTACGTTTAAGTTAGGAAATTTGTTTGGAAGGGTAATAGGGAGGTACATTCAGGGAAAGGGGATGGCCTAGGGAGCGGTGATAAGGGAACAGGGAACTGGAAATCAAGTAGGGATGGCATAAAATTGTTAGTGTTGAACTGTAGAAGTATTGTAAAGAAAGGAATAGAATTACGTAATTTAATAGATATATATTTACCAGATATTGTAATAGGAGTTGAATCATGGCTGAGAAATGATATAATGGATGCAGAAATTTTCTCACGGCACTGGAGTGTGTATCGTAGAGATAGGATAGGAAAGGTGGGAGGGGGAGTTTTCATTCTGGTGAAAGAAGAATTTGTAAGCTACGAAAAAGTTAAAGATGAGACACATGAAATTCTAGGTGTAAGGCTCATTTCTAAAGATAATAGGCAACTTGATATATTTGGAGTGTACAGATCGGGAAAGGGTAGCACTGATGTGGATTCGGAATTATTTGATAGGATAGTCAGCTATGTGGGAAACGACATGGAAAGAAATGTGATTGTAGCGAGAGATCTGAATTTGCCAGATGTCAATTGGGAAGGAAATGCGAACGACAGGAAGCATGACCAACAAATGGCAAATAAGTTAATATGGGAAGGACAGCTGATTCAGAAAGTGATGGAACCAACCAGAGGGAATAATATTTTGGATGTGGTGCTGATAAAACCATATGAGCTCTATAGGGAAACTGAAGTAATAGATGGTATTAGTGATCATGAAGCTGTTTTGTGGTAGTTAAAAATAAATGTGATAGAAAGGAAGGTCTTAAAAGTAGGACTGTTAGGCAGTACCATATGGCTGATAAAGCAGGTATGAGGCAGTTTCTAAAAATTAACTATGATCGGTGGAAAACGATAAATAAAAATGTAAACAGACTCTGGGATGGGTTTAAAGAAATTGTTGAGGAATGCGAAAACAGGTTTGTACCTTTAAGGGTGGTAAGGAATGGTAAAGACCCACCTTATTATAATAGAGAAATAAAGAGACTAAGAAGGAGGTGCAGACTGGAAAGAAATAGAGTTAGAAATGGCTGTGGAAGTAAGGAGAAATTGAAGGAACTTACTAGAAAATTGAATCTAGCAAAGAAGGCAGCTAAGGATAACATGATGGCAAGCATAATAGGCACTCATACAAATTTTAGTGAAAAATGGAAGGGTATGTATAGGTATTTTAAGGCAGAAACAGGTTCCAAGAAGGACATTCCAGGAATAATTAATGAACAAGGGGAGTGTGTATGTGAGGATCTTCAAAAGGCAGAAGTATTCAGTCAGCAGTATGTAAAGATTGTTGGTTACAAGGATAATGTCGAGATAGAGGAAGAGACTAAGGCCAAAGAAGTAATAAAATTGACATATGATAACAATGACATTTACAATAAGATACAAAAGTTGAAAACTAGAAAAGCGGCTGGAATTGATCAGATTTCTGGGGATATACTAAAGACAATGGGTTGGCATATAGTACCATATCTGAAGTACTTATTTGATTATTGTTTGGCCGAAGGAGCTATACCAAATGAATGGAGAGTTGCTATAGTAGCCCCTGTGTATAAAGGAAAGGGTGATAGACATAAAGCTGAAAATTACAGGCCAGTAAGTTTGACATGCATTGTATGTAAGCTTAGGGAAGGCATTCTTTCTGATTATATTAGACATGTTTGTGAAATTAATAACTGGTTCGATAGAAGGCAATTCGGTTTTAGGAAAGGTTATTCCACTGAAGCTCAACTTGTAGGATTCCAGCAAGATATAGCAGATATCTTGGATTCTGGAGGTCAAATGGACTGTATCGCGATTGACATGTCTAAAGCATTTGATAGGGTGGATCATGGGAGACTACTGGCAAAAATGAGTGCAATTGGACTAGACAAAAGAGTGACTGAATGGGTTGCTATATTTCTAGAAAATAGATCTCAGTGAGTTAGAGTGGGTGAAGCTTTGTCTGACCCTGTAATAGTGGAGAGGGGAGTTCCTCAGGGCAGTGTTTTCGGACCTTTATGTTTTCTTATATATATATAAATGATATGAGTAAAGGAGTGGAATCGGAGGTAACGGTTTTTTGCGGATGATGTTATTCTCTATAGAGTGATAAATAAGTTACAAGATTGTGAGCAACTGCAACGTGACCTCGAAAATATTGTGAGATGGACAGCAGGCAATGGTATGTTGATAAACGGGGCTAAAAGTCAGGTTGTGAGTTTCACAAATAGGAAAAGTCCTCTCAGTTTTAATTACTGCGTTGACGGGTGAAAGTTCCTTTTGGGGATCATTGTAAATATCTAGGTGTTAATATAAGGAAAGATCTTCACTGGGGTAATCACATAAATGGGATTGTAAATAAAGGATTCCGATCTCTGCACATGGTTATGAGGGTGTTTAGGGGTTGTAGTAAGGATGTAAAGGAGAGTGCATATAAGTCTCTGGTAAGACCCCAACTAGAGTATGGTTCCAGTGTATGGGACCCTCACCAGGATTACCTGATTCAAGAACTGGAAAAAATCCAAAGAAAAGCAGCTCGATTTGTTCTGGGTGATTTCCGACAAAAGAGTAGCGTTACAAAAATGCTGCAATGTTTGGGTTGGGAAGAATTGAGAGAAAGAAGAAGAGCTGCTCGACTAAGTGGTATGTTCCGAGCTGTCAGCGGAGAGATGGCGTGGAATGACATTAGTAGACGAATAGGTATGAATGGCGTCTATAAAAGTAGGAAAGATCACAATATAAAGATAAAGTTGGAATTCAAGAGGACAAACTGGGACAAATATTCATTTATAGGAAGGGGAGTTAGGGATTGGAATAACTTACCAAGGGAGATGTTCAATAAATTTCCAATTTCTTTGAAATCATTTCGGAAAAGGCTAGGAAAGCAACAGATAGTTTATCTGCCACCTGGGCGACTGCCCTAAATGCAGATCAGTATTGATTGATTGATCTGAGGATTGTTGTCGGTCTTGGTTATACACTCTCAAGTACGTGAATGAGCCGTTCTGAGGAAAGGCTCGGCGTTGTTTGAGAAACCACCGCTAGATCGCACTGTTTAGACCTGTTAAACCGTAGGGTATTGTGGTGTGGGGATACAAAATCCACCACACTTTAAATGAATTAATAGATATGATACACTTATGGTATCAAGAAAACATTTTTGCTAGGGGCTTTACGTCGCACCGACACAGATAGGTGTTTTGGCGACGATGGGATAGAAAAGGCCTACGAGTTGGAAGGAAGCGGCCGTGGCCTTAATTAAGGTACAGCCCCAGCATTTGCCTGGTGTGAAAATGGGAAACCACAGAAAACCGTCTTCAGGGCTGCCGCCAGTGGGATTCGAACCCACTATCTCCCGGATGCAAGCACACAACCGCGCTCCTCTACGCGCACGGCCAAATCGCCCGGTCAAGTAAACATTTTTTTGCAACTTTTAATACACAAATACCTTAATAATAAACATTAAATACCAATCAATCAATACTGATCTGCATTTAGGGCAGTCGCCCAGGTGGCGGATTCCCTGTTGTTTTCTAGCCTTTTATTAAATGATTTCAAAGAAATTGGAAATTTATTGAACATCTCCTATGGTAAGTTATTCCAATCCCTAACTCCCCTTCCTGTCCGGCTCCATGGCTAAATGGTTAGCGTGCTGGCCTGTGGTCACAGTGGTCCCGGGTTCGATTCCCGGCAGGGTCGGGAATTTTAATCTTAACTGGTTAGTTTCTCTGGCACGGGGACTGGGTGTGTGTATCGTCTTCATCATCATTTCATCCTCATCACGACGCGCAGGTCGCCTACGGGAGTCAATTCAAAAGACCTGCACCTTCCCTTCCTATAAACGAATATTTGCCCCAATTTGTCCGCTTGAATTCCAACGTTATCTTCATACTGTGATTTTTCCTACTTTTAAAGACACTACTCAAAATTATTCGTCTACTAATGTCATTCCACGCCATCTCTCCGTTGACAGCTCGGAACATACCACTTAAATACAAAGTATGTTACAAATGTTATTTTAATATCCACCTATTCAATACGAAGATATCTGGTAAATTAAGGATTAAATATTATCATAAAAGGTTCCAAGAGACATGTTTCGCCCATCTTAGGGCATCATGAGCCTCAATCTCAAACCTGTAAGATGAATAATCAGGATCCTGATCGTTCTTACACATTGTAAAAAGAGGATATCAATGTAGCTGTTTGTATAACATAAAATTATAAGAATGTCCTCGGTTAAAACCGTAGTATCAAGCTGTATGTCACAAGTTCACAAGATTACACTCTCCGGAGCGCTGAGTCAATGCGCGCAAAACCTGTTGAGGGTGGAGCGATAAACAGTTCAATCTTTATAATGAAGTAGAAAATGCGTTTCCTTGAATTTCCTATTGGAGGATAAGAAAAAAAGTAAAGCTGCTAGACTGTTAAAGATCTTAATTTCGTAGTTAAGACAATAGTCTTCTTTAATTAGCTGTGGAGCAAGGAAGGGTGTTCAGCAGTCTATAATCGTATTTATCTGGCTTCAAGAAGTGAAAGTCGAATGTGTTAAAATAAGATGTCAGTCTTCTTTTTGTAGTTGTAGAAGCAAGTAAAGGTATTCGCCTGTCTATAGTCGTAATTATCTTGCTTGAAGGAGCGAAAATCGAAGGTATATTGATGTTGTTGTTTAGAGCTTTTTGGTGTAAAGTCTGTAACAAGAGGGGAGTGCATGCTTAGGAAAATATTTTGAAGAGAAGGTGGATTTAAAAAGAAAAATGGAGAATGTATAATCACTTACCCTTTCGTCTGTAATGATGTAAATCAATAATACCAATATAATATAATTCAGTTATGGAAAGGTTAGTTGAATAAAACAACGTTATGTGTATCTCCATTTATCTCCTTGACTGTTGTGATGTTAATCAGTTGCTATGGTAACGTTGAAATGACTGGCACTTGCGCTTCTGGTATTGTATCGATATGATATTGGAGGAGGAGGGTGTGGTGGAGGGGAGAGGCAGGACGTTAAGTTTATGTGTTGTTGGCTGCGGGAGATTTGCGTGGTCGGACAGGGAGGGTGTCGTCCATTTTTTCTTTTTAAACGCACCTTTTCTTCAAAAATATTTTCCTAAACATTCACTCTCCTCTTGTTACAGACTTTACACCAAAATGCTCTAATCAACAACAATAATACCTTCGATTTTAGCTCCTTCAAGCAGGATAAATATGACTATAGGCAGCCGAATACCTTTACTTGCTTCTTTTTTTTGCTAGTTGCTTTACGTCGCACCGACACAGATAGGTCTTATGGCAACAACGGGATAGGAAAGGCCTAGGAGTTGGAAGGAAGCGACAGTGGCCTTAATTAAGATACAGCCCCAGCGTTTGCCTGGTGTGAAAAGGGGAAACTACGAAAAATCATCTTCAGAGCTGCCGACAGTGGGATTCGAACCCACTATCTCCCGGATGCAAGCTCACAGCCACTGAGCGCACGGCCAACTCGCCCGGTTTACTTGCTTCTACAACTACTTAAAGAAGACTGTCATCTTATCTTAACACATTCGATTTTCACTCCTTCAAGCCAGATAAATACGATTATAGACTGCTGAACACCCTTCCTTGCTCCACAGCTAATTAAAGAAGAATGTTGTCTTATATTAACTTACGAAATTAACATCTTTAATAGTCTAGCAGCTTTGCTTTTTTCTTATCCTCCAATAGGAGTATTCAAGAAAACACATGTCTACTTCATTATAAAGATTGAACTGTTTATCGCTCCACCCTCAACGGGTTTTGGGTGCATTGACTCAGCGCTCCGGAGAGTGTAATCTTGTGAACTTGTGACATGCAGCTTGATTCTACGTTTTTAACCAAGGACATTCTTATAATTTTATGTTAGACAAACACCTTCATTGATATCCTCTTTTTAAGATTTGTAAGAACAATCAGGATCCTTATTATTCACCTTACAGGTTTGAGTTTGAGGCTGATGATGCCCTAAAAATGGGCGAAATATGTCCCTTGTAACCTTTTATGATAAGAGTTAACCTCAATTTACTAGATATCTTTGTACTGAATAGGTGCAGTGATTTAGTTGGATCGGAACGGGCCGGAACGGCGTTCCGGAAAGTATTCTCCCGCTTTAGAATGACGTAACATTATTCCATTCAGTAAGAAAATCTTATAATCTATACATAGCGCTGAAACGTCATGGGTGTACTCTAGCGGACTAATATCGAACCTTACGATTTTATGTTCATAAGATAGGTCGCTTTTACACTCCTGGGCGGTTTTCTGGTTCTCTAAGGTTGGATAGAGCGCTATTGGATTCGGAGAGCGGGAAGTGAGCACAACTTTCTTCCGCTCGTTATGTTTGTGTGAATCCAAGTTTCATTTTATGTTCTGCTCTATGTGTTGCTGTGAAGCAGATATTATGGAATCTCTCTGCAGTTAATGAACATCAGTAGCCCCATAGTACCTTCCAAGATTTCCAGTGGCTGTGAAAGTGAGTTGTGAGTGTGACCATGAGTTTACTGAAGTGGCTGGGTTCAAAAAAACGTGCTGGGGATGAAGATGAAGAATCAAAGAATACTAAAACGGTGTGTGATGGCGCAAGTAAAAACGAAACCAAATGGAGTTCCGCGAACATTAGTTTCATTAAAGAAATAAAGACGCTAGTATAAAGACAGAGCCTGAGTTAAATGTTGCTGAAACTTGTGATGCAGATTCAAGGGAGAATCTAAATTCAAGGACCCAGCTACCGAAAACAAGATTTTCCAGACTGTTGGAACGAGTCTCAGTACCGTTATTTCTTGTCAGAGAACAAGTGGTTATTTGCAGAAAATAAATTTTAGACTGCAATATATGTAAAGAGGAAAGTAAATTAGGATTAGGAGTTTTTAAAGGGGCAGGACTTAAGCTAATGAAAGTATTGGTAGAATGCAAGGTTCTTCCCAACGGAAATAATATTAATCAACTTTGGATTCCCTAAAAATAAAGGTAGGTAACTTACCCCATAATTTCAAATAAAAGGTATAAATCATATTGATCCTAAGAAATTGGATATCATGAATCTCTTTAGTGATAATAAATTATAAGATAAAGAAAATTTAGAAATCTCGCATCCTAATCAACCCCCTAATACTCTTACAATCAATGCCAATAATTTTAAAGTAGTTGGTAAACAAATTATAAAAGGTGATGGAAATATAACTCAGCTTAAATCAAATTCAAAATTGGCTCCTAAACCTGCTATAAATATAGTAAGACCAGCTATAAGCAGTAAAAATTTAGACAATCGAGTATCAACAAATGCTCTATTAAACCGAATCAATAGATAAACCCCCGCTATAACCAATGTTGACGAATACGAACAGCTAACGTCCGTGGGCGAATGATATTTCTAATGGTTTCAATACAAACTATAAAAGGTATGAGGACTGGTGGCGTTCCTTGAGGGACCATATGAGCGAATATATGAGTTGTATCGGACAAAATATTTGAGCACAAGAATTCAGAATCTCACAAAAAAGCTATGTTACAAAAATCAGAAGCTAATAAAAGATATTTGAAAGTTGCTTGGACACTATGAGTGTCAACCACCTAGAAACCACCGTTCGAGTATTTCGAATAGCATACTCAATTGCGAAAAGAAATAGGCCGTTCGTACACCTACAGACTTATGTTGAACTTCAACAATTATATAGTTTATAGATGGGAAGAGTTCTTCATACAAATTTTAGTTGTACTAATATTATTCAACACATTTCACAGGAAATGGGAAATAAAATAGAAAAACCTATAACAGAAAATCAGAGGAGAATCAGTATTATAATGGACAAATCAACAACAGTTAGTGTAAAATCTGTTTTAATATTATGTTTGAGATGGGCTCTTTCAGATAATTCTGAAGTTGTTTCCTTTTTCTTGGACTTGATAGAACTTGAATCAACTACAGCAGATGTTATTACTCGAGAGATATTGAAGAATATTTCTTCGTATGGGATGAATGAAAACTTTCTGGCAGAACATTCAGTTGGTCTAGCATGTGATGGGGCCTCTGTAATGTTGGGTAGAAAAATTGAGTTGGAGCACAGTTTTTAAAGTTATTTCCAGATATAGTACTGGCACTGTTTAAACCATCGCTTAGAATTGGGCGTTTCTGATACAAGAAATGAAGTTACAGGTGTTAACCATTTCCATTCTTTCTCTGACAAATTGTATTCTTTATACAGCATGTCTCCCAAAAATCAAAGGGAACTCAACATTTGTGCTGCTTCACTGGAACAAAGAGTTAAGAATATTGGTAAAATATTTACAATAAGATGGGTAGCATCAAGCCAGAGAACTGTAAAAGCTGTCAGGGAAAACTATAGTGCACTAGTAAAACATTTTAGTGAGGACAAAAGTGACCGCCAGAGAGACTCCAAAGAAAGGGCAATATTCCAAGGTCTAGAAAATATGTTAACATGTGTAGAATTTCTATAAATATTGCAATTATGTATGATGCTCTTGTTGAGTTAGCTGCTTTGTCATTAGAGTCGCAGAAAAGGGAGACAAGTCTGACAGAGGCTCAAAATGCAATCAAGCGCACTATAAAAGTGTTTGAATCTATGTGTAACTCAGCTTCTGTAGAATACTACAGAACAGTTCTTAAAGAAGCAGAAAACAAAAAGTTTAGAAGCATAGGATTACATGATTTTAAAAAGTTGTAAAAATTGACAAAAAGCAGTTTTTCAGAAGTCTTGTGAACAATTGAAATAACAGGCTTATGGAAAATGTGTCCTCATCATCTCATCTTGGTTCCAGCTCTAGTCAGCAGAGACATGAGAGAATGAGAAATGTTATCAATGATTCAAAGGTACGATTACAAAAATAATTGGCCCTCCACTTTTACTTTGGATATCTGCTATGGTGATGAGAGTGTTGGCAACCTTTGTGATTTTTTCCACATGTCAGACAAGAGTAGGTACATTAATGCTTTAAGAAAGTATGTCGAGACCAAGGAAATTCCAGTGGAGCTTATGCATTTAATCAAGACTGTACAGACCATTTCCATCTCTTCAGCAGAAGCTGAAAGAGCTTTCAGTACCATGAATGAGATCCACACCGAAAAGAGAAATTGGCTACTGGTTGCAAGATCAAGCGGACTTATTTTCATAAGCAGCGTCGGACCTCCTGTGCATTTATTTAACCTACAACCATATGTCAAGCCATGGCTTCGAAAGGGGAGACGTTTAGTTGATGAAACAACTTGTCGGAAACATGAGGCCGCTGATTTTGACACCCAATACGAGTCCATTTGGAAATTGCTGAATTAATAAGGTGAGTTCCTGTAAATATTTTGTTCCAACTAAATCACTGAATAGGTGGGTATTAAAATAACGTTTGTAACAAACTTTGTATTTATGTACATTTCAAGACGGACCTAACATGAGAATTATAACGTGTAACATACCACTTAGTCGAGCAGCTCGTCTTCTTTCTCCCAAGACTTCCCAGCCCAATTTTGCAACATTTTTGTAACGCTACACTTTTGTCGGAAATCACCCAGAACAAATCTAGCTGCTTGTTTTGTATTTTCCAGTTCATGAATCAAGTAATCCTGGTGAGGTTCCGTACACTGGAACTATACTCTAGTTGGGGTCTTACCAGAGACTTATATGCCCTCTCCTTTACTTCCTTACTACAACCCCTAAACACCCTCATAACAATGCGCAGAGATCTATACCCTTTAATTGCAATCCCATTTATGTGATTGCACCACAATGAAACTTTTTCCTTATATTATCACCCAGATACTTACAATGATCCCCAAAAGGAACTTTCACCCCATCAAAGTAGTAATTACAGTGGTCTGCCAAATGATTATACTCAGATTGAAAATAAATAGATTTGCTAACATTTTGGCAAAATAAATATATTTCTGGTAATATTTCATGCATTTTCTTTATTTAGTTTGTATTTTACATATTCCATTTACCATTTTCCATAGGAAAAACGGTTTCTTAACTACAATTGTCTTTGTAATGATCAAATGTTTAGTATTTTGTGAAGCCACCCTTAGCCGAAATCAGTGCAGAGACCCTTCTTGGCATACCTGTAATGCATTTTCTTGCCTGTTCCTCCATATATGGGCTGTTCCAAACCTCATTCTTTCTAGCATCATATTCTTGCTTGTAATGACACCTTGTTTAGTAATTTCTTTCTTCAGTGCCTTCCAAATATTTTCTATTGGATTCATGTCCCAGTCCAATACATTAATTTTTTGATTCTGTAGGAATGCCTTTTGGCATGGTGCTGAATCATGTATGGAGGTAAAATAATTTTTCAGGAATCAGTCTGAGACTTGAGACAAAAGTTTGCTCCTTAGCACCAGCTCGTACTGATCCTTCCGCATTGTGCCATGAACAATATACAGAGGTCCATTACCTTTACTGATAATCACAGACCATATCATTATGGAGAGAGGATGTTTCACCCGGTCTACAACACAGCCTTCATAGAATTTATCATTGGTGCGGCGTCGAACAAACTTGGTTTTATCATCAAGGATCTGTGAGGAAGATTCATCTGAGAAGCAAACCTAAAAAATACAATGCCTGTGTAAGAAAGTATTAATCAATATTATCTTATATCATGAGAACATAAGAAATTGCATGTACAATTTTATAAACCTCATTCCAATCTTTCTCCGACCAATTTTTGTGATCCTTAGCCCACTGAAGCATTTCTTTGTTTCATAGCAGTTGTCAACTTTGATTTCTTTAAAGGGCGGCGGCACTTCAATCCCATCTCTTTGAAACGCCGCTCTAAAGTTCTTTGCGATAAAGCAATCCCAGCATTCCGAAGTTTATTGGTTAACACTTTAGCAGGCGTACGACGAATTTTTTGTGCATAATTGTGAATTATTCTGTCAATTCTGGGCAAAGTTATCCTCTTTATGTTACACTGACCTCTGCGGCATGAGTCAAAAGGTGTGCTTGTTTCCATTTTTTTGGCGATATCTCTCACCGATGACTGTAAAACCCCCACGATTGATGCATTCTGCCGTTTGTTACACTGACAGTGGTGTAATAATGTAGAAATTGTGGCTTTCTTATGAGGGCTTAAGTCACAACGCTTCCCCATCTCAATTTGTAGGTTAGAATCCCTAAACGGAGAATAACAATGAATTTAATGCATTTTTCCACACGGCTTCTTATTACTAAGTACTCTGCATTCCTTACTGTAAAAGTAACTTGTAATTACAAACCTTAAAAGAGAACAGATAGACCACAATAACCATAGGACATCAACAAACAATAGTTATACACAACTTGCGCGCCAATCAACGAGCTAGAATAACATAGAGGGGCTGTATACCTGACATCAGCGCTCCCTGCTTGAAGCAAGTTGATAAGGGGCAGCCATGTTAACGGTTGTCAAAACAAAGCGAATTGGCGCGAGAGCATATGTTGAGGTGACAGGGAGATAGTGCATGCCAATTTAATTCCCTAAGTTTTAAGAAGTGAAAACATAGATTCTCGCTTTCAAGAATGCCAGCCGTAAGCTCAGCGTATGGTTGTACTAATCGGAGTAATAAAACCAAGGATATATCGTACTTTAAGTAAGCATTACTGAATTATAGCCGAGATTCCTTTTTGTAATTTCTGTTTGTAATTAAATCCATTTTATTGTTTACTCAGCGAAAGTACGGATAGCCACGGTAATTATTTGTCGAATTTTGTTTCAGATTTCGTTTAAAGAACAAGGAATTAAGGGAACAATGCATTGTGAGGGCGAAAAGAGATAAATGGTATACCACTCAATTCAGTTGCTTATGCTCTGTACATTTCCAGCCCTATTTATAATTTTCATTCACATTTACAAATAAAGGAAATGGAGCGCCCACCACCAAGAAAACGTAACCGCAAAAAATCACTTATTTCGTTCAAACGTATACCAAGTATGGTAAATACAGCATTTTACTGCTATTTTTGAAATGTATACAGCCTTTATTGTAGATGTCTGTTGCCTTGGTTTTTAAAACTATGCCACACTTCATAATGGACAACTTTCAAGCTTACCTTTCAAGCTAGTAATCCCAGTATGATATGGTAATGGGAGAAACATGATATCCCCCCCTATATTATAATAAATAATTACACTAAACGATTATTGTGGTAAAGTATTCATGGGCCGCCTCTGTGGTGCACTGGTTAGCGTGAGCAGCTGCCACCCCTGGAAGCCCGGGTTCGATTCCCGGCTCCGCCACGAAATTTGAAAAGGGGCACGAGGGCTGGAACAGGTTTCTATTAGCCTGGTGAGGTCAACTGAGTAGAAGTGGGTTCGACTCCCACCTCAGCCATCCTCGAAGTGATTTTCCGTGGTTTCCCACTTCTCCTCCAGGCAAATGCCGGGATGGTACCTAACTTAAGGCCACGGCCGCTTCCTTCTCCCCCCCCACAAGGCCCCTGTTCAGCATAGCAGGTGCAGCCCTCCCTCACAGTTGTATCCCCCGACCCAATGTCTCACGCTCCAGAACACTGTCCTTGAGGTGGTAGAGGTGGGATCCGTCGCTGAGTCCGTGGGAAAAACCAACCCGGGAGGGTAAACAGATTAAGAAAGGAACACAGTACTCATGAGGATGCAATAATTTTTAAAATATTAACAGAATGAGGTTGTAACCTATTATAGGTCCCTATGATTTTAAGGTTTCCTGTCATAAATATTTATGTCCATCGTTTTTATTCTAATTTACGCTTAACCACAACAGCCAAGCAGGGTAACGCTCTTGTTCCGATTTCGAGGCCTATTCGTATGTCACTGTGCGATGATTTCGAACTACCCTACAATCAACTGTTCGTGATGTTGGCCTCGTGCCGCAATATGATGAAGTGGCGGTATTCGCTTTCATGCTTCAAGCCTTCGGCAACGGACTTTAATTCTCCTCCAGCGATTCTAAAATGCGCATTTTCTACACTTTTCGTCATTTAAAGGCCATGCCCCCTTGCTTGTGTGACAACAGGAAACATGGCGGACGTTCGTTCTTTTAGGTTCACCCAGGCAGCGCTTCCGCCTCTCTATGTTATTCTAGCTCGTTGGCGCCAATAGTGCTGACATTCCAGGCTGACCAACAATGACACGAAACTATTTCAGGACTTGCCAACTTCTTGATATATGTAGCAGCCTCCAAAGAATAAATAACTCATGAATGGACAAGCTGTAGAACTAACAATGGAAAATATAACAGCTTTGCTCTTCAAAAAGTCAAATAATTGCTCTGAGTATAATAATTTGGCAGACCACTGTAAAACAGAGACGATCTTTCCTATTTGTGAAACTGACAACCCGACTTTTAACCCCGTTTATTATCATACCATTGCCTGCTGTTCATATTATAACATTATCGAGGTATTTTTGCAGTTGCTCACAATCTTGTAACTTATTTATTATGTTATACAGAATAACATCATCTGCAAACAGCCTTATCTCTGATTCCACTTCTTTACTCATAACATATAAGAAAACATAAAGGTACCTTGAGGAATTCCCCTCTTAATTATTACATGATCAGATATACCCTCACCTACTCTAATTCTCTGAGATCTATTTTCTAGAAATATAGCAACCCATTCAGTCACTCTTTTGTCTAGTCCAATTGCACTCCTTTTTGCCAGTAGTTCCCCTTGATCCACTCTATCGAATGCTTTAGACAGGTCAATCGCTATACAGTCCATTTGAATCCAATATATCTGCTATATCTTGCTGGAACCCTACAAGTTAAGTTTCAGTGGAATGACCTTTCCTAAAACCGAACTGGCTTCTGTCGAACCAGTTATTAATTTCGCAAACATGTCTAATATAATCAGAAAGAATACCTTCCCAAAGATGACATGCAATGCGTATCAAACATACTGGCCTGTAATTTTCAGCTTTATGTCTATCCTCCTTTCCTTTATACACAGGGGCTACTATAGCAACTCTCCATTCATTTGATATAGCTCCTTCATGCAAATAATAATCAAATAAATACTTCAGATATGGTACTATATCCCAACCCATTGTATTTAGTATTTCTCCAGAAATCTTATCAATTCCAGCCGATTTCCTAGTTTTCAAATTTTGTATATTATTGTAAATGTCATTGTTATCATATGTTAATTCTAATACTTCTTTAGCATTAGTCACCTCCCCTATCTGGACATTATCCTTGTAACCAACAATCTTTACATACTGCTGCCTGAATGCCTTTTGAAGATCCTCATTTACACACTCCCTTTGTTCATTAATGATTCCTGGAATGTCCTTCTTGGAACCTGTTTCTGCCTTAAAGTCAGCGGCGAAGCTATTAGTTAATGACTGGGCAGGCAGGAAATCTTACCTGAAAGGTTTTTTTTGTAGGGTAGTTCCAAACGTCGGTCGGCCCTGCGGTGTGTAGGGTTAGCGTGCCTGCTTCTTACTCGGAGGCGCAGGGTTAGATTCCCGGCTAGGTCAGGTTTTTTTACTTGGATCTGAGGGTGGTTCGGGGCCCACTCAGCCTACGGGATTAGAATTGAGGAACTATCTGACGGTGCGATGGCGGCCCCGGTCTAGAAAACCAAGAATAACGGCCGAGAGGATTCGTCGCGCTGACCACACGACACCTCAAAAATCTTCAGGAGTTCGGGCTGAGCAGCGGTCGCTTGGTAGGCCAAGGCCCTTCTGGGCTGTTGCGCCATGGTGTTTGGATTTTAGTTCCAAACGTCTAGTTTTCTTGGTTGAAAAATTGTGAATCACACAGTCCATCAATACTTGATCACTCATCAATTCGTTCACAAGCATTTTCTCGATAGAATTGGTACTAAGACTGCTGAGTCTTTCATTGTTCTTGCATTACGCAAGAATGTCCGTATCCTCTTCAGAGTGCTCATTCTCGTTTCCAGAAGATGAACTCTTTTTGAGGATATACTAGAAAATGTGAATGGAACGCTATCAGATTTTGAATGAAGTGCCTGACTGATTTTATTGTTTTGAAGCAATGGAGAAGAACGATGTTTAACTTGTGGGCATAACAGTGTAGAAATATTGCTCTTGGGCAAACTTGTTTAACGTAGTGCTGAACACCCCCATACTTTCCTGCCATTGTGGAGCACCCGCCATATGTTTGACATACGATTTATCAATCACTCCCCACTTTCGCAGAATGTCGACAATTAATTCAGATAAGCCTGATGCTGTCTTATCAATCGAAATATCATAAAAGCCTATGAATCTTTCTGTGGAACCCTGTTTTGAGCAGAACCGGAATATTACACTAACTTGAGATCTGTTTGATACATCTAAGGTCTCATCTGCCTGAATACCAATGACATCACAAGAATCTTAACCTGCTTTGGTTGTCTCCTGAATTATGGCAGTTACAGTCTCAATTCATTCCTTCTGTATTTCGCTCGATCTGCCTTTAAAGCCCGATGTGGGCTGGAGATGATTTCGAAAGTACTGTTCCTGTTTTGAAAGAAGATCTAGCTACCCTAGGTCATTGCCCCTGTTGATCGAGTCTTCTCCTTCAGAATGACCTCGAAATCCAAGCTCCTGTTTCCCAAGAAAACACACAATGTCAACAAGTCTCTCGACAAGAAGCAGATTTTGTTTCACGACTTTGTGTTTAACGGCTTGAATTTTTGAACCTTAAGATAAAGAATAATCTATCCTCCCGCGCCCCAGTAAACGGAATCTCTCTTCGTTCTGAATATTTTATTTGAATATTGATGCTACTCTGCTTTTGCAAGAAATATTTTTTTGTAACGATTACCCCATTTAAATTCCATTTTTTTCAGCGCCAAACAAAGCACTCTTATGACATAAAAGCTTCTTGCTTTCTGAACAGGTTGTTAACCATGAATATCGTGTATACCAAGAAAATTTCTCGCTACTTTACCGTCAAAATGCTTAATATCCAAATTACGCATACATCTTTTGTTTTTAGCATCACATTTCTCTTTGTAAGTCTAAGATGAGAACGGTTTGCGTTTTAAAGAGTTCAAGAGACTCCTTAAATTCCCGAGTTTCAACTGGATGATGTCAGTCTTGTCACAAATAAAGCCAATAATGCATTTATTGCTTACTAATTCAAAAGAATAACACGCAATTAACAATACGGTACTTCATTGTCACCTTCGCGCGGGGAGTTTCTGCATTCTCAAATAACAGACGAGCCATGCCTCTCTGCGGTCTAGACCTTGCGGAGAGAGGAGTGCGGGCGGTAACCCATCTTTCATCCACCGCCCGCTCCAGTCTCGAAGCTGAAAGAAGGGAAACAAAAAAAAAGTCCTGGGTGAGGCAAGTTTCAGACTGCCTCCCTGACAGAACAAGTAGTCTGCTGTCGCCATCTAGCGGGGTGATCAGCGAATCACATCATCCGCTGTCATCATGTAGCACATATCAAATAGAGATTATTGTTGATTTAACGCATAACAACAGCAGAAATTTTTTATGACATTTAGTTATTTACTGTATGTTTAATCGTATTTCCTAGAGTAAGCATTGTCTCAAATGACTCCAAGTAGCTTCGCCACTGCTTAAAGTACCTATACATACTCTACCATTTTTCACTAAAATTTGTATGGCCGCCAATTATGTTTGCCATCATGTTATCCTTAGCTGACTTCTTTGCTAGATTCAATTTCCTAGTAGTTCCTTCAATTTCTCCTTATTTCCACAGCCATTTCTAACTCTATAGTCCTCTCCGTGTAAGGACGTACCCTAAGGGTGCAACCTTACCCTTTCTCCCCTGTAATATTAAGGTATCGATTTATAGTTACTTTTCTTGCTGTTGGGTATTTTGCAGGTCTTTTTCAGTGTCGGTAACCATACAGTTTAGGGACCCTACTTGCCGATACGACGTCTTACATTAACCGTTAATCTGGCACGTTGGCAACGTTCAATCACTGTTCTAGCATGAATTGCGTGTTGCCACCGCATCGCCGTTAAAGTCACTAGTGATACATTTGCGAGAATATTTAAAGCATATTTTCTTTTTCTGTGGGATTGTAAATCTATTTGGCTAATACCAAGTAAGTAGAATTGTGGCATGTTCGGATAATGCATTTATTAACATTGTTTGCGCGAAATGATTAAAGTGCTCAAGTACGTCAGTCTCATGTCTAGATCTACCGGTACACGAAATAACTCTTGCGGGACGAAATTTTGGCAGTAGAACTTATGACATTATTATTTTCAAATCCGCAGTGAACTTGAAACCTGACCTAATTTCCGTTCACGGAGCTTGGCACATTAGTATTCCTATATGTTTCCTGATAAGCTTGAAGATATAACCAGCCTGCAGGCTGAAAATATGCCCAATAATTTCTCTCCTTACTGGTTACCGGTGTTGAAGAGAGAAGGAAATGTTCGCGCAAAAGAAAGGGAAGTCATTGGATGTCTGGAACTTTCTAAAATCACACTGCAAAGACTTATTAAATAAATTGCATCGTTTAACACGCCCCTCTTGTCAAGAATATGGTTATAGTACGCCTAGTGTATATCAAAATAAAGACGGATAATTTGAGTGAGAAAGTGTGTTTATATCCTTAATTCCTCATTGAGCGTGGAAATCGACGAGATATTCATAATTATCTTGAGTTATTTGATCTTATCTTTTATCATTTACTAGGGTAGGGAAACATTGATTATCGGTGTTTCCTACATTGAGGTTAGTTTGTTATGGTTATGTCTGGTGATTTTAATATGTAACCAGGCAGGTTGGCAGCAGTGATCCGCCATTACAAAAAAGAGAAAAGAAGAGCATCGGGTGGCGATATTTACTTTCTGGGGTATTTCCTTACGTGGAAATTACTATATTTCTTTTCAACCTGCACCTCCTTCTTAGTCTCCTTACTTCTCTGTTATAATATAGTGGATTTTTACTACTCCTTACCACCTTTAAAGGTACATACCTATTTTCACATTCCTCAACAGTTGCTTTAAACCCATCCCAGAGTCTATTTACATTTTTATTTACCGTTCTCCACCGATCATAGTTACTTTTTTAAACTCTCTCATACCTGCTTTATCTGCCATGTGGTACTGCCTATTAGTCCTAGTTTTACGACCTTCCTTTCTATCACATTTATTTTTAACTACGACAAAAACAGCTTCATGATCACTAATGCCATCTATTATTTCGGTTTCCCTATAGAGCTCATCTGGTTTTATCAGCACCACGTCCAGGATATTTTTCCCTCTAGTTGGTTCCACCGCTTTCTGAATCAGCTGCCTTTCCCATATTACCTCATTTGCCACTTGTTGCTTATGCTTCCTGTCGTTCGCAGTCTGTTTGACCTCATTAAATACATATTTCATTAATCGCATACACGTGTTTCTCCCAGCTTACCTTACAATATTAATCCAACTTTTTAAAATTCTTGTAGCAATGAAACATGTTATCTTTTTTCTAAAACTGACGATGTACCACTTAATTCACAAATTCTATTCATTTATAAATAAATAAATGGATAAAATGTGTAAAAATATAAGAATAGATTGGGATCCAACAGTAATACATCCTGAGAAAAAATAAAACATAGACATGGAGAACTTTTGCCAAATTCTATTCGTTGTGGAATCATTGGTCCAAGTGGCTGCGGCAAAACAACTTTAATGATTGATAATTATATTTTAAAACCTGGGTGGATAAACTAGAGTTAACCGAGCGAGTTGGCCGTGCGGTTAGGAGCGCGCAGCTCCGAGCTTGCATCCGGAAGATAGTGGGTCCGAACCCCAATGTTGGCAGCCCTGAAGATGGTTTTCCGTGGTTTCCCATTTACACACCAGGTAAATGCTGGGACTGTACCTTTATTAAGGCCGCAGCCGCTTACTTCCCACTCCTATCCCTTTCATATCCCATCGTCACCATAAGACTTATCTGTGTCGGTGCGACGTAAGGCAACTAGCAAGAAACTGTAGTAAAATAAATAAACTTTATATTTATTCTGAAAGTTTAGATCAACCAAAGTGTTTGGTTGCTTAGCTCGCTTTTATTTCACCTGACATGTGGACAGTGGCAGCACTGGTCAAGGACTCTGAGTAAGACGATAGTGGCATGATGGGAATGAGTGTAAAAATGGAGGAGCTCGAGCAGACACGCGTGTTTTGGCTTCATGTATTTGTTAGTTTTAAGTGATCTATAGTGTTTAATAAACATGTGGTTTCATTCAGTGCAATTTGAATTATTTCGTGAGCTACCAGAGGGGTGTTGTTTGGATCAAATGCAACATTTTTTGGTCCTCCGGGCCGGATTCGCAGTGTGCAAACCGTAGGCCTAATGTTCAAACTGATACGGTACCTTAGAGTAGCGTTTTTCACTTCACCTCATCGGTATCATTGTTTCATTAAATGTTCCTCCTCGTGGGAGTACAGGTGGACCGAATTCATTTCAGTGTGACTTTACGGTTTTCATTGTGCATTATTAAACCGAGATATGCTGTAACAGCACGCTTGAACTACGAGGTCAGTCCATGCGTAGAACATCAGGGAAATAATTACGTTGCCGTAGTGCGCGATGCGAACAAGTAGGGAATTTATAGTGTCAGAATCATTTTCAATGTGAAAGCATACGCATCAAAGCAGTTCATGCCAGTGTTAAGGTGCAAGAAGTAAACGAGTGGATTTCGGTGGGAAGCGCCATGTTGTAGAGCAAATTAAGCCGCACCATCATACAACAGGGCTACCACCGCACTTTCAGCCAGTGGAGCCAACAGTGACAGTACACCACCAGAACAAGGAGGAGTGCAGCCAACGGGGATTTCAACTCACGAGTCAGCCACCAGGAGCAGCATCATCGCGTCCTCGAAGGGTGAGTGCAGTCTGGTTCAATTGTCATTCCTTGTTATCCTTGCTTGTCCTTGCCATAATGGAAGAAAATCTAAAGCGCATATTGACGAAAAGGGCTGTTGTGAAATCTCGAGTTACTTGCTTAGGAAACTTTATCAGTAACTTTCAAGGAGAAAATTTAAATGATATCAAAGTGAGGCAGGATCTTTTATAAAGAAGTATCGAAGAATACAACGATGTTCAGAGTCAACTCGAAATAAATGACGACGACATTAGTTACGATTCTGATAGGGAAGCATTTGAAGAAATTTGTTTAGACATTCAGGCAAAAATTCAAACTCTTTTGTTAACTAACACTGCCTTGCCTTCCTCTCCTATAGACAGTTCAACCACAACCACTGGCCACTTACTCAAATTACCTACTATTTCTTTGCCTAAATTTAAGGGTTCTATCGCAGAATTCATGCACTTTCATGACACCTTTGAGTCGCTAATCATCAGTAACGACTCCCTGACTGACATACAACGCTATTATTAATTGCTGTCATGTGTATCAGATGAAGCTCATAAATTAATTGAAAACCTTCCAGTAATGCAAGAAAACTTCAAAGTAGCATGGGACTTAACATGTAATCGTTATCATAACCAAGGACTCATCTTAGATCTTCACGTCAAAGAGCTTCTGTCACTTCTAGTTGTTAAGGGTGAATCGCCCAAAGACCTAAGAATTCTCATAAATCACCTTTGTAGCAATCTCAGTGCGACAGGAGCCTTGAAAATTAAGACCCCCTTGCATGAGGTCATCCAATCACATTTAGTACTCCAACGGATAAGCCTAAGTCTACGTAAACAGTGGGAGAATTCGACCTCAGGGGACAAATGCCCAAGTATACAAGGCTTAATCCTCTTTCTTGAAAGTAACTGCCAGACACTAGAAACCGTCTCTTCCCATAAGACCGGAGCAGAGAAGCACGAGATAGGCAAGGTCAGCGGATCTTCCAAGCCTTCCACCAGATCATACACCTCCATTCCCTCATCATGTGAACTTTATGGTGCTTCTCATTTTCTCTATCGGTGCTCTAAATTTAAGGATATGTCTGTTAATGACCGTATCAATTTAATTAGAGACCACAGGCTCTGTCTCAATTGTTTGAAAGATGATCACATTGCAAGCAGTTGCACTTCAGGCAGTTGTAGAATGTGTAACCAAAGGCATCACACCCTGCTACATTATCAGCAAGACAACAAGAGGTCATCAAATTCGACAGGCTATCCCCCACAACAGCAGTCATATTGCTCTTTGAAAGGAGCATTTCAACAACACGAAGTTCTCCTATCAACTGCTGTGGTTCATATTAGGGACAGTAGTGGTAGAGTTCATGAATATCATGCCTTACTTGACAGTGGTTCTCAGATGAATTTCATGTCGCATGGCCTTGCGAACCGACTAGGACTCAAACTAAGTCGCCATTCTATGCCAATCAGTGGCATCAGCAATATGAAAACAGTGGAATCTTCACACATTTGCCAAGTTTCCATCTCTTCCAGAGTTAGTGATTATGGGAAATCCATTGTTTGCTCTGTGTTAGGGCAAATAACTGGTCAACTTCCTACTACTAGAATTAACTGTGATGACTGGAACTTGCCTGGGGACATAGTATTAGCAGACTTACGATTTAACCAACCACACGATATTGATCTTCTCCTGGGAGCAAGTGTGTTCTATGATATCTTACTACCCGGGCAGCGCACAAGGGAAGGCTATCCCACTCTTCAAAACACTACTCTTGGCTGGGTACTTGCTGGCTGTATACCGAACCACCCTGTACAACATCGACGTGCTACAACTAAGGCTTTATTTTTAAAGGGTGACATGCTGCACGCGCAGGTTGAGCGCTTCTGGGCACAGGAAGAAGTGAGGACCAATCCACTCGCAAAGGTAGAAAGGAAATGTGAAGAACACTTTCAGAGGCACACCACTTGAGAAGAAACGGGACGTTTCGTGGTTAAACTGCCCCTTCGTTCCAATCGGAGCAACCTAGGAGACTCACTGGACACTGCTAAGAGACGTTTCCATTACTTGGAGAGAAGACTGGAAAGACAGCTTGCAATGAAGGAGGAATATACTAACTTCATGCAATAATATCACCAACTGGAACACATGGAGGAAATCGAAGCCCCTATTCAAAGTCAAGGATCCTACTACTTGCCTCATCATGCTGTTGTAAAGAAAGGTAGCACTACGACGAATGTTAGGGTAGTCTTTGATGCGTCGTCTAAAACTACAACGTCAGTATCTCTTAATGACATCATGATGGTCGGACCCACAGTGCAACAAGATCTGTTCTCCATTGTCCCTCGGTTTCGTACCCACAAGTACGTCATAACTGCAGATATCGAGAAAATGTATCGCCAGATCAACGTCCATCCTGAAGACCGCGATTTAGAGAGAATTGTATGGCACAGTTCACCCCATCAACCGCTGAAGACCTATAGGCTTACAATGGTGACCTATGGAACGGCAGCAGCTCCATTCTTAGCAACCAGATGTCTGATTCAGTTGACAAGGGAAGAACAACGAAGATTTCCACGAGCCTGTGGAGTTGTGACACGTGATTTCTATGTTGATGACCTGCTGACTGGAACCAACTTCGTCCAAGATGCCCATAAGTTACAGGCGGAACTGACTTCCCTTCTAAACATAGCAGGATTTAGACTTAGGAAATGGCGTACTACATCCTGACATATTGGCATCCATTCCTTTAGAATTGCAAGAAAATCAGGTCCCTTGTAATTTAAATTTTGGAGACGTAGTGAAAACACTTGTTATTCTCTGGCACACGGTTGAAGATATATTCAAGTTCGGAGTTACATCAACTAAGGATGCCCCTCCCTAGTGGACTAAACGCACCATTCTGGCTACTGTAGCAGCAATATTTGATCCTCTGGGACTACTTGGTCCAGTTATTGTACAATGTAAACTCTTCATCCAAACACTTTGGCAACAACAAGTAGACCGGGATGAGTCCCTCCCCAATCAAATTGAAATTTCATGGATAAACACCCATAAACGTCTATCTGCACTGAGTAACATCGCCATACCAAGGAGAGTCACATGTAACGGAGCAATGGTGCGCCTGGAGCTACATGATTTCTCGGGACGCATCGGAGTAAGAGTATGGCGCCTGTATTATCCTGCGGTGCATTAGTATCAATGGTGATGTTACCGTCTCCCTGTCGACTGCTAAGTCGAGAGTGGCACCTCTAAAGCAAATCTCGTTACCTCGGCTGGAGCTAT